>NC_045437.1:16039566-16083668 GCF_002776525.5 Piliocolobus tephrosceles
TATATGCAGAGGCCTTGGAGTGGGAAGGAGCTTAAATGTGCTATCCTATTGAGTCTCAACATGGCTCCAGCAAAGTCAACCAGAAGAAGAACATGTGAAGCTGGAGAGGTAGGAGGAGACTAGGTCATGGAAGGCCTTGTAGGAACTTGTTAGAGAAACCTTGGAATTAAGCATATAATATTAAGAATAAGCACCAACAATGTATTTTCAATAAATATACAAATTATATATATATATACACACACACACACACACACACACACATACATATACATACATACCATGTACCATGGTTGGAAAACTATAGAAAATTGTTAAAAGGATCTTACAATGTCCTCAATTTTTCCAGAGTACATTTTCCTAGTCATCATCTAGAATGTGTTGAGTGTGATGCATGGGCTGGCAACGAGCTTTCTCCCTGCCCTCATTTTCCACAGGAACCTCAGGGAGCTAAAAACTAGAAACAATCACTCCAGGAAGAAGACACACGTAAATACATGTCATTCCCTAACACTACAATGACGTAAAGCTTAATTCCTGCTATTGCAATCCTAACTCATAAAAACATACCAGTTCAAACGATCCCTGTTAAGGATCCTCAAATTCATTCCAGAGATTATTAAGAGATAAGTGCCTACCACGTTGAAGGCACTGCCACAGAGCTATGGATATGGCAATAACAAAAGCAGCAAAGTTTCTAGCAGAAGACAAGGATTGTTAGTGAACTATCATCTGAGCTATGCTAGAGTACTAGGGTGAGGCTGATCTCTGGATTCAACTCCAGTAGCCCTAAGACAAGCCAAAACTACCTTGGCCTTTAGATGCTCAACTATACAGAAGCTTGTGTACGGATTCTGTGACTTTTAATATATTTTGAATAGTAAGGCAATTTGTAAATTATAATTCCTTTTTATAAAAATAATTTTAATCCAAGTTTAAATGAGTGCAATAGCATTTTTTCAAAAGGGGAAGTATGCCATTTTCCTTCCTCTTTGTTCCTTCAACCTCAACTAATGCTCTGAAGAGTCACTGAGCTACCAGTTGTCCTGGCTGATGTTATTCCTACAGGTAGATTTGCTGTCTGTCATAAGAAATGAACTTTTGGGCATGGTTTATGCATCTATTAACTCTACCCACTCTTGAATCACTGAGCAAATCTGTTTTCACTGGGACCATATCTGGCACCAGGTTTGCATACCCCATGATTCCACATCTATTAAAATACTAAGGGCATAGCTAAGGAGCAGATATCTGTGGCAAAATCTTGCCAGGGCTCTGCTGTTTAAAAAGAGATATTTCTTGAAGAAATATGCTGAAATTCATCCATGATTCTGCAATACAGTGGCTGAGCCTGGGTCTTTCACCTGGTTTGGAACTGATAGCTTCCCAGCTAAAGAGACAAAAAGAAAAAAAATATTAAATGTGGTCATCGGGAGGTGACTCTTAAATGGAGTGACTGTTTCTAGTTTTTAGCTCACTGAGGTTCCTGTGAAAAATGAGGGCAGGGAGAAAGCTTGTTGCTGGCCCATGCATCACACTCAACACTGAAGTGGTCCTAAAAATAAAAATATTAAATATTAAATATTAAAAAAATGTGGCAAAATCTTGCCAAGGTATCTGCTTAGTGGGAAAAGATTTTGCACCGAAGAGCAAAGGCTTTGTGGCAAAGGAAATGCAAGGTTATTAAAATGCAGTCTGTTTTCTCAGAACAATATAGATTTGCTGCAAATTGGCACAGACAGGCTAGGCTACTGTTCAGTTTAATGGGACCATGAAGATGACAGAAAACATTTTAATTTAGGCTCTCTATGCATACTGAACAACTATTTAAGGATTCATTTGAACTGTTTGCCAAATATAATTCTAACAAAAATCAATGAAAAGCTATAATGGAACGATTTGTTATTTTCTTTTAAAGATTAAGATGGAATAAATGAACAGATTCAGATGGAATAAACAATCTCCCACCTTGGCCTTCCAAAGTGCTGGGATTACAGGCATGAACCACTGTGCGAGGACAAAAAAAATATATTTTTGAATGAATGGTACTTTGTACAGATGCTGGAACTTTGTTCTAATATCATCTTTAGGATTCATGTCTTGGAAATGACACCATACCCATATTTGTTTACATATTTTTTATTATTGCTTAAGTAAATGTCCCCAAATTGTAAAAGACCCTAGTGTAATATTAAATTGCCACTATAGAGATAATGTTAGAGCAAAGACTTCATATAACGTAAGGTGTTTTATAGAGATTACAATGAAATAACTAAAAACTCTCTTTTGCATTTAAGGGTCTTATCTATTTTCCACAGTGGACTTCAAGTGGACACCATCTATCCATTAATTTATTCACTTATTCAATAAAAAGTTATTAAGTTTCCCCGTTGTGTCTTGCATTACACTAAATGTGGGAAATACTGTTATTTCAAAAACTTGAATGCTGATAGCACTATTCCTCTGTGTCTACAGATAAACACTATTTGCTGGAAAGAAAGAAAAAAATAATCTTTGACTATCTTCCATACTCATAAGAAAACACTCTTAATTATATTAAATTTTTCCCCTTTTAAAAAGCCTCACATAATCATTTTTTGGGACAATAAATTTCATCATTACTTACATTCTTATTAGCACAATAAATTATAATTGATATTGAATTTTTATAATCACAGAAACGAGAACTTCACTGTGTACAACTTGAAAATAATATCTAACCAAATGGGTTTGTAAAGAGTAATAAGTGTTTGCAATTAAAAATAAATGTTCAGATTGTGCTGAATAAAATTTAATGGAAATATATATGATTTAAAAAGAAAATGTAAGTTCCAGGGTGAAGAAAAGATGTCACTCCACATCTTTTCTTCTGGACCAAAAACAGATGCTCTCTGGGAGTTTAATAGTAGTTTTAAATTGCCCAGTGATTCATTCTGAGTACCGTAGGAACTCACATTTCTATAGTCTTCCAGTGAGTTTACCATTAATTTATGTCACTACAGTTCAATTTAGGTTATATGGAATTATATAATTTGGCATGAGATGGGACATTTGATGTCAACTTTTCAAATTCCCCTATTTTATAAGTGAGGAACGTGAAATCCAAGTTTCTGTAGCTAGTGTGAGGCAGAGCCAAGACCCAAGGCCAGGACTTTGGGTTTCCAATACAGTTCTAATCCTTCCAAATGTGTGCCCTCTTTAAAGGTGAATACATTCAATGACAGTCTTTGAAGAGACCACGTGGCAATTCAGAACGAGAAGGAACATTTCATGTTCCTCCCCCCTCTTTCCTAGAATCAGAAGAGATGAGGTGTGATCGACCAATACCAACGTGCCATCATGCAGGAGCAACCCTTTCCAGGAAAACAGAGCACTTCATGTGCAGAACCCAATACTCAGCGGAAACCAAGATCTATGCTTAGTGCTTGGTTGACGTTGAACACAGGTGTCATCTGCACACACACACATACACATGCTGAGTTGCTACGTAATGAAACTCTAGGTTTTCCTAGAGAGCCTTATTTGGAAAACACGTAACTAGAAAAAAGATCTCCTGTGAATGCTGGGCAAGGCTTGGGGAACAGATCTTTTCCATGGTGTGTGGCTGCCTTCCCACCATCCTTGGCACTGATCACCATGCAACATAAGGCCCAACTAACATCAAAGGAGATGAAAATACCTAAGGCTTCAAAACATTTTGAGTTTATACTAAGTTCCTAACCAAACAATACAAGTCTTCTGTGACTGACGCTCAACTAAGGGAGAAAATTCATTACCAGTAGCTTTATTAATATTTCCTCCTTAGCTTTAGAGAGAACACGTACTTTCCAAGTTCAAAGAGAAATAGGTTCTTTGGTTCATCTTTCTATACATCTTCCCTCCCTCTTCCCAGTCTTCCAGCTTTCTCTCACACTCTTGACTTCACTAAGGAGTGAACTCACCACACACTCCAGCCACAAGATAAAGACCATTTAAGAGTCACCCCCTGATGACCATCATCCCCAACTTTCCATCCTCATAGCCAGTCCAGTGCAAGTAGTTCCCAGGGAGAAGTCACTACAAGTCCCAGCCACGCCATCTTTCAAATGGGCTTTGCTCAAGGATCTGTAACTGTAAATGATTCCCCAAAAAAGCCCCAGCAGATGCCATCTTGTTGAGTTTTCCTTCTTAACTAAAAACTAGTCAGGTGTTTTGATGAAGACCATTCTGCAATCAAGCAATTCTTTATCAAGGAACCCTAAGCCAGGGCAAAGTGCTTTTTCAGCAGCTGAAGAATTTCTGGTTTTACCTGCCAGTGAAACTCTAAGGGAACAAAACATGGAAAGATGGCTCCTTGGACAAGCAGCCTCACTTTGTCCACAAAAAAGGAGGTTTGGCTTCTCAGTAGAATTGCAAGCCAGCATCCCTTCTTTCTTCCTCCCTGTCCCTATTAGAATACAATTTGTTATACACATTGGGTGGTCTGGCCAAATAAGCCCTTCGTGCAGTTCCTGAAGATGTAGTTGTGAGATACCCAGGGCACGGTTTAAGCAGCAGCTTTCTGGGCCTTACTGAAGAGACGGAGATGGAGCAGGCCTGGGGGAGGCTCAGAAAGCTGCCTTTTAACAGGTGTCCCAGATGATGCTGAGGCAGGTGTTTCTTATCCTAAGAGTCACTCTGAGAAATATCCTTGATAAAGTAACATTGAATTGAAGAGGGAGACTTCTGCTTCTCGGCAAGATGGTGTGAGAGGGAGCTGATATACCCAACCCACCTGAAACAATCAAAAGGCAATAAAGAAAAAATCTATGGAACAACGATTTTCAAAAACCTGGGCATTAGGCAAGGAAGGACAGTGACTCCTAAAGGATGATAAACCAATAAGGGAGTTATGTGATCACCCAGCTCTCTGCCTTGAGTTTTCCTGGCCTGGGAGCAGAGGCAGCAACCCAGGTAACACCTGGCAACTCCTTGAGTTGAGGAGACACAGCTGAGTTTCCAAAAAGGCGCTCCAAGGGGCCAGAGTTTGCAGGACCCAGTGCCGGAGAGTAGAGCACAGTGCAGAAGGAGACAAAGGGAGAGGTCTGTTGTGGGGGATTCCTGCAGTCTTCAGCTGAGGCTTGGCTGGCACAGGCATGTGAGGAGCCCAGAGGCCAGGGAAGAGCCATCAGAAAGGACTAGAAGGAACGGTGTCTTTTGCCAAGAATGACACCTGGTCCTACCAACTAGACTGAAAAACCTCAAAATTCACAGACATGGGTGGAATACTCAGAAGGGTCTTGCCTCAGTAGCAGAGAATAATCAGTCCTAAACTAAATGCAGCTCTGGTCCTAACAAGTCTTAAAAGCACACCTTAGGCCAGGTGTGGTGGCTCACGCCTGTAATCCCAGAACTTTGGGAGGCCCAGGTGGGCAGATCACAAGGTCAGGAGATCGAGAACATTTTGGCCAACATGGTGAAACCCTGTCTCTACTAAAAGTACAAAAATTAGCCAGGCGTGGTGGTGTGCGCCTGTAGTCCCAGCTACTCAGGAGGCTGAGGCAGGAGAATCACTTGAACGTAGGAGGCGGAGGCTGCAGTGAGCTGAGATAGTGCCACTGCACTCCAACCTGGGCAATAGAGCAAGACTCTCTCAAAAAAAAAAAAAAAAAAACAGACCTTAAAGGGATCAAACTGATTTTAAGTGATTCAACCACCATCCGTAGGATACAAAGTGATGAGTTTTAACCAAATAACTCAGTCAAACTGGGATGTGAAGCAGTTCACTTATTTTACTTTCATGTGTATCTTTTAAATTATTGTGTACCTTTGTTCCCTTAAAAATATAGTTATCAAAACAATGTTTAAATATTCTAAGATTTGTCTTTGTGTAGTTTAATGCCTGCATAATGGAATTCTGATGCACTCTGCCGGCAGTTTCAGAATGCAGCACACAGTATACTCCATTAGGGGGTTCTGTAAGACTAAGAAATACGACACTCTTGTGCTTTTTAAAAATAGATTGTAATTCTGTAAGAGAGAACATGTGCTAGCAGCCTGTTTCATCTCTTTCACCAATAGTGTCTTTGAGCACTAGAAAAAATAACGCTGCAACAAAACGAATCTTGGCATAGAAGAAATACCATCTCATTATCATTTAACTTCTGTTCGTTTCAATAACTATGCAGTGAATGTACATTAACTGTCACCATTCCTGGCCCTGGGACTGAGAGTTGACTAAGGCACAGCCCGTAACCATCAAGTTAAAGTGTACATGTGACCCAAGAATGATTCAAAGCACACACACTCGTGATACATGAAATGTTTAAAATGGCATTTAATTGTATCTAGGGCTATTGGAGATACATGGATTTGAAAACTTTGGGGATTGGATATATGAGGAGAACTTGTTAAAGGTAAGATCTTTTCACTATTGTACATTTTACAGGACAATGTTTTAGCATATACTAATGAACTTAAAAGTGTTTTTACAACTCAGTTATTTTTGAAAGCAGAAAATTATATTTTTAATATATCAAAGCTAAAATCTTTTCACGTATTTCTTGAGCTTTAGATTTGAGGAGATAATTGCCAACCAGAGATAGGAAACCTGGAGTAGACAGAAAAAGAGAGGAAGGGAAAAAGGATATATGTGAGGCAGGGAGAGAATATGAATGAATCCTGATAATCTGGTTTGAGTTCTTGGGTCCTGTTAGGCCCAAAAGGCAAGGTGCAAAGCAAATCCACCCATGGACATCACCCATGACTGCAGCCAATTCCCTTGTGCCTGAAGCTGGTTTCTGGCATTTGTAACACAAAATAAAGTGCCACATGCTTCAGTAGAAGCAATGGAAAATTGTTTAAAATATTTTAAATTATGAATAAATGTAACCATAAAAAAAGAGTTATAAGATTACACAGATTACTATAACAGTTTTATTTAGATGGCAATTTGTAGTACAAAGGAAAGATGCAATTAGGTTATATAATAAATCAAGCAAAGGCAGTTTGTTAACAATTAAAGGGGGTTACAGGCAGCATAAAAAAGAATAGCTGACACTCCCCAAGGGTCAGGTAGTGAACAGCATCTTGTAAACTTACTATCTTGTTCAATCCTTAGAACCAACCTGTAAGTGATTTACTGTTTATTATTCCTGTTCAACAGACTGAGGAAGTTGAGGCCCAGATACATCAGCTATAGTGTCCAAGGTCACAGAATGAATACACAATGGAATAGGGAAGTAACACATGGAACTGGGAATGCACCGAATGTGGGGCGAGATACAGAAAAAATCACTCTCTGGATTGGAACATGGGGACCATTGCAAAGATAAGTAGGAAAGCACATTAAGGCAGTGCCCCGGGCAGGATTATGGATCCCTAAATGCCAAGCTACACAAATAGAAATCAAAATAGCTAAAAAGCGGCTTTGGTTCCCAGGTGAAACTCCTTGGTCCTAAGGCGTCTAGATTCTTCTTTTCTCTCTGAACCCCTCCAGCTGTTGCTAAATTAGTACCCACAAAGTGATTCCATAACCATGAATCCAACTTCTCAAACTTAAATTACAACACGTGCCCATAATAATCATGACCATGGCAACTATCTGCTGAGCTCTCGCTGTGTGCCAGGCACTATGTTAAGCACTCTGCCTGCATTGTCCCAATGTCCTCCACGTGATCCCCCTATGACCCCATCCCCATTACAATACCCTGCAAGGCAGGGTTATCTCCATTTTACTCAAGAGAAAACTGAGGCTGAAAAGGGCTTGAAACACGGCAGATCTCCTGGTTACTGACCACAACTGTCGCATCTGGTAACATTCTTTCATGGCAATTATCAATTGCTATTTATGACATTTGTAACACTGACGCCCTCTTAGATTTTAAATTCCATAAAGGAATTCTTGGTCAGTGCTCTGTCTTCAGTAGCTAACAGAGCTTGACATCTATGAGGCACATAAAAATATTGAATGAATATAAACAGTAAACATCCAAAGAAGAAAATGTCAAAAATAATTAACAGTGGTTATTTAGTGGTACTTTGTTTTTAATTCACTTATCTGAATATCTGTATACATTACATGTTGGTAATAATTAGCATGCATTCCTTTATATGTATAAAAATATACAAAACAATAGACAAAAAGTTATATTAAAAATCTGGAAAACAACTGTCATCTATATGGAGGAATTTTGTTTGTTCTTTTGTGCCAATAGGCAGTTAAAATACCTTCAAAATTAGCTAATTAGGAAATACGGGCCAGGCACAGTGGCTCACACCTGTAATCCCAGCACTTTGGGAGACAAAGGCAGGAGGATCCCTTGAGCCCCAGAGTTCACGACCAGCCTAGTCAACATGGCAAGACCCCGTCTCTACTGAAAGGAAGGAAGGAAGGGAGGGAGGGGGGGAGGGAGGTGGGGAGGAAGGAAGGAAGGTTGGTTGATATATTCCAAGACTTTCTGGAACTGGAAATCAGTATTTCATATGAGATTTCTGCTGGCAAAACTTGAGCCTTAATGTGTTACTAGGAAATCCCTGGATCCACGAGTATCTCCTGTGGACACTGTTCCCACATGGCCCACCAGCATTTGTGATGCCAGTAGAGAACAGGACTGGGCCCTGATAAGTAGGGCAGAATGGAAAGATCGATGAATATCCAACCTTCACATGGAATATCAGAGAAAAATGACTCCCTTTTTGGTTTTACTTTTCAAGTTTTTGTAGGGCAACTGCACCCCACTGGAGAACATTTTCAGATAGTGTTGTCTACGCGCGCACACACACACACACACACACACACACACGCACACGCACACGCACGCACGCACGCACGCGCACGCACGCACGCACGCACGCACGCACACACACACACACACACACACACACACGCACACACACACGCACGCACACACCATTCTTGTTAAGTTTTAACTTCTTCACATCCTTATGAATTTATAGTGCAATAATCATTTCCAAAGATGTTTCCATTTCTGTTATAACACCTCCAGAAAGTTTTACATTATTTCACACTACTCATTATTTTTAATTTATAATAAATGGAAGTTGAAGCCAAACAATATTTTTCAGAAAGTTTGCTATGTTGCCATTCCATATTGACAAACTTAAAAACGGGGGGGGGGGGGGCTTTGTTATAACTTGTCGCCTGGCAACCATGACAAACAGCTGCTGCCACCGTCACACCTATAAATACCTTCTGGCCCGGAGATCCTTCATTCTCAGCGAGTGACTAAGGGCCTCATGCTCTCTACTGGTAGTGGACATCTGTTGATGCTAATTCCTGTTGAATTTTTCTTAGAAAGGTCAGTCAGTATCTGGTTACAGATTTTAACATTTCTTACTGTAATGTGTTAGAATTTTTTTTTAATCCTGTGGATACTTACTATGTTCCTCTGTGTGTGGGCACCTGCATGTGAGTGTATGTAGGCAGAGAATTGCATGTGAGTGTATGTAGAGTAGGCAGAGAAACAAAATACAAACAGATATATTTCTCTGCATGAGCACTCACAGAATTAGAACCATGACAAAGCAAATAAGATGTGTCAACTGGAGGATTAAAAAAAGCAAACACAAGATTAAGAAATTACATAGCACTCAACTTGAAGCATTCACTTTCTCAGGCCAATTAAGCCACGTGAGCAACTCCTCCCAAGGCCAGGGACCAGAAGGCGCCAGTGAGTGCCGGCTTTTTCGGCCTGGAGCAGCTTTCTGCCCAGAGAGCCCCACCTTCCTCAGGGCAACTTCGTGTTCTATTTGGGGCTCTCCCTTTTTTTATACCGTTTAAAACGAGTCAGAGATCAGCTACCTACTTTTGCGATTGACCCTTTCCACCTCCCATCTCAAACTCAGCACTGCTACTTCTCCAGGTGATCATCAATCATCCAATCCACCTAGATCATTTGGGAGGCTGACACTCAACTACCCATTATAGTATTTATTACAGTTTCAAGTTTCTATGAACAAGATGCCAAGTATAAGTCATTTTTCAGCGTTTTTAATTTTAATAACTAGACTTTCATAAGCCCAGGGCATGAGTAATGCAAACTCCATTACTAGCTCAGGACAAGCACCTACTTGAGAGCTGCGGGAGATTCAACACCCTTTCATTTGTGAATGCCAAGATTTGCTTCAATCACTGTCCCCGAGGGCAGAAAATATTTCTACTTTATTCCTGAAAGACAGATAATATCAGATAGCCAAGAAACACTCCTCAGGGAAAACACAACTGTTATTGTGAAGTAGGTTTGCTAATTTAGATGTAAGCCTTTTCTTGCATTCCACTTAGGACCCACAATTTCCGATGAATTTCAACCCAGGGTTTACTGTAGTTGGAGTCAAAAGTAAATGTCCCTTCCCTGTATTGTAACATTTGGCCTACTTATATGAAACCTGTGACGATACTAAAAAATATGCTTCCTACAGCACAAAAAAAGTCATTAGCAGTATCGTTCCTAATTTTGCTTTTTAGAGATGGTATCCATCACACTGGGCCTGAGCACCAGGTATATACAACTCAAACACTGAATTCTCAAGTTTCTCCAAAGTGCTTTTATTATGAAGGCCAATTCAATTTACTTTTGTTTGGAGAATCAACGATTGTAATAAAAAGCGAAAACCTGGAAGATGGCAAACCTGCAGTGACTATCGCAGCACGTGGAGATACTCAGTCAAGATGAGATATTCAGTCAAGTCAAGGGCTGTTTAATTAGGTCATGTTCCAAACTCAGTCCTTTAAAGAGTATACCTCATTTATCTTCACATAAATAATCAGAGGCTTTTAAAAGAATACACTCTTACTAAGAGAATCAGACCCTTATCAGTCAACAGAAAAAAATGACAATGCTTGCTAAACTTGCCCTTAGTCTCTCTCAATAGCAGATTTTGAGAATAAGCTATTATGTAAATAGTACATGTATTAATGGTAAATTAATAAATATAATATTCAGCAACAGTATGCAGGGAAGATGGGTATGGGTATAAACTTGGGATTACAGATGACACAAACAAGAAATGGTAGAAAGTTAATGATATGGTTTGAATCTGTGTCTCCACAAAATCTCATGTTGAATTGTAGTCCCAAGTGTTGGAAGTGGGGCCTGGTAGGAGGTGGTTGAATCAGGGGGCAGACTCTCATAAATGGCTTAGTACCATCCCCTTGGTGCTGTGCTCATGATGGTGAGTGAGTTCTCAAGAGATCTGGTTGTTTAAAAGTGTGTGGCACCTACCCCCTCTCTCTCTTACTCCTGCTCTGGCCATGTAAGACGTGCCTTGCTTCCTCTTTGCCTTCTGCCATGATTGGAAGCTTCCTTAGGCCTCCCCAGAAGCAGAAGTCGCTATGCTTCCTATAGAGCCTACAGAACCACGAGCCAATTAAAACTCTTTTCCTTATAGATTACCCAGTCTCCAATATTTCTTTATAGCAGTGAAAGAACAGACTAACACAGAAAATTGGTACCAAAGAGTGGGGGCATTGCTCTAAAGATATCTGAAAATGTGGAAGCAGCTTTGAGACTGGGTAATAGGCAGAAGTTGCAAGAGTTTGGAGAGCTCAAAAGAAGACAGAGAGATGAAGGAAAATTTGGAACATCCTGGAGACTCGAATGGTTGTAGCCATTTGTATCGCTATGCTGGTAGCGATATGGAAAGTGAAGACCAGGCTGATGAGGTCTCAGGTGGAAATGAGGATCTTACTGGGAACTGGAGCAAAGGTTACTTTTACTATGCCTTAAGCAAGGCAACTGGCTGCATTGTGTCCCTGCCCTGTGAAACTCTGAACTTAAGAGTGATGATTTAGGGTGTCTGGTGGAAGAAATTTCTAAGCAGCAAGGCATTCAAGATGCAGCCTGGCTGCTTCTAAAAACCAATGCTCATATGTGTGAGCAAAGAAATGATGTGTAACTGGAACTTACATTTAAAAGGAAAACAGACCAAAAAAGTTTGAAAAATTTACAGCCTGGCCATGTGGTAGAAAAGAAAAGCCCATTTTTTAGGAGAGGAATTCAAGCAGGCTGCAGATATTTGCATAAGTAAAAAGGAGCCAAGTGCAAATAGCCAAGTCAACAGGGAAAAAGCCCCATTGTCAAATGCATTTCAAAGACCATCTAGCAACCCCTCCCATCACAGGCCCAGAGGCCTAGGAGGACAGAATGGTTTTTGTGGGCCAGCCAGGCCATGTCTGCCCTGAACAGCCTTGGGACACTGCTGCCTACATCCCAGTCATTCCAGTTCCAGCTATGGCTCAAAGAGGCCCAGGTACAGCTTGGGCTGCTGCTTCAGAGGGTGCAAGTCATAAGCCTTGGTGGCTTCCTTGTGGTGTTAAGCCTGTAGGTGCACAGAGTGTAAGAGTTGAGGCTTGGCAGCTTCTGCCTGGATTTCAGAGGATGTATGGAAAACCCTGGGCGTTCAGGCTGAGGCCTGCTGCAAGGGTGGCACCCTCAAGGAGAATCTCTATTAAGGCAATGGAGAGGAGAAACATATGGTTGGAGCACCCATATGAAGTCCCCACTGGGGCACTGCCTAGTGCAGCTGTGAGAAGAGGGCTACCATTCTCCAGACTCCAGAATGATAAGTCTACCAGCAGCTTGCACCCTCAGGCTGGAAAAGTCACAGGCACTCAGCACCAGTCCATGAGAGCAGCTGCAGGGGCTGAACCCTGGAAAGCCACAGGGCAGAGATGCCCAAGGACTTGGGAACCCATCCTTCACACAAGTGTGCCCTGGATATGTCACAGAGAGTCAAAGGAGATTATTTTGGAGCTTTAAGATTTAATGACTGATCAGCCAGGTTTCAAACTTGCATGGGACTTTTCACCTCCTTAGTTTTGACCAATTTCTCCCATTTGGAACAGGAATATTTACCCAATGCCTGTACCCCATTGTATCTTGGAAGTAACTAACTTGTTTTTTATTTTACAGGCTCATGGGGATAAGGGACTAACCTTGTCTCAGGTGGAACTCTGTACTTTTGACTTGAGTTAATGCTGGAATAAGTTAAGGTTTTGGGGAGACTATTTGGAAGCATGATCGTATTTTGAAATGTGAGAAGGACATGAGATTTGGGGAGCCAGGGGCCAAATGATATGCTTTGGATCTGTGTCCCTGCCCAGATCTCATGTTGAACTGTAATCCCCAGTGTTTGGGGTGGGGCCTCGTGGGAAGTGATTGGATCACACAGTCCGATTTCTCACGAATGGCTTAGTGCTATGAAATATCTGAGACTGGATAATTTATAAAGAAAAGAGGTTTAACTGGCTTACGGTTCTGCAGGCTGTACAAGAAGCACAGCAGCTACTGCTTGCTATATATTAAAAATACCTTCTATACAACAGGATGGATCAACTCTGAATTCTGTTATGAATCAACTCATTAGCAAATGAAATTAATGATCTTGTAACCATTTATGCTAAAGAATGTAGGGATATAGTAATACACAAATCACAGTAGCATGGCCACCACAGATGATACTGGGAGGCCATTTGGGGGTCTGACTAATCCACATGAAGAATCTGGGTTTCTCTGCTTGTAAAATAAGAAGCTGAATGTTAACCTTTTTTGGATCATGGCCCTCTTTGAAATATCTGTGGATCCTTATGGCTGCAATCTTCACTGATGTTATCTTTCCTTAGCAAAGCCAGTAAAATATAGAACTAGAAATTCTGTGTTTAATCAAAGCAAGGATCTCTGATTTCACTGGAAACAAAAATGGGGGTTAAAAGGCAAAGGCAAATTTATGAGAAACAATGGTTGCTGCTACATGTCAGGGCCTAATTAGCTGGGAGTAATTAAATCTTCCTTTCTCATTTTCGTCATGGGACTTAACAAGGCTATTATAACCTGTCCTTATATATTGCAAATAATGGTCACTTCCAAGCTACTTTTTAAATATCAGATAGCATCCTCCTTCCCTTATCTAGAATGGTATAGATTAGTTATTAATTCCAAAGCATATTAAAGAGAGACTGGTATTTGAGTCAGGTGTGACAAGACAAAAATTTTTTAAAAAGAGATGGTATGGCCAGGCACAGTGGCTCACGCCTGTAATCCCAGCACTTTGGGAGGCCGAGGCAGGCAGATCATGAGATCAGGAGATCAAGACCATCCTGGCTAATGGTGAAACCCCGTCTCTACTAAAAATACAAAAAATTAGCTGGGTGTGGTGGTGGGCGCCTGTACTCCCAGCTACTCGGGAGGCTGAGGCAGGAGAATGGCATGAAACCGGGATGCAGAGCTTGCAGTGAGCTGAGATCGTGCCACTGCACTCCAGTCTGGGTGACAGAGCAAGACTCTGTCTCAAAAAAAAAGGGGGGATGGTATGAATATTCTTAGACTCAGGGTATAAGTTGAGTGCTGACTGGGGACTAACAAACCTAGCAGTCCACTACTGTGGTATTCAATTCAATCCAATAAATCTTCACTTAGGTGTGGGGACTGAGGGGGTTATCAAATTGCCAATTGATTTAGGGCTTCAAACAAATTGATGTATTAGGCATGTTTCTAGTTTTATTTATTTAAAAAAGGAGCAAGAATTTAACGATAGAAGTCAAATTTAAGTAAAGGATCATTCTAAACTTTTCTGCTCATCCCCCACAAACCTTTTTAGTTTTGTCCACACTTAAAAAAAAAAAAAAGTAGCATTAGCAACTTGCTCCTACTCTCTCCAATTCATTTAACTTAATTTTCATAAACAGCTATATGTATTACAATATAGGTTTTCCTATCATATCAAATGTCAAAGCAACAGTGGTCTAAACAAGAGACGAGTTCATTTCTCCCCTATGTCACAGCAGAGCATAGAGGCCCAGGCTGATATGGGACATCCATAATGTTGGAGACCCAGGCCCTTTCCATCTCATTGCTCAGACACTGTCAAATCACACTGCCACCCCATGGACCTTCCCCCATCCACACTGCCACCAGCAGGAAGGGGTAAAAAGAAGCCACGACAAGTCCCTTTTCTCTTTAAAGTCATGGCCTACAAGTTGCCTGTGCAACTTCCATTCTCCTCCCACTGGCTGGAACATAGAAACATGGCCATGCCTACCTGCAAGAAAGTCTAGGAAACATAGTTCAATTGCTGGTGGCCACCACCCAGCTGAAACTCAGAATTCCATTACCCAGAAAAGAAAGGGAAGCTGGGTATTTTGGAACAACCAACAGAATCTGCCACAACAATTCTCTTTTTGATCCCTTATTTCATCAGTTTACATAATTTTATGCAATTACAATGGAAACAATGGGCACAAAGTGATTTGAGAATAAACAACGGATTCAGCAAGCACACAACTCAAATGGTAGAAGCCGTGAGATACAGAGTAGGAGTAGGCAAACATTTTCCGTAAAGGGACAGATAGTAGACATTTTTGGCTTTGTTGGCTATACAACTCTGCCACTGTAGCAAGAAGGCAGCTATAGACAATATGAAAATGAAATAACATGGTTGTGATCCAATAACTTCATATACAAAATCAGGCTGCAGGGTGGATTTGGGCCCAGGCACAGGAGTCTATTAGTTCAGGGTGTCATAGGTTCAGACACATGGCTATACAAAGGTGATGAAAATTACTAATTCCGCAGGCTACTAGGAACTATTAAGAGAGCTTCTACTCTAATAGCACCTCCCATTTATTGAGCACACACCAAGTGCTAGGCATGGCATTAGGAGCTTTATTATTATCTCTAATCCTTACAACAATCTGACCAAGTGGGTAAAATGCCTCCATTTTCCAGATAAGAAAGCAGACACAGCCAAGAAGAGGCAACCAGGATCAGAACCCAGTCTTTCCAGCCTCAATCCACCAGCCTCCAAAGCCCGTTCTCTTCCAGAGGAAACAAGTTCCTCTATGGAAGTTGGATGAAAAATTGTCATTTGGCTAGCAATAAGTGAAATAAATGCACACAATTTCTTGTCACACTACTGGCAAAGCTGCTATGTCAGATTTGACATGTAAAGTATTACAATGACAAAGGCTTTCCTCTGATATTAAAATAGCCCCTGCCTAGCAGTTAACCCGGGCTGTAGCAGGGAGGCACCTAACCTTCAGATTTTCCTGGGTAAAGCTGCCAAGGTCATAAGCTTCACAACGTTGGTAACTAATAGGGGTGGGGGATAAAAGTCAAGTTCCCATCAACATCACTGACCACTTCTAAGGTCTTTGAAAGTTTATCTAAATAAAGAGAAGGATTATCACCCTGTGTCCTCATCTCAGGATAGGCATGCACCATTCCACCATTGCCATGCATGGCAGACCACACTAATGTGTCGTAGCACTCTTTCCAGAAATTTCCCAACAAGGCCTCATGATCCTATCAGAGCTCCAGGCACCATTTCCAAATTATAGGAGTTGGCATGAGAGAATGAGGTCATCAAACCCTCAACACTTGCCTTATGGGACACAACAGCTTCCAATTTTCCCCTCAACTGCACCCAAAAAAAAGAGATTATCAGTTACCTCCTTTATCATCAGTGCCAATGTTTGCTGTACCTTAGTTTATTGAGCAAATCTCTTCTTGTTTCAGCAAGTAAGTCAATTCATTCGATGTTTATAATTTCTCTATGCATTCATTTTATAATGAAGTCTATCTCAAAGCCTTCCTGAGCACAAACAAATATGCTTCCAAAAGGAAGTTTTCACAATATTTCAGAATGCAGAAACTATGACTACAGTCATGCATCATTTACCAATGGGGATATGTTCTAAGAAATGCATCATCAGGCTATTCTGTCACTGTGTGAACACCACAGAGTGTACTCAGACAAACCTGGATGGGATAGCCTACTACACACCAAGGCTATAGGGTACAGCCTACTGCTTCCAGGCTACAAACCTGTACAGCACACTGCTGTACTGAATACTGCAGGCAATTAGAACACAATAGTAAGCATCTATGCATCTAAACATAGAAAAGGTACAATAAAAATATAGAATAAAAGATTTTTTAAAATGAGGCCAGCGCAGTAGTTCACGCCTGTAATCCCAATACTTTGGGAAGTCGAGGCAGATGGATTGCTTGAGTTCAAGAGTTCAAGACCAGCCTGGACAACATGGAAAAACCCAATCTCTACAAAAAGTACAAAGATTAGCCAGCATGGTGGTGCATGCCTGTAGCTGCAGCTACTCAGGAGGCCAAGGCAGGAGGATCACTTGAGCCCAGGAGGTCAAGGCTGCAGTGAGCCAAGATCGTGCCAATGCACTCCAGCCTGGGCAACACAGTGAGACCCTGTCTCAAAAAAAAAAGAAAAAAAAAATGATGCACCTATATAATGTACTTACCGTGGATGGAGCTTGTGGGACTAGAACTTTCTCTGGGTGAGTCAGTGAGCGATGAGTGAATGTGAAGGCCTAGGACATTACTGTGCACTACTGTAGACTTTACAAACGCTGTACACTTACTGAGTTAAATTCTTTAAATTTTTCTTTAATAATTGCCTTAGCTTACTGTAACTTTTTTACTGAATAAACTTTTTAATTTTTAAGTTTTTGACTCTTGTAATAACGCTTAGCCTAAAACACATTGGATAGCTGTACAAAAACATTTTCTTTCTTTTTATCTTTGTTTTAGAAGCTTTTTGCTATTTTTAATTTTTGATTTTTTTTTTTACTTTTTAAACTTTTTTGTTAAAAACTAAGACACAAACACACACATTAGCCTTGGCCTACCCAGGGACAGGATGATGAAGGCATCACCAGGCAACAGGGACTTTTCCACTCCAGTGTAATCTTCCGGAACCACTGTCACATATGCAGCCATGTCTTTACGTGGCGCATGACTGTATTTAGAATTAACGTTCGGTTTACTTCAATCATGGAGGCTACCCCAGTCACTCTGGTGGAACAGTTACCACCACTAATGTTATAAGCTACTCCAGAAACATATATGTGCCATATAATTTGTGATTCCTGGAGAGAATGTTCAATGCAATAGAAACTAGTAATTTCTAAGAAACATAAACACACGTATAACCCCCTTACCTAATCTAAAATAGAGTTTATAATTTTTAGAGGTATCATATTAAGATTCTGCACTGATAGATGGGTTTGTTTTCTTTTCAATATGAAGCACTTGCTTACAATTCAACCAAACCATCACCATGCGATGTCACTTCCTGAGTCAGAGTATTATTTGTGCGCAGCTCCTTCTGTTTTGTTTATATGGCTAGCAAGGAGGCCATTCCTGATGGTAATCACCATGTGACACTCATTCACCACCACCACCATCCTGTGTGGGTGTCTGCCCACCTCTGGGAATGCCAGGCTTCACCAATGAAACACTTGCATGTTGAGGACATAGCAACCCTTCATAAATCACTGTTACTAGTGAGAGAACATTCTGGGCTTCAACCCTTTCCCTCAACTGTTCCCATATCAGGCACTCACAACCACAATCCTCCCTTCCAAAGTAAAGAATCTGCAGTCTGGTAATTCCCCCCGCCCCCAATGACACAACTAAGGGCCACAGAGCAACATCTTTTATACCCTCCATGGTATTTACCCAGTGGGTAACAATTACACCTAGGGCAGGCCAACTCTGCAAAAATGAGGCTGAAGCAGGACAGAGGTTGTGACCTGGCCCGAAAGACCATGGAAGCCTCCCTTTAAGATGGTCATTTCTTCCATCTCCCTAATGAGAGGACGAGCTTCTCTATATGAAGTGGAGCAACACAACTGTCCTCTTGACATATGCACAGAGCCCATGGGCTTCTCCCAGGACAGCTGGGATATTCCCTACACCACCGTTGCCCAACTTCTGCCTCAGGATACTTTGTGACCTACATGAATTGCAATGCATTGCTACATCCAGGTTTTACCTCGTGACTTTATCAATTCTGGATTCAGTGACAGCAGGTGCCATGGTTTTAAGAAGGCAGTTCACTGGTGTGATGGTACAAGGAGAGCAAAGAGAGAGATGAGAGAATGGGTGAATGAGAGATTGGGAGGCTAAAGAACATGAAGGGAAGAAGAAGAAGGTCATGTGGAAGAAGATCATACAGGAGTGTATTCCAGAGGGTTCTACACACTTGCTGGAGGAGAGCTGAAATTTTACCTCCAAACCTCCAAATGGCTCAATCAGAAATGGAAATAGGACCAGTCAGAAGATTCAGAGTGCTCAAAAGACTAAAGCAAACCAACTGCACAAAAGACATACGCATGCCCTGAGCCTGAAATTCGCTGTGTGGGTACTCATCTCTCTAAAAGATGTACTGGGCAGACATCCTTGCTTTCCCCCTAAAGAGTAAATACTTTCACTCAGCACGGTCCATGGCATAAGATCAATGTTCACATGCGTTAAAGCAATCTTAGGAAGGGTCAAAACAAGATGAACCAACTACAAAGAGCCCACAGACCCTATGGACTAGACTGACCAGGAATGCACTCGGAGCTGTCTGGGGAGTTGGAGCTTCTCCTAAAAAGGGGCCCCAGGTAACTCTGCACACCCCCCAGAGGAGACTACCACCTAGAGAGTGGGTAGACCACACATGAAGGACCTGCCCTGTATATTATGTCTGGCAATCGGGATTTTCTCTAGCGGTAAACCACAGATGGTTTGAGATGTTTTCACTCAGTGTGACCTATTTTGTATTGCTTAAGGAAATGTGTAACTATGTATCATTATTATTACTGTTCACAACTACTTCTGAGGACTTAGTGAGCCATTCACTAAAGTGAATAGTTAACGTGGCTTACCATATTTAATCTATAGCACAAACCTATAAAGTAGGTATTATTATCCCCATTTTGCAGATGACAAAATGAAATTCAGAGAGGTTAAGTAGCTTACCCCAGGTCACCCAGCTAGTACCCGGTGAGGCTGAGAGTTGCAGCCAGGAGTAAAAACAGCATTGCATCATTCTAAAACCCATGTTCATAGTCACCCAGCAGAATGCTTACAACGGTTAAAATCGTTCAGTGTTTACACTTTAAAATACAAGCTTCAATTAACTGCAAAGTTATTCCATGTAGAAGAGCTTATTCATCAAGTGACTACGCATCATTCTGTTAGGGAGATAGGTCACTGGCCTGCAATTTTTTTTTTTTTTTTTTTTTTTGACACGAAGTCTCTCTGTTGCCCAGGCTGGAGGGCAGTGGTGTGATCTCGGCTCACTGCAACCTCCGCCTCCCAGGTTCAAGCAATTCTCCTGCCTCGGCCTCCCAAGCATCTGAGACTACAGGCATGTGCCACCACGCCTGGCTAAATGTTTTGTATTTTTAGTAGAGACAAGGTTTCACCATGTTGGTCAGGCTGGTTTCGAACTTGCGACCTCAAATGATCCACCCGCCTCGGCCTCCCAAAATGCTGGGATTACAGGCGTGAGCCACCGCGCCCAGCCTGGCTGCATTTTTTTAAGAGCACAGAGAGCACCAGATGGCAAGTACTACCAGACAGTAGTAATACCTTTCTACTAACAAAGGATCACATTTTATAGTCCTAAATATTCAGTAAGCATTTTTTTCTCTTTCAGTTAGTTGTAAATTAAAGCCCAATTTATTTGGCATTCTTCCTAAGGGAAAAGTGGGCTCTATGTCCCCTCCCCTCTAATCAGGGCTCTTGGGCTGCCTGACCAATTGAATATGGCGGGAATGATGCTATCTCAGCTTCTGGGCCCAGGCCGTAAGAAACAGGCAATAATAAAGGTGGGTTAATCCAAAGGATAGGATATTTTTGCAGGCATTTAAAAATGCTTCCAATATGTCTAGATGCCACTGAGAAATGCTGGTGAGAGAAAAAAAGCAGCAGACAAAATTGTACATATGAGATACTTATGATAACTTTGCCAAGAAAATATATTCAGTAAGAACCAGAAGACAGTGTAACAGTATTTTTTCGGGCATTAAGATTACAGTTGATCTCTTTGCCATTATATTTTTTTCCCAATACTATTTTTATCTTCCTAAATGAACAGCTATAACATCCTTTAGTGGGAAAATTGTTTAAAGAGACATTGTTTTAAAATATACAAATAGTAGTGTATCAGGCTTGCTCTCAGACAAGACTTCATGTCCACATAGTTTCTGCAGGACCCAGATTAGCCCACCGTGGAGAAGCAGCAAGATGCTCTAATGTATTTAGACACAGATTTGCCATAAAGAGACAAGAGGAGGGGAATAAAGGGAAGCCCACACAATTAGGCTTTTGTCCTGTCAGTCACCAGGGAGAGACCCTCCCCATGGCCACCCATAGCAGCTGCAGCCCTCCTTGGCTATGGTAAACCAGAGAAACCTTCATCACATTTTACGAACAGCAGAAAAGAATTAGTCACTCTGTGTGTAGCAAACAGAAATCAGCTTTCACAGGGGTGTGATTACAGGAAACTCACTGGGGCACTGCAAGGGTTTAGGAAGCACACCACTTATTAACTGGTGATTCAGATATCTCACGCAAAACAAACTCAACAAACTCTCTTGCATCAAAAAGATTGCATTGTTCTACATGTTCTTAATCAATTTTAAATATTAGCCCAGCTGGGACAAATAGAATTTCAAAAGTGGTTCACATTTTCCATATCTAAGAGACATTTTCCATGACTATCATAGAAGAGTGGAAGAAAAATAAATAATTCCATAGGCCAGGTGCAGTGGCTCATACCTGTAATCCTAGCACTTTGGGAGCCTGAGGTGGGTGGATCACGAGGTCAGGAGTTCAAGACCAGCCTGGCCAAGATGGTGAAACTCCCATCTCTGCTAAAAATACAAAAAAAGGTAGCTGGGCGTGGTGGCGGGCACCTGTAATACCAGCTCCTCGGGAGGCTGAGGCAGAGAATTGCTTGAACCCGGGAGGCAGAGGTTGCAGTAAGTCAAGATCGCACCACTGCACTCCAGACTGGGTGATAGAGCGAGACTCCGTCTCAAAAAAAAACAAACAAAAAGAAAACTAAATCATTCCTTCTACAAACCTTTGCTGAATGTCTATTATACCGTAGGGATATATAAATGAAGCAGCCACAGCACAGTTAGAATTAGATGCTCACTCTTATGTTGGCCCACAATCAGTGGTGTATTGGGACTGACCTCCGCAGGCTCATGAGGGCCAATATTTTGATTCTCTTTCCAGCTCTACTGTTTTTTTATTTTAATTTTTATTTTAAATTCTGAGGTACATGTGCAGGATGTGCAGGTTTGTTACATAGGTAAATGTGTGCTATGGTGGTTTGCTGCACCTATCAACCCATCACCTAGTATTAAGCCCCGTATGCATTAGCTATTTTTCCTAATGTTCTCCCACCCCACAACCCATCCCCCAGCAGGCCCCAGTGTGTGGTGTTCCCCTCCCTGTATCCACGTGTTCTCACTGTTCAGCTCCCACTTACAAGTGAGAACAAGTGTTGTTTGATTTTGTGTTCCTGCATTAGTTTGCTGAGGATAATGGCTTCCAGCTCCATCCACGTCCCTGCAAAGGACACAATCTTCTTCCTTTTTATGGCTACATAGTATTCCATGGTGCATATGTACCACATTTTCTTTATCCAGTCTATTATTGATGGGCATTTGGGTTGATTCCATGTCTTTGCTCTTGTGAATAGTTCCAGCTCCACTTTTAGTGACCTCATGTGGTGATGTGAAATCAACCGCAGTGGGAGTATTCACATGACAGGAATCAGCAAATGCTAAAAATCAGGCACTCTCTACCACAGAGAGCAGATTCCATGACATTCACCATCATACCGCTGCCTACATGGCCCAGTGAAGGACTCTGACACACCTCTCCCGCTTCAGCCACCCTCTCCTTTCTCCTTGGGTGCCAACCCTACTGACCTTTCTGTGCCCACACTGCCCTTCTTTCTAAGTGCTAAACACATCCAGGGCATTGCAACCACATAACAGCTATAGATGTGTCTAACTGTACAGGCTCCTCAGGAATCAACCACTTGCCTTCAAAACACAACGTCCTCACTTCACAGCTGTGTGAACTTTGTTTACTTCACCTCTCTGTACCTGTTTCAAAACCAAAGGCCACATATGACCTTTGTAAACATACAAAAGATGAAATACGCTGGCTCCTAAGAATCCCAACTGCACCCGGGTCAGGTTCCTATGCCAGGCTTTTCTCCTCCTCGCCCGATTTTTTAAAGAAATGGTATTATCAATGATAGGCTTTGTCCATGTAAAATTAAGCCTAAAATCTGGCTAATCTGAATTATTAAAACATCTGGATTGCAGAATATATTTAAGTCAATTTCTTTTAAACTTCCAAGAATAAAATTCAGTGCAATTATGAATGACGTTTTGGCTTTCACAGTGCTTTGGCGTCTCAAACACAAGACCCTTCACGCATCCAGAACACAAATGTACGGCAACCCTACCGCTCCAGCAGCCACAAAAGGCCTGCGAGGAGCCAAAACTGGTATTACTAAGTTCCAGTTGTGTGGACTCAGTGGCCTTTGCAGACAAACTTCTCAGTCCTTACTGTACGACAAGTCCAGTCGGATGTTTCACAGGGGCCTGGATTAGCAGGTGACATTCTGCTGTTAATCCCCTCCCCAGCCTGCACGCCAGGTACTCTCCCACATGACCATTTAAAGTTTTCATTTCCTCAGCCCCTATTATCTGAAATACTCTTGCTTACTTATTTTTCACCTTGGGGTCTGTCTCCACACCTGGGCTGTGTGCTCTGTGACAGCAGGGGCCTGATGTCACCCTAGCTCCTGGCACCGCAGCTGGCTGACATTGGGAGCACCATAAAGCCCTACCAAGTGAAGCAATGAACG
This sequence comes from Piliocolobus tephrosceles, assembly GCF_002776525.5. Lineage (NCBI taxonomy): Eukaryota > Metazoa > Chordata > Mammalia > Primates > Cercopithecidae > Piliocolobus > Piliocolobus tephrosceles. The sequence goes on from NC_045437.1 coordinate 16,063,243, forward strand.
TGTGAACACAATTATCCGGGAAGTTATCCGGAAAGCGCTTCCACAAGAAGACGCATGAGAGCTCCATCTTGGTGCCTAGGGTCCCCCTCCCTTCAGGACAGCTGGAACAGGGACCATCCCCCTTTCCATACCCCTCAGCCCAGGCTGCTTGCTGAAGGCGTCAGAGGCCCTCCCAGGCCCCGGCTCCAAGGTGGGGCCAAGGAACCACTGCAGAGCCAGGCCTCTGGCCAGGGTACATGTTTCCTCCTATTTCTTGACCTTGTCTGCTGCCCTAGTCGCTGCCCCATTATTCTTTCCTTCTTCTCTGGCCCCTGAGGCTCCCTGTTTCGGAGCCTCGTCTCTTGACCTTGGAAAAGGGCATGGAGTCTCCAGAGGCTCCTACTAAGACCACATATTGCTGACAAAAGATAAATCACAAGGAGGGGGGTCTCTCCTGGACCTGCCCCCTCTCAGGCCGTTGGTTCACCAAGTCCATTTGGTGAATATCGAATGGTGCCTCGGGGCCATGAGACCAGGTCACACACAGCAGTTTGCCCTACACCGGATACACTTATGAAGCTGCCGAGCATTTGGCTTCCACTGATTTTTTAAAAACCAAACTGAGATTTAGCTCACTGATGGTTCCAGAGCAATCTAGGACATCAAGTGCCAAAATGGGACTAAAGTCACATGAAAAAGCCTCAGTATGAGACTCAACTAGAACCTGCTGCAATCAAGCTCTAAGAATGCACTTTGTCCGTAAACAACTTCCAACAGTTATTTCTCTTTCAGACAAGGCACCAAAAGACTTGTCCAATGGCATTTCATCTCAAAGGTAGCAAAAGTCAAATAATTCCTTTTCCACTGCAATCTTTTTATTTTTTATTTATTTATTTATTTATTTTTTTGAGACAGGGTCTTACTCTGTCACCCAGGTTGGAGTACAGTGGTCTGATCATGGCTCACTGCAATCTCCACCTCCTGGGCTCAGGTGATCCACCTCAACCCCCCAGGTGCACACACCTGGCTAATTTTTTGTATTTTTTTGTACAGACAGAGTCTCCCTGTTGCCCAGGCTGGTCTCAAACTCTTGGACCCAAGGGATCCTCCTGCCTTGGCCTTCCAAAGTGCTGGGATTACAGGTGTGAGCCACAGCACCTGGCCAGTTGTAATCTTTTATTTCTAGCCTAGCTCTAAACGTTCCCCCTGTATGGGTTGCCCCTTCTTTCTGCACAGATAGAGGAAAAAACAAATGTATGAAGACAAAGTATATTGTATAGAAAACCACCAATGGGTCAAGGCTTAAAGTTATCAAAATTAAAACTACAGGTAGCGGGGGAGATGGCCCAGGAATATGCTACCTCAAAGGAGGAGGAGTCTCCCATTTTCAATCCAATACATTACTAATCCTTGGTAATAATAATCATGATATGTGGTATAATATATAGTTATGTGTGTATAGCTATATAATATCTATATACTCTTACTGTTTACCGCTGTTAACCAGCATTCTTAGAAAAATTTCTTATGTTTGTTTAGTATATATCACAAACTGTTGGTTCAAAATATTTATCAATAATTACTACTTAATTGTGAAAATATCGCATTTCATTAAAGCAACCCTAATCACATTTCTGCCAAATCTCTCCCTTCTTTCAACCTCTAAAATGAGTAGGCCCCAGAAATATGTACTGCACATATCAAATAGCTTATCAATACATTTCATTCTACAAGTATGTATTCAAAATGCCTATTCTGTGCAAAATTCTATGCAGAGAGCTGGTGGGAGTGCCCAGGTGCCAAGAGGAAAATAAAAGTCCTGCTGCCAGAAATGTGAAAATGTCATGAAGGGGATACATACAAGTAAATCAACCCATGATCTGGAAACTCAACCTGACATTGACACGTTTCTGGAAATGTTTTCTTAACCAGCCAGTTAACCCATATCCCACTCTAAGCATTTCTGTAAATGCCATCTTCAAGTACTTGATTTACTGTGTCATTTTATGTCGAAAGTTGTTTCATTGTTCAATTACATGTCAACATAATGTTAATGTACTAGGAAGGAATTTGTAAGAAAATAGAAACTGGAAAACTAGAGAAAAGTAGCTTTTACAGACTCTATTACAACTGATTATAATTACCACACACACAAACGTGCCCCATATACCCATGGCTGAAAGGGGATGCTTGTCTTTAATACAATGACAAAAATCTATTTTGGTGCCCTTGTTCCTAGAGAGTTACCAGTTTCCACTTTCTTGGGCAAGAAAATTGTCCCAGTCCTTTTCTTGTTTAATAATTTTCTGTCTACTTCATATCCGAATTTCAACGGCCCCAATTAGAATTCCAACGAAGGCATCTGACTGACTCATACAAAAGTTGTTCACAGCAGTGGGGCTAAAATGCAGACTTTTCACTCTAAGCACAGTTATGCTCATATGAGCAGGAATTAATTGCCTGCTTCCTTTCCCTCCTCTTGATCTCCCCCTTCTTAGAGTTAGATATTAATATAAATAGTGATACAATTAATGTACTCCCTGTAAAGGGAGCCCACGTGATCACATTTTCAACAATAAGAACTGTGATTTTAAAGTTTTACAATATCAGAAAAGTATGTTGATCCAATGTTTAACCTTTAGAAATGCTTAACAAATCTTTAAAATGCAAAAGGTTTTTAAAAATGTTCAACAGCTTAGATTTCCAACAACTATCATCTAATGTTAAAAATCCAACACGAAAACATTCAAGTAGATTCTACATGATGTGCTGGGAAACACTTTTTAAAAAAATTTCCAGCCATCACTTTCCAATTCAAGAAAAGCACTTAGTGGCATAAACTTTTAAGAGTACATTAAGTTATTTGTCTCTCTTGAGTTCGTGCCAAAGAAAATTATGTTTTCTGAAATTAAAGGATTGCATTCTTAATATTTTTACATTTTAAACTCCTTTTTAAATTAGTCATAATATTTTTAAAAAGACAACTAGCCAACAAAACAGACTGAAGAAGAAGTACGTACGTATATATCACAATTACCTTTTGCCTGGTCCAAAGTCTTCACCTTCAGGCATTTCTGCCCTTTAAAAATATCAGTGGCGAAGGCTGCAGCACCTGCTAACCGCAGCTAATGTGGCCAAACAATAGTTTCTTTTCTACTCTAATGCTGAATATCAGGAGGAAAAAAACCCAGTAGAGACGTTCTTTCCTTTTTGGAAAAAAAGTGCTCCTCCCTTACTCAGAAAGTTGGTGTTTACAAACTTCCAAAGCGCCTGCCTGCCTTGAATGAAGCTAGGAGCTGGGTTATTATCACTGCCCCCTTCTAAAAATAAATAGGTCACCTCTTACTCCCAGTACCGTGACAGGCAGCTGGAAGTGAGCCCTGCCCAGCTGCCCCGCATTCTCTCTCCAGTCGTGTGAGAAGGTGTCCCTGCTCAGCCAGTAACCTTCATTGGATGACTTCACCTAGGCCCTCCTGCCCTTTCTCTTCCCCCAGCTTTTTTTTTTTTTCCTGACATGACTAGGCACCCACCTAAGGGTGGAGTGGCCACGGGAGGTTGAAACTTCACCCTGGGCTATCAAATCTCCTCCTTCGAGTCACAGGAGGGAGTTGGAGAGCAGACAGCAAAACGGGCTGTACCTGCGAGAGCTGGGGGGGTTGTCTGGAGAACGCCTAGCCACTCAGCAAAAAGATCCCTTACTCAAAAAAGTTTAAAACAAAAGCCATTATGCAATAGGGTTTTAAGGGATATTGTTTTATAAGAACATCTTTCTTGGGGTCACCTGGATTTCTCAGCTGACCGGAAGCATGCCCACGAGTGTTGAGTTCATGCGTTCATCCGGGCGGAATGCTTTCTCCCCAGGACTTCCCTGTCCTCAGGGGCCGCCTGACACTGGCGCAGGAAGGACTGCGGGCCTTGATGTTTTCATAGCTTGGCCTGTCACTGAAGAGGAGCTATCCCTCATTTGCTTTTTTAAAAGCGTACAACAAAAATCCCTTCAAATCTTGCTCTCAAAAAGGCCAGAAGAAATATTACTGAGATTTCTTTAGGAATATATCCTGAAAGCTTTGGACAAAAAGTTGAAGCCATTTTTTTTTCTTGACTAGGAATATTAGGGATAGCAGAAAGCAAGATCTAATTATTAAGAAACAACATTCTTTTCAAAATGTGTTGCCAGGTGCGTGGCTCACGCCTGTAATCCCAGCACTGTGGGAAGCTGAGGTAGGAGGATCGTTTGAGCCCAGGAGTTCAAGACCAGCCTGGGCAACACAGTGAGACCCCATCTCTACAAAAAATAAAATTAGCCGGGCCTGATGGGATGCTCCTGTGGTCTCAGATACTCAGGAGGCTGGAGTGAGAGAATTGCTTGAGCCCCAGAGGTGGAGGCTACAGTGAGCCAAGATCGTGCCACTGCACTCCAGCCTGGGTGACAGAGCAAGACCCTGTTTCTTTAAAAAACTAACAATAAAATAAATTTTAAAAATAAAATAAATAAAAATCTGTGTATTCTGTTGTTATGTTATAGCTAATCCTAGCATGTTATCTATATTTAATGTATATTTTACCATTTGTATTTGTCACAGCGGCCTTCTACTACATTAAAGAAATGTCAAAACAAATAATACCTGCTTTCTTTTGGATAGTGTTAGTTATTTTGTGATGTATGCACCTCACAATTAACAATTCCTTAAAGCATTTCATATTATATGCAAGTACCAAACACTTCAGACACTTCAAAGTCTAAGATGAACTAGGTGTGGTTACTCAGACACACAACTGAAATACCAGGAACCTGAAAGAAAACAGTCATAGGCTGAGCTCTGAAGATCGGGGTGTGCAACAGCCTCTCAGAGGCACAGCGATGTGCTCTACTATTAGAAATTCCAGGTTTTTAAATAACTGAAAAGTTGAAGTGCTGAAAATATTATCAAAGATAATATTGTGGCACTTGTATAAAACCTTACCGGCTGGGTGCAGTGGCTCACACCTGTAACTCCCAATTTGGGAGGCCGAGGCAGGCAGATCACCTGAGGTTAGGAGTTCAAGACCAGCCTGGCCAATACAGTGAAACCCTGTCTCTACTAAAAATACAAAAATTAGCCAGGCGTGGTGGTGCGTGCCTGTAATCCCAGCTACTCAGGAGGCTGAGGAAGGAGAATCACTTGAGCCTGGAAGGCGGAGGTTGCTGTGAGCCTAGATCGCGCCACTGCACTCCAGTCTACGCAACAGAGTGAGACCCTGTCTCGAGAAAACAACAACAACAACAACAACAACAACAAAAACCCTAATCTATACAAAAGGCTAATTCTCTTATCTAACTTTCAGCTCTGATTATTCTTTCCCACGAATTTTACCTTTTCTTTCTCCTAAGCTTCTAGCTTACTATTTCTTGAATACCTGAACGTAACTGTTGTTGATCTTAGTTGCTGGTTACCACAGAACTGAATACATCCCTGAGACCTGCCTCTCAATTGTAAGGGATGATGAACTGATTCAGTGCTATCACAGATGGATTCGCTGCTCCCAACAGGAAATGGTTACCATCACAGACAGTCCCCAACTTAGGATGGCTCAACTTAACAACTGACTTTACAGTGGTGCAAAAGCAATACACTTTCAGCAGAAACTGGGAATCAAATTTTAAATTTTGATCTTTTTCTGGGCTAGCGACATGTGGTAGGGTACTCTCTTGTGAAGCTGGGCAGCAGCTGTGAGCCGCAGCTCCCAGTCAGCCCCGCAGTCACGAGGGTGAATAGCCAGTACTCTGCAGTGAACTGGGTTGCCAGTTGATTCTACCCAACCATAGGCTGATGTAAGTGTTCTGAGTATAAGGTAGGCTAGATTACGCTTTGATGTTCAGTAGGCTAGGTGGACTAAACGTATTTTCAACCTAAAATATTTTCAACTTAGGATGGGTTTCTCAGGCTGTAACCCCATGGTAGGTCAAGGAGCACCAGTACTTTGTTTTAGCGTCCCTTCATGCGTGTTAAAATTGCTTGTTCTAACCATGGAGTCCCCTTCAGGTGTATTTGTGGTAATTTCTAAAATTCACAGGAACAAGGAGGGTGTATTAGTCCAGCCTCATATTACTATAAAGAAATACCTGAGACTGGGTAATTTATAAAGAAAAGAGGTTTACTTGGCTCATGGATCTGCAGGCTGTACAGGAAGCATGGCTGGCATCTGCTCAGCTTCTGGGGAGGCCTCAGGAAACTTACAGTCATGGTGGAAGGGGAAGGGAGAGCAGGCACATCACATGGCCAGAGCTGGAGCAAGAAAGAGTATGAAGGGGGGATGGTGCTAAACCATTCATGAGAACTCCACCCGCATGATCCCCCATCACCTCCCAGCAGGCCCCACTTCCAACACTGGGGATCACAATTCTGTATGAGATTTAGTGGGGACACAGATCCAAACCCTATCAGAGGGAAAACAAGGACAGGACAGACAACAGATCCCGAGTGTAGCTACACAATCGACAAGTGTCCCCCCACTGAAGGCCTAAAATGGCTTCTCCACCCAGATGGCACCTTTCAGCCTGCTGGGGACTAAGGTGCTTAGGGTTTCCTCACTGACCTGAAACCTACTAGACATCCAGAACTTAAGGACTCACAGAATTCAGATGTGGGAGAGACCCTGAGTGCCACTGAAGTGATCACCAAGGTTTTTAGATGCTGAAACTGTAGCACAGCAAAGCCAGGTGACTTGCGGGTGATAGAGCCAGGAGTCGCCTCCAGGTCACTATGCCTTGGCTGGGTGTCCTTCCACTCCAGCACAGCCCACACATGCTGCAGAAGCCCAAGGAACCAGATACCTCCACATTTTAAATTTTCCTGTATACACTCTCTTTCCAAACGTATGTCCGTTTAATATCAGCAATATACTTTAAATGAGCACTTTTATTCTCCTTTGCAATTTCATCATATAGTATGCCCTAGAAAATCATGGCCACTTCAAAGCCAAACATTCACCTTTCTTGACACCTTTTTCCCTGTCACATAACCATCAGTCTGAGTTTTGCTTTGTTTCTATCTCCTCTGCAGCCACTTTGATTAAAGCTCTGGAACTTTCTATATGAGACACTACGAGAGACCCTCCCTCTCTTGGATGTTGTAGGAAAATATTAGCAGTGAATGGCCAAACGCAGATGCCAGTGTGAAGACAGGTTGTCTCTTCATATCCCTTCCCAACTTTAGTAGGTAATAGAAACCTCAGTTTCTAGCTGTACGCATGGCCTTCACAGAATTAAAACTACCTTTCTCAGCCTTGTTGGAGCCAAATGAGGCCTTTTGTGATTGTTCTGATTGAGGAGATGTTACCAGAAACACCAGGCCGCTCCAGGTGTCAGAAATGGGATTCAAAGTAGACCTCTAGTGAGTCCCAGAAACACCGAGAGACCAAGCGAAGGTAACTGCCAGGGCCCACTGTGCCCAATGATCTCTCGCAGCAACTGGGGTCACGGCTGAGTTCTCTCTTGGATTCTGAGCTCTGTGAATTTGTGTTTTGGGCTCTCTGAGTATTTTTGAGCACTTTGTTTGATGCAGATTTGGTTCAGAAGTCATGACAGGAACAGGGCTGGGTCTGTAGGGAGGCCTCAGGTGTCTGACTGGGTCAAATTAGAAACTGGACCGGGTTCAGTAGGCGGTAAGATGACTAGAAGACAGGGTATCATGGGCCCATCTGGATCTGAGGAGTCTAGAACTCAACCATCTAGAACTCCAGCCAATTTCATGTAAAAGAACTTTGGATCCAGAACCTGTGCTTTTCTAAAGAAATGTTATGACCCTTAGCAAAGGGAACATAGAGTTACAGCAGCCACAGCAGTGGGGAAACTCCTTACAAAAGGCAAACAGACACATGTCTTTAGAGCCACAACAGCTACAAGGACCAAGGGGACCTCCTTGCACACATTTTAAACCAAAACCAAGGAGTTCCAAACTAAAGAGCTCCATGCCCCAATATCTGCCTTTATTGTAAATGGCCAGGCCATTGGAAAAGACATTGTCCATTTTCACACCAGCCATCTGATGGACCAGCTCTTTTTGTTTTGGACTGTTTCTTCACTACAGGAAGCCCCAAACGCTCACCCTTAAGACAATAATGAACCAGTCTCTCAGACAGAAGAAAGAATGTCTCCACGGTGGGCATTTCAAGGACCATTTTCAGAAAAACATTTGTAAGAATGAGTCCTGTTTTCTCCGTTCGATGCTCCTTCTCCCATGGGAGCCGCTCAGTTGACTGAAACCACTGTTCTCAGACCCCTGACTGTGCTCTGCCACCTCTGCCAACTTATCCCTTGTCATGATCTTTGATGAGACAAATTATTTTACGCTGACTGGCAACTCTATTCGGACTGCACTTTCTTTTTTTAATAGTTCATATTGTGTTTAACATCTATGACAGACTAAACAGATAATTTAAGTTAACTTTAAAACATAATTTTAAATATGATTAAAATCAATCTTTTTAAGATATGGCTGAATTAACTCTGGTCAAAACACAAAAATTATTTATATACTGCTATTAAGGAATTTGTCGCTCTCATTCTGAGTTAAAACTTAATTTAAAAGCTGGGTTTGGGGAGAGTAGATTGTGGGTGCTTTTGCTTGATTTATGGGGAGGAGATGAGTAACCTAGAGCTCATGCTCTCCAAGAGCCATCTCCCCTCCCACATTCTTATTTTTAACCTAGAAGGAATCAAGTGTTGAATCTTCTGCAAATATGGGAAAGCCCAAAGGTCCTGCTTTCTACTTGGGGGATCTGTTACCAGAAACTTGGCCCAAATAAGGCCTGCTGGTTCTCAGCACCACCTCATGCCACCTGTGTGAAGTCGGTACAGATACTTGCATCTTAGAATCTGTGTTTTTGCCTTGTTTCACCTTTATCTTCAGTATATTCAGTGTTATTTTTTCATTCATTAGATATTTAATGTTTCTCTTATTTTGAAATGTTTTAGCTTAGTTTTTTTTATTTCAATCGTTTTTAGGGAACAAGTGGTATTTGGTTACATGGATAAGTTCTTAGTGGTGATTTCTGAGATTCTGGGATACCCATCACCCAAGCAGTTTATACTGTGCCCGGTGTGTAGTCTTTTATCCCTCTCCCTCCTCCCACCACTCGCCCTGAGTCCCCAAAGTCCACGGTATCATTCCTATGCCTCTGTGTCCTCATAGCTTAGTTCCCACTTGTAAGTGAGAACATATGATGTTTGGTTTTCCATTCCTGAGTTATTTCACGTAGAGTAATGGTCTCCAACTCCACCCAGGTTGCTGCGAATGCCATTATTTCATTCCATTTTATGGCTGAGTAGTATTCCATGACATATATATATATATATTTCTTTATCCACTCATTGACTGATGGGTATTTGGGTTGGTTCCGTATTTTTGCAATTGTGAATTGTGCTGCTATAAACATGCATATGCAAGTGTCTTTTTCATATAATGGCTTCTTTTCCTCTAGGTAGACACCCAGTGGTCAGACTGCTGGATCAAATGGTCGATCTACTTTTAGTTCTTTAAGGAATCTCCACACTGTTTTCCATAGTGGTTGTACTAGTTTACATTCCTATCAGCAGTGTAGAAGTGTTCCTGGAACCTGAAAGCCCCACAGGTATCTCCAAGAAATAAGTGCAAAGAATCCATCACCTTTATAAAACTTGCTCCTCCTTTATCCTTGTCTATTTCTTCTCTTAAAGAAATGTAATAAATACCTCATGTCTTTCTCATAATCTCCTTATTCCAATGTGTTTTCTTCGTATAACTTGGCAATATCTCAATTTGTCTATTTTTGGTCAGAGAATTTTTTTTAGTTTTAATCCTCATACGTTTCACATTATAGACCTGTATACATAAAAACACTAACACAACTGGGGGAGACAATGGTTTGCAAATCAAGAGAAATGATTTCTAGCAATATCTCACTTGTCATGAGGTCACAACCACGACAACTGCAGTTGAGGATCAGGAGGTAAGAAGAAGGTAGTTGAGCCACTAAAATAATGTCACCACATCAACGCAGCAAAGTACATCCATTTTATTGCTAGAACAGCTTCTCAAAAACTCATTCAAATCCTCTTCACTATTACTCAACATATAGTCCGCAGTCACATGATTTCCCAGCCCCAGAGCCAATTAGAAAGCTCCTAGAGGCAGGCACGGTAATGTGAGAGAGAAATAACAGATGACAGTAAAAGGGAAAAGAAAAACTCTAACAACCACGGCAGACGCAAACAGCAAACACATCTGAGGCTATTCGATGTAGAGGCTTTAACAAATCTAAATCGGACCTGAAAGAATGAAAAACATATATGATGACCCTGAAAAGATTTAACTATCTTCAGTAGATAGTGTTTGCAAAAGCAGAGAAACATATACTAAACAGTTCCACGTAAATGGTTGCAATAAAGAAAAAAAAAGTGCAATTTAAAAGAATAACCTTCAGTTGTCTATACCATGCACCCCAAATGTCTGGTAAATGGGATATTCATACATTTATACCACCTATAATACACAAAGTAGTTCATATAAAAAGAATACAGCATCTTTTTCATCCATATATGATTGAAACTATAAAAGACCCCTTCCAGGTAGAGATAGCTTAAGTCAGCTTCTCTCTGCATAAGAACTTTATATTGTGTCCTGAGTGATCAGCTGTATTGATCAGTCGGCCCAAGTGACTGAAAAATCTTCTTACATGACAGAAGACACAGAGATCAGAAACACTTTCTCTAAATTGGTCTTTCTTTCTTTTTTTTTTTTTCTTTGCCTGTGTCTCTTTTATTTATTTATTTATTTTTATTATACTTTAAGTTCTAGGGTACATGTGCATAACGTGCAGGTTTGTTACATATGTATACTTGTGCCATGTTGGTGTGCTGCACCCATCAACTCGTCAGTGTTTGGACGAACGGAGGCAGGATGGTTCACTTCCGGATTCTTCTTCACCACCAACTCTTCCCATGTGTGCGAGAATGCAGCTGACGCCCGGGAAGGTGCAGATTAATCAGGCATGCACCAGGTGATGTCAATCCGAGGAGACCAAGATTTACCTGGTGGCACCTGCGGAGCGGCCCCCCTTCCCCAACATGCCCGTGCCCCGCCTATTGCCCTTCCACTCCTAGAAAAGTCGCTCCCAGCAGATGCGCCGGGGGTGGGCTTTCTCAGCCCCCACTCTTGTCGGGACTGTATTAGAAACTCCCCCCAACCCAGCTCCGGTCCCTGAAGCTAGATGACCAAAGAATAAATTTGCAGTTTTGCTTTTAGCCTTGCCTACTCGCTGGTTCTTTTGTGCCCACTCTGGTGGTCTTAGAAAAACAAATCAGTCAGCACCCATCAATTCATCATTTATATCAGGTATAACTCCCAATGCAATCCCTCCCCCCTCCCCCCTCCCCATGATAGGCCCCAGTGTGTGATGTTCCCCTTCCCGAGTCCAAGTGAACTCATTGTTCAGTTCCCACCTATGAGTGAGAACATGCGGTGTTTGGTTTTCTCTTCTTGTGATAGTTTGCTAAGAATGATGGTTTCCAGCTGCATCCATGTCCCTACAAAGGACACAAACTCATCCTTTTTTATGGCTGCATAGTATTCCATGGTGTACATGTGCCACATTTTCTTAATCCAGTCTGTCACTGATGGACATTTGGGTTGATTCCAAGTCTTTGCTATTGAAATGTTGTCTGTAGAACAGCATAGCCAAATCTCCTGGAGAACTTGCTTCAACATGCAGACCCTGAGTCCCGGCTGAAATTCCAAGAATCAGAATCGCTGGGGGAAGAGCCTGAGGACCCGCGTCTTAGCACACTTCCCCCCAAACATTTCTGATACAAGTGAAGTCTGAGAATCGCGGGGTAAATTATCACCTTGAAGCCAGGAAGAGACTGGCCAGGTCTGTGAATTCACCTTCTCCCACTCTTGCCTCTAGTGTGCCCAATCAGGCGGTATTCCTGGTTTTGACATTTCTTAAACTACACAGTAGAGAATAAAGTTAAACATGGACTTCTAAATGTTTTTTCACAAGACATACAACAACAACAACAAAAATCTAACAAGCCCGAATTGATTCCAAAAAGATCATAAGAGGCCAGGTGCAGTGTCTCATGCCTGTAATCTCAGAACCTTGGGAGGCAGAATTGGGAGAATCACCTGAGACCAGAAGTTCAAGACCAACCTGATCAACACTATGAAATCCCCATCTCAAAATAAAAGTAAACGAAAAAAAAAAAAATCATAAGATTTCTTAACCATATATGTGAAGCTTGAAGCAACAGATGCCTGCAGGGGGGAAAATAGTGAATGAGGAAAAGTAATCCTTGGGGAGCATTGAGGAATGAGGAGGAAGATACATCTAATAGGCATCTTGGAAGGAGGAGGAAGATATATCTAACAGGAATCTTGGAATGAGGAAGAAGATGTATCTAACAGGAGTCTTGGAATGAGGAGGAACATATAGCTAATAGGAATCTTGGAGAAGAGGCAGAATGCAGTTTACATCCAGAAAACAGAAATGCAAATCCATTCCAAATCGGCCAGGATGTGTGGGCCTGACTTGAACAGTCTTGAAGCAGAGGCTAGAAGCTTATTTTATTGTTCACGTGTTTGTTATCTGAATCCCCCATCTCACTGGAATTTAAGGCAGGGATGTTCTTGTTTAATACTGTATCTCAGCAATAGTACAAAGCATGATGGAGCTGACTCCTAGGATAAGCGTATTAATATTATTTTTAGGTTATCTTATTAGTTGATATTAATTACATAATCAAGTGAAGAAATGGTCAACTGAGGAAGAAACATGGAAGCTATACTCAATTCTTCCCTCTCCCTCACCAGACAATCACCAAGTCCCATCAACCCTAACGTAACGAGCTACACTTCGATCCACCTCAGACTCCATGCTGCGGTTACTGTCTTAGTTCAATTCATTATCTGTTGCCTAGGTTAGGGGGAGCCACATGTTTTTGATCACGCACCCCTGGCAGCACACAGCCCCCAAATATATTGAGCAATTACAAATTATATGCATACACATTTATAATGTACATATATTACTTGTAAACATATTATGGACTTCACAAATCATACACACAAAATTTAAAATTTAGAGATAAAATAAATACAAGCATTCTTTGTAACAGCCAATAAGTGAAAACGACCTAGAGGTCTATCAGTAAGAGGTTAAATTGTATGATTCAGTGAAATCCTATGCTGCCATTAAAAAGGATGATATTGTTAGGAAAGTCTTTACCTAATATAGTTAGCAAAGAGAGAGAGGGAAAGAACAGAAATCAAAATATATAATATTTCATTCATGTGAAATATACATTTATGTATATTTATATATTGATCTATATACTATGTATATTTACATATAATCAATATATTTACATGTAATTGATTTGTACATATTGATTATATATGTACATATTGATATGTTTATATATGTATAAATATACGTATTTATATAATATATAATATATATAATCGATATGTAAATATAGTGATTACAAATGTAATATACGTAAGTATATTGAGTATATTTTATATATCATATATGTAGATATATTGACTATATTTATATATTATATATGTAACTATCTTGATTATGTATTCATATATTGATTTATATATTTATATATACATTTATATAGTAAAGAAAATATCTGGAAAGGTATGTACAAAGAAGGAAGGCAAACTAGAAGGACAAGGCAAGGAGGAGGGGAGGGGATGGGTGAAGGAAAGGGAGGAGAGGAGACAAAGGGAGAAAGAAAAAGCATTTGAGGACCTACACCATGCTCTTCTTCTGCGGCTTACGGAAATAATGAGTATTTTCCTTTTGCCTGTTTTCTCTTTCAGCAACAATACTCTTATGATATGAAAAAATAGTTTTTAAAATATAAAAAAGAAAAAAGATCACTTTTAAATGAAAAGGGGGTTGTAAGGGGACTTTCCAGGGTTCCCTGTCCCCACAGGAAAGAAATGCCCACTCACTTGGGACACAGGCCTCCAGGAGCCACTTTCCAGTCAGCCTCTACAGCTTCAGGATTTTTGCTCAAGTCAAAGCACTGAGTCCCTGCCTTTGAGAAGCTGACTGTTTGGCAAAAGACATGTGTTGGCTGAAAGAATACAAGAAAGAGGCCGGGCGCGGTGGCTCCAGCCTGTAATCCCAGCACTTTGGGAGGCCGAGACGGGTGGATCACGAGGTCAGGAGATCGAGACCATCCTGGTCTACACAGTGAAACCCCGTCTCTACTAAAAAATACAAAAACTAGCCGGGCATGGTGGCGGGCGCCTGTAGTCCCAGCTACTCGGGAGGCTGAGGCAGGAGAATGGCGGGAACCCGGGAGGCGGAGCTTGCAGTGAGCCGAGATCCCGCCACTGCACTCCAGCCTGGGCGACAGAGAGAGACTCCGTCTCAAAAAAAAAAAAAAAAAAGAATACAAGAAAGAACATTGAGGCAAACCCTCCACCCAGCGACTCAAGAGTCTAAGAATTCCCCATCTTCACTCTTCCATAGCCCACCAAAGACTTCTAATGTCACCAACACGGAATTTGTTGCCTGTGAAAAGTCAGAGTATGTATTATGCACTTTGCCAAAGTGAAATAAGAGTATGGAACTAGCATCAAACACAGGATATTTCTGGAACAAAGTGGAAGAGGACATTTTTCTCCTTAGATCAAACTGACAAAAAAGAAAACGCCCAAACAAAAATCAAAGGATCAAATGAGCATCTACGCACGTGATGTAAATGACAGTATCAATAATGACAATCTGATGAATAATGACCATGTGCACCCCGCTGCTGAGGGAGAGATGGTACCCCTCTCTCGTGCTGCCTGGTGGGTGGAGTCACACTGAGACTTGTCCGAGATCAGTGGCTTTCAAAGCAAAACAAACATTTTTCTCCAAAATACTATGTTATAGCAAATCTTAATAAGTAAAAGATACAACAACCAAACCAACAAGAGTGCCCCAGGTTTAAATGGGGGCAGGTCACTGACGTGTGGTCTCAATCCCTGCAAAGAGAGCCCCTGACTCAGGTCCTTGGAAACCCAGAGTTGCCCAGGATACAGTTGCAAGCAGTGTCCTGCCTCATCTGGACAGGCAGCAGGAGAAAGCAGAACCTTTTCCTCAGTCTCTTCTCATAATAATTAGATCAGACTTAACCCAGTTACCCTTTTATCTTTTTAAGTCTTTTTAAGCTTAGCACATGGAGTGTTTTCCTCAGAGCTCCTTTCAGCCCAAAATAGCCAGGACACTCAAACCAACACCCTGAGCCTCTGAAGCTTCCCTGCCCTGAGCTCTCCTGTGGACTGCCTCCATCCTTGTTCTGGAAGCATCACTGTAGTCACCGTTTTTCTCAGTCTACCGCGGACACTGCCCAGCTGCACCTCGTGTCCTGGTATAACTATTAACAGGCCCCTCTCTGTGTCTCTGGATAGGCCACAAATTGTAGGGTCATGCAACATATCACTATTTTCTTATCCTGAAGAGTCAGAACTTCCATTTTGTTCATCTGTTTGTTATGGTCTCAGTTGGGACCAACAACCGGAACCACGTCTTTGTCATGGACCAACACTTTGGCCAGCGAGAGCTTCTCGCCCCTTTCCTGTCCAGTCCACGGCACCCCTACTGCCTGACCCTGTTATGGGTTGGACTGTGCCTCCCAGAAGGGTATGCTGAGGCCGAGCTATCTGGAAAGCATGGCTTGGACAGAGCAGACGGTAGCCATCCAAGGGCTGCTGGAGGACAGGCCAGCCCGGTGGGAGAGAAGGCCAGGAGAGCAGGACACGGACTTGCAAAGGTCATGATGGGGAGGGGGTGAGGAACGACAGAAACACGGGCGAAGAGTCGGAGCCTGCAAGGGTGGTGTCCTGCCCCAGTCCTACTTTGTCCTGCTGATCTCTATGGTGGTAGGCTTAATGTCCTTTCTAATCAATAGTTTTTTTGGTCTGTTGTTGCTGTTGTTTGAGATGGAGGCTTGCTCTTGTCACCCAGGATGCAGTGCAGTGGCATGATCTCGGCTCACTGCAACCTCCACCTCCCAGGTTCAAGTGATTCCCCTTCCTCAGCCTCCCGAGTAGCTGGGATTACAGGCACCTGCCACCACGCTTGGCTACGGGGTTTCTCCATGTTGGCCAGGCTTGTCTCGATCTCCTGACCTTGTGATCCTCCCGCCTCAGATTCCGAAAGTGCTGGGATTACAGGCGTGAGCCACCGTGCCTGGCCAATAGTTTTTTTAAGAAAAGTTTATTGACTGCTGCTATTAGGATGGTGCAAATGTAATTGTGGTTTCTGCCATTAAAAGTAATTTAAATTAACTTAAAATAATGTTTAAGTTGTGATATTTAGTGGTTAATGACCATTTGAAAACATGATGCAGAGTGTAAAGTCTTGAGAACCCATTTGCCCCCCATTTTCAGCTTTGCTCCAGGAAGGGTGGGGTGACGGCAGGTGGAGAAGAGGAGCAGGAGGTGGCAGGGAATTCAGAGGACAGGAGTAGCCTCGGGAAACACGGAGAGGGACGGGGGGCAGCTTGGTGACAGCTTAGGAAGGCCAGAGAAATAACCGCAGAAAACACGGCAGGGCTCAGACCTCAGGCCTCACCCAGGGCCACTGACTTGTTCTGCATTGAGTCCTGTGTTTACTGAGGCTCCTTTCATTGTACTGAACATGGTCCTTATAAATTCGGGTTTGTGACTCCCTCTCAGAAGTCCTGTGGGTCATCTGGAACTGGTTTTAGTCCTACTTATTTCCTCATTCCTCTTCTCCTTAAAACATCATTGCTATGCCTCTGATACGAAGCCACTTTCTCTCTCTCTCGAGTCTCCTCCTTCCCATTCTTCTCCCCTCCCATCCTACCTCCCAAATCCCTCAGAACTTCTCTAAAACCCTCTGCCCCAGTTTAAACTCCTGTAAAAACCAAATTCCCTAGGGGGTTAGTACTGCCGCTGGTTCAAGCCGCCCTGCACAGAGCTCCCTGTTCCTGAAGGATCTTCCTGAATGCTTTCTTATTTAAAGCTCTCTTCTAAGGCGATACGGCATGTGCATTTCAGGGGTGAAGTTCCTTGACAAAGAATCTTTGGTTCTGAGAAATTTAGAACAAATCGTCATAGCAGCAGAAGAGCTCTGGCTCACGTCTCACTGCTCTTAGCAAACATAAGCAAGTGGAAATTTTCAAAGTCCACACACCACAGAGACAGAGGTCTTTGTGGATAGTTGAGACAGGAGTGAATCAACAAGGGTGGCCCTCGGCTCAAAACAAACCTTATCTCCTGAGTTTAAAAGCACAGTGCAACACAGGAGCAAATACATATAACCTGTTTAACTATGGGTTCTGTTACATGTCGATCTTCCTTATTGCACTCTGCTGATGTCAGGTTTAAATGATTTCAGTCCTTAAATAGCAACTGATAAGATGCTTCTTGGTTATCCATTTACCCAGTAGTTTTTGGAGAAGCCAAAATGAAAGGAGACTTTGCAGCTTGACAGCTCTGGAAGTAAATCATTATTTCCATATTCGCTGTGGGGCGTGGGACAGGGGACCAGAGCACCTCCACTGGGCACTCCTTGCCATGTGCCATCTGACGGCCTTGTGGTCTTGGCTGCATGAGCTTCGCCTGCTGACCCAGCCTTGAAGGGGGATGAGAGATTGCCTCAGACACTGAAAGGACTTCTCCTCTAAGCAATGGGGCTTGAGAAATGTGTTTCTGGGCCACCAACCTGTGGCGTCTAGGCATTTTCCAAGAGGAACCAGCTCCTGGAGAAGCACTTGCTACAAGAAAAGCTGAGCACTACGCTGATCTTGATATGTTGAGGGGGGAAAAAAAGGCCTTGATTTATGAGATCTCAGAACTGCTTCTTAGGAAGGGCAGATTTCTCCAGTAATCTAATGGGCTTTCATTTCCTCATTGCCTCAGTCGCTGTCTGGAGATAACCCATGTGTCTGAGAGGCACAGTTTATCATATGTCCTCTCAGAACCATGGGGTTATCTCCTACAGGCTACCTCAGGGTTCCACATGATCCAGCAACCTGAAGGTGTCCAGTAAGTGGCTTCACTTCTGGGGTGAGAGCAAAACACCTTCAATGACTAGAAAAACTCATGAGCTTTAAAAATAGATTAAAACAAACCCAAAACTGGAATCTTAAAGACTCTGAGAAGAGAAACTGGATCCAGTAAGACTCTGATGGTGTTAATCCCCAATCGCCTGTCTCCACAATAATTCCTCATGGGGGGGTTCCTCCAGCATCCAGCCCCCTCTCCCATGGGCATACACAAACTTTGTTTTATTTTAATAATTTTTTTGAGATATTGGTGCCAGGTGCAGTGATTCACGTCTGTAATCCCAACACTTTGAGAGGCTAAGGTGGAAGGATCATTTGAGCCCAGAAGCTCAAGACCAGCCTGGGCAACATAGTGGGACCCTGTCTCTACAAAAATTGTTAAAAGTTAGCTGAGCATAGTGGCACAAGCCTGCAGTCCCAGCTGTTTGGGAGGCTAATGGGGGAGGATCACCTGCACTCAGGAAGCTGAGGCTACAGTGAGCTGTGATTGCACCACTACACTCCAGCCTGGGCAATGCTGTCTCCAAATAAAAAAAGAAGAAGAAAGAAAAGAAAGAAAGAGACAGAGAGAGGGAAGGAGAGAGGGAAAGAAGGAAACAATGTTGGATTTACAGAAGAGTTACAAAGAGAGCTCCTGATCGCTCTCACCCAGGTTTCCTCATGTTAATATTTTACGTTACCACAGCGCATTTGTAGAAACTACAAACCATCGGTACGATACTAGGAACCAAATTCCGGACTTTGTTTGTACTTTGCTGGGTTTTTTTTTTTTTTCTTCATCCCTTGCAGGATGCCCAGATACCGTCCAGGGCACCACGCCACATTCAGTCTTGGTATCCGCTTGGTCTCTTGTGGTCTATGAGAAGGGTGTGGACTTTCTTCAGTTATCATGACCTGGACAGACGTGAGGAGCGTTTTGTAGAGACGTGTCAGTTTGGAGTTGTCTGATGTTTTTCTCGTCATGAGGCTGAGATTTTGGGTTTGGGGGAGAGCACCCCTCTCATCACATCATACTGGGGGGCTCATGGTGTCCAAATGGCATATCACTGGTGGTGTCAACTTGATCACTTGGATAAAGTCGTTAGCCAAGTTTGCAACTGTAAAGTTACTATTTTTCCCTTTCCATCCTCTATTCTTTGAAAGCAAGTCACTAAATCCAATCCATGCTCAAAGAGGGAGGCAGCGTAGCGCAAGGCACAGGACTCTAACTCCTGAGCGGGGGAGTACCAACGTGCAGTATCTGGTGGCTTACAAGGAAGACCTGCCTCTCCCCTCCCCCTGGTTTATTAACACTTGTTTGTCCAATCATTTGTTTCCATCAGTGAGGACTCGTGTGTTCACCGTATACTTTGGGTAGTAATCCAGTGCTCTGTGATTTTGATGCTCATGTTGTTCCAGCCACAAACTTGTTCTTGCCTCCCCTTTCTGTTGATTCCTCCTCTAACCCCAGGCGATCTGAAGGAGCCACCTCTCTGCCTCAGTGCTCCTCTCTGCCCTCTCAGCATGACTCCCTCAACTTGTCCAACCCTGCCCCACCTTCCAGCTGAGCTCAGCCTTAACCACAGAGCGATCAGTCCCCTCAAAGATGATGGCACTTCCTTCCCACCCAGCATCAGCCCCAGCCAACAGGCAACACCAGCAACGAACCCTGAGTGTGAGCTGAGCAGACCAACAGGGCAACATCTGTGCTCCACTGTGCATCTCCACCAACACGTGTGAGACAAGGCGACACATGTGCTCCTGGATGCTGTGACTGTCTCCACTGCAGTGAGCTGTGTGAACCATTTCCAATGTGCTCCCATGAGAGCCATGAACGACAGCCTGCCATTTCCCCCCTCACTTTGATAAAATCTCCAAAACTTAAACCATGTCCAGATTTCCTTTCCATGTGTGCCACTAGTCCTTACCTTTCATATTTCTTTCCTATTTTGAGTACTAGAGGAAGTCCAAGGTTTAAAAACAGAAAGAGGACTTGGCTTCTTTACATCCGTCTACTTTTAGCATCAAACCATGGCAACGTCATACACACAATTCATCATAAATTTTCATGGCGGATTCACACTGCCAGACGCTGCTTTCGGCCTGCTTATTTATAACCAAGGAGAATTTGTTTCTGTCAAACGTGGTTTTATATTATTTTTAACAGGACAATGAAATCACAAGTTGTGTTGAACACTGTAGAGGGCAGTGGCTGTTTGACACTCCTGCTACTCCAGCTTCTGTGTCCTTCCCCAAGCAGTTAAAATCTAAACATCATCCAATCCTAAAAGTAAGTGAAGAGGAAGGGACATGCTGTGTCAGAAGCCGTATGAGAGGCCAGGAAACAACACGGGCTTGCACACCCCCTGCAGTGGATGTGCGCGGGGGACACTGCGCTGACCTG
>NC_045437.1:16083678-16109435 GCF_002776525.5 Piliocolobus tephrosceles
GCTGACCTGCGTCCTCCGAGATGCTCAAGTCCCTTTCTCCCTTCCCCCCACCACAGAAGTGGAGCTGGCCTCATGTGAGGAGACGGACAGGGAGGCCCTACCAACAATGGGGAACAACTGTTCCTAGGTTCCTCACAGTGAACAGTGTTACACACCCCAAAGGCACAAGCAAGGCTCCTCTTGAGCAAGTCAGCTGGGAAACAGGCTGAATCAGATGAAATGGTATCTTTCTCTGCCCTGCCTGGAAGTCCTGGGCCTACATCTACAGGACCCCAGACAAACACAGCAGCAATTTAAGCAAAACTGGGGGATCAAGTTAAGCAAAACTGGGGGATAGCGACTCAGCAGACACTGGGTTCCTAGGTGTATTAGTCAGGGTTCTCTGGGAAAAGAGAACAAATAGGCTGTGTGTGTGTGTGTGTGTGTATATATACACACACACATATATATATAGAGAGAGAGAGATTTATTTTAAGGAAATGGCTCACATGACTGTGAGAGCCTGAAATCTACAGGGTAGGCCAACGAGCTGAAAATTCCATCTTGTGGATGTAAAGAAGCAGAAGTCGCCATCTTGACTCTGAGGGCAGTCTGCAGACAGAATTCCTTCCTCTTCAAGGGACCTGGGTCTTTGCTTTTAAGGCCTTCAATTAATTGGATGAGGTTCATTCACACTGCAGAAGGTAATCTGCCCTACTCAGACTGCTCTGATTTAACCACATTGATCACATCTAAAAAATACCTTTGCATCTACACTGGTGTGTGACCACATAACAAGGCACCAGAGCCTGGGCAAGTTGACATGAATTTAACCATCATGCTAGGGAGATATCCCAGTGACCATGGAGGGCCACTACTGTGGGTATCAAATTGCTCAGGGAGATTCTGTAGAGAAATATTTTGTTTCCAAGAAAAATCAACCGGTCTTGAGCCACAGGCATGCCACTGAGCAGATAAGAAAATCTCCATTCTCCTTTGTTCATTCATCACATGCTTACTGGGGGCATATTCTGTGCAATCACATAGTGTCAACTGCCTTAGTTACAAGGCAGGGCTAAAGCAGGAAAGAGGCTTTGAGACCCTATTCCCAGACTCCCTCCATGCATTACATGGGAAAATGTGGACTCCAAAAGAGATGCTCCAGGAATAACTATAAAGACCCTTAGTCAGGAGTGAAACTGGCATATTCCATAATTAAGAAGACAGTGACAGGAAGAGATGAGTAAGGCCCAAGGTTTTAATTTTGTTTAACAAATACATGTCAGTTACTGTGAGTCCGACACTGTTCTAACATTTCTACATACCTTAATCCATGATAATCATCGATATCAGAATATTAGAAATATTCAATATTTCTAATTCTATTTCTAACTGAATATTCAAATATTCAATATCGGAATATTAGAAAGAGACTGTTATCACCCCTGTGGTGGGTTCTGTGATGCACACGACCAGGTCCCCCTTAGGGAATGAAGGGCTCACTCCTCCAGCTGCAGGAGTGCTGCAGAGGATGCCACACAGCTGTTAGTCCTTTTGGGGCACCGTCTTTGCTGTAGATAACTAACACTCCAATGTCTCACTTCCTCCTAGCGTGAGCCAGTGACTGATCAGCACAGGGGTGCAAGAGACTGGCCTCCTCGTGGCAATTCGGGACAACTCTGCAAGGTGTGAGCTGAGGCCTTCGTTGGGCCTGCATCACAGCGCAGCTCCTCCCTCGTCCAGTGCTGCTTCCTTTACCTTCCCTCCCCAGTGGTGATTCCAAGAGCATCCCCTGTTAAATTCGGCGACCTCCAACTCAGAATTTGCTTCCTGGAAAAACCTTAAGAGATGAGGTCAAAGCACCTAAGTCACTTAGCCAAAATCACAAAGCTGGTAAGTTGGGGACCGGGATTTGAACCTAGGCCATCTGGCTCCAGGGTGGAGCTCTAAACCACCAAGTCAACCTGCTCCTCCAGACCCGTACTGGGCAGGGCTTTACAGGGCAGTGTGCAATTGAAATTTCACCGTATACATCTGAACACAAGGTAAAGTTTTCCTTCACTTTACCTAAAATTATCTCTCAAAAACAGGATGTAGCCATGTGTTTGTGATCTTACAAAATACCAGAGCTATACATTCTATCTATTTTGAATTTAGAAGTTCTGGGGAAGGAAGAATGGCATCAATGCTAGTTTGGAGCCTTTTAGATGTCACAGAAGTTGCCTGATAGAATTGATAAAAATCATAATAATAACAATAATAATCAAAAAAGAAGAAGAAAGTTTATTACAGATCTCGTAACTCTTTCTGGGGGTGTGACCTCACAATTGAAAAGGCTAAGTGTCACTGTAAATAGCCTTGCAAAAGTTTCTTCTAAAAGTTTTAACAATATAGTAAGTGGTTGTGTGATGAAGACTGACCAAAACAGCTGTCCATAGCTTAGTACAATTTCTAGGGACTCTAATTTTTAAACATGCACTATTACAGCTTAGCAGTGAAGACAACTTGTTCTGGAAAATGTGTTAGATTCAAAAAGTGGCCTTAGTGTCAATAAACCTGGCATAAAGAGAAAGCAGGAAAAGCAGCATTTCAAAATTAACATATTATGTAAATAAGATGTGATTTTTACATATATTAACATAACTAAATCAACAGTGATTTTACAGAGAGTGCAATTCAAATGAGTAAAAAATATGGCTCTTTAAATTTATATTCCTGGAAGCCTATACTGACCAGCTTTACCTGGGCCTTGGCAATGAAAAGTGGACAGTCATCCCAGGTTCAAGGTCGCCTTGTGGCGGGTACATACTCCACCTGCCTGGGACAGGAGTCAGTTCTGGATGGCATGGGGGCCAGCCTCTTCAGGGGCAAAAGAAATATTAGGGGGCCAGGGAGGAGCGAGATCTGGCCCAGGTCCCAGGTGAGAGTAGGGGGGTCTGGGACACCTCTGGAGACAGAGCCAAGAGGGTTTCCCAGCAGATGGGATGTGTGCAAGAAGGGACAAGGTAAAGTCAAATGTAACTTTGATCCACTCATGTGAACACTATGCCGTCCTTCAAAGCACAGGTCTGAAGACGATCTGATGGCATGGACTGCTTGACATATTAAAACAGGGATAGAGAAACTTCTGTAAAGGGCTAGACAGGAACTATGTTCAGCTTTGCAGGCCATACAGTGCCTGTCACAAATACTCAATCCTACGATTGTGGCATCAAAGCAGCCACAGGCAGTAAGCAGACAGATGAGTGTGGGCCACAATTTGCCAACTGCTGTATTTTACATACCCTCACCCACACATACACACATACCATACAAGTTATAAAAGAATATGTTACATATTTTGAAACTGAGTAAAACAAACAAACAAAATCTGGAAGGAACTACATACCCCAAGAGTAACAATGATTATGATTCTTACTTTAAGTATTTTCAAAAATTCTCCCACCTATGTATTCCCTTTTATAATCAAATAAAACCTACAAATAAAAAAGTATGGGATTCTATCTTCCAAAATCTACAAATGCAAATAAAGCCTAGGATTCTGTGTTTTTGTGCCTATCATAGATCACACATTTTTACTTGAGACTATTTAATTTAAAAATACTTATTACAAAAGGTCATCAGTAAATCATTTCTAAATCAGTAGTTGACCAAAAAATAAGCTATAGTTTATTTCCTAGACCTGGTGAGGGTCTGTCTGAGCAATGGCGAACGTTGTTTTTTACCGCATTGGCTAAGTTTCTGGAAAAGATTGCATCTTGAATTAGCAGCTTGACTGTTTGCTGTCCAGATAAATATTGTGTTGCTAGGACTGAAATTGCCCTGCCACGTGGATCGCCCTGTCATATAATTAGCTTCTTATCATATCAGGTGCAAATCAAACCAGCAGCACTTGCTGTTAATGTGGTAATTTAACAAATCAGAAACACTGTTTACATGTGTCAACATCTGATTTCGTATGATCGCTATCCCACCGAAGGCACGCCGGGGCAATTTCTGCATCACTGTTCAACAGCAAGCTTAGCCTTAGTTGAGTTCTTAGCTACATCCGCTGGTTTGGTTAACCTTTTTACATCCTTAATTGCACTGGTGTGTGTTTTGTCAGTCCAACCCAGTGTGGAATGGGGGTAGAAAGTGAAATTTAACCCTAGGTGTCCTTTTGGTACGTAAGTACCACGCTCAGGCTCCCCCATTGGGTTCATCCTGCACAGCGGTCGTCAGATTAGTTTTCTTCTCTGTTTCAATAAGCAGCAACTCAAGTCTAAGCAGAGCTTGATGGAGCCTGACCTGCTTCCAAAGAGCTGCACCCTTTACTCTCCACATTGTTGAAGAATGGTTCTCCCAACCCCAGGAGGCCAGATCACATCGCAGCTTCATTTCCCCGCTCTTCACTCTTCTACCTGCTCCTCCCTTCCCAGATGTTTATCCCAATAAACGCCTTGCATGCTCATCTCCACCTCATAGTCCACTTTCGGGGAACCTAACCTGGCTATAGGCCTCTTGTCTGTTTCCAAGTTGTATTCACTTCTCCATGCGATTGTAACTCTTTGCCTGAAGAGCCAGCTGCTAAAGGGCAGTGTTTCTGGTGTCAAGTCCTCTCACCATGCTGGGCACATACTTGTGCTCCCAGGGGCATTTCTGCCAAGCAACCCCTGGTGCCAGCCTGCCTGGGTGCTCATGCTGGTTCTATCACCTACTGGCTGTTTAATCTTAGGCAAGTTACTTAACCTCTCTGTGCTTGTTTCCTGATCAGTAAAAATGAGATGATAATTATATATCATATAGTGGTTGCGGAGATTTAATATATCTGTAAGTGTGTATTAAGTGGCTTAAATAGACGATCTGAAGAGAATGCAAAACACTGAGACCAGTGCTTGGCATGCTGACTATCGTACTCAAGTAAGATAGTGCTTTTTTAAAACACCTGAGGGCCAGGCACGGTGGCTCACACCTATAATCCCAGCACTTTGGGAGACCGAGATGGGTGGATCACAACACCTGAGATCAGGAGTTCGAGACCAGCATGGCTAACAGAGCGAAACCCCATCTCTACTAAAAATACAAAAATTAGCTGGGTGTGGAGGCCATGCACTTGTAATCCCAGCTACTTGGGAGGCTGAGGCAGGAGAACTGATTGAACCCAGGAGGCGGAGGTTGCAGTGACCCACTGCACTCCAGCCTGGGAGACAGAGTAAGATTCTGTCTCAAAAAAAAAAACAAAACTCCAAAGTAAGAGTTAATCACACATTTTCCTTGTTGCCGTCTGCAGTTACAATGATCTTTCCTTTCTCCGACTTTCATCAGAATTTCAACATAAGGAAGAAATGGATGAATGAAAAAGGGGAGAAGAAGAAGGGAGGTAGACAGGAAACATTTCTTAGATCTCCTATTCTTTCATTTTAATCCCTCACTACTTCTGGCCAGTTCATCCCTTGATGAAAGATAACAGCAGTAGCTAAGGTGTGCTTACTATTCACCCAGTCATTTGTGTTATTGTTTTATATAATCTTTACAATGTCTTGAGGAAAGTATTCTTATCCCATAACACAGATAAAAAGACTGAGGTTGAGAGAGGCAAAGTATGAACCTTGCCCAAGGTTACAGAGTTCATAAATGGTTGAGCCAGGGCTATGTTTTTCTTCTCTTGAATCACTCATTGCTCACAGCACAGTTCTAGACTCATCATAGATGCTTATTAATGACGTAGTTTGGTGAAATGACTGATGCATTTAGCAACTGTTTACTGTTGCCAATTGCAGGCCAGGCATCGGGAGGGCAAAGATCAGAAATGGTCCCTCTCATCACCAAGCTTAAGTCTGGTGGAGAACACAGACAAGTAAACAAGCAGTGACAGAGCAATGTGATGCAGGCTATTACCACGGGAAAATACAGAGTGAGACAGAAATCCACAGAATGAGCACAGGAGATAGCCTTGGAGGTCTCAGGGGTGGCAGAAAAGGCCTCCCAGGGGAGGGGTGCCTCTGTTATGTTAAAGGATACATTGGGCTTAGAAGGGAGGAGAATTCCAGGCAGAAGCAAGACACGCAAGGCACATGTGAGGACCTGAGAAGGGGGTGGCTACACAGAGCGGAGGGGAGCAGGAGGCTCTGCTCACCAAGCATCCAACAAGAGATTTCTTTAACAAATTAGGCTGTGACCATCACTGAGTTTGGCTGCTCCTTCTCAACCCATGCAGTGAGCAAACGAATTTTGCTCCATGTATCCTGACTCTAACTGCAAGGTTCTTTTACACCAGTATGAGTTGGGAGAGCATCCCTGAGCATGGCCTGGCCCATACAGGGCTGTGTCCACACTAAGGTGCATACATTGCTGGGATAGAGAAAATGGAAATGGACCCATTATCTCCTTGACCTTGGAAACCTTCCTTAACTGACAGATACAGGAAGGCACACTTTGAGATAAAACAATAGTTCCTGATATCCAGTGAAGACCCAATGACATCACATCTTAGTAGCCTATTTGCCACTCAAGTATTTTAAGGACAAGGGCATGATATGCAGTGTTCTAGAACATCAGAAGTCTCATCGTAACTTAGCTGCTAGTGTTCAAAAAATTTTCCTGGGCTGGATGTGGTGGCTCATGCCTGTAATCCCACCACTTTGGGAGGCTGAAATGGGTGGATCACAAGGTCAGGAGCTCAAGACCAGCCTGACCAACATGGTAAAATCCTGTCTCTACTAAAAATACAAAATTTGCTGTGCATGGTGGCGCGCACCTGTAATCCCAGTTACTCAGGAGGCTGAGGCAGGAGAATCGCTTGAACCTGGGAGGCGGAGATTGTAGTGAGCCAAGATTGCACCATTGCACTCCAGCTAACGTTATGTTAGCTCTCCGTGCAGACAATAAAGGGAAAAATTAAGGCAATTACCTAGATGTCACTTTTTATTTTGACAAAGTATGCCCCTATTATCTGCATATTTCTGAAGAAACTTTTACAATTTATCTGCACATGTCAGATAATTGTGTGAATTCTTGTCAGGAAGTTAAAGTCTAAGTGAGCACAATGTAAGTCAGTCTTAGGAAAGCAAGCTAGGTTCCTTCAATGTTTATTACTATCTTTGTTTTATAAACTATTCCAACTCATGTAACATAGCTCATGTAAAAGACTGTGGTGAAATGTAAAAGAATAACAACAACAACTTTGAAGATAGATAATTTAGAAGAATTATTTCATCCCACAAATAAATTGCAAATCCCAACACAGATGCAAACATGAATTTATATAATATGCAACCTGGATTCATTACATGTGACACTTCAGAAAGATCTGAAGAAAACCCTTTTAGGTAAATGCTCTTCTTGGGTTCTAGGTTTTAGAGTTGAATGGAATTTGCAAAGGACTAAAATGCATCCTTTAGTAGTTGATAATGTGAATTTTTTTTTTTTTTTTTTTTTGAGATGGAGTCTCGCTCTGTCGCCCAGGCTGGAGTACAGTGGCGCTACCTCGGCTCACTGCAAGCTCCGCCTCCTGGGTTAATGCCATTCTCCTGCCTCAGCCTCCCGAGTAGCTGGGACTCCAGGCGCCCGCCACCATGCCTGGCTAATTTTTTGTATTTTAGTAGAGACGGGGTTTCACCGTGTTAGCCAGGATGGTCTTGATCTCCTGACCTCGTGATCCACCCGCCTCGGCCTCCCAAAGTGCTGGGATTACAGGCGTGAGCCACCGCACCTGGCTGATAATATGAACTTATAAGTCTTAATGATTTAAAATTCTCCTAACTGCTTAGACCAAGAGCCTAATGACCACCCCATCTTTCCCCATCTCCCAGGAGAAATGCCAAAGTGGGAAGGAAACACGTCCAAAGGTAGACCAACCTAGCGGTCTCTCGACCTAACCCTGTCTCAAGTGATGCTCAGGAGTGAGGAAGAACTTTCTATGGTAACCAACAGAGGTCCCAAAGGGAGCCCCAAGGTGATCATGGTGACAATTCACACCCCCATGGGTTCTAGAGCTTGAGTAACCCACAGTACCCACCAGGGTACTGACTCTGGCCGGTTCAAGCAGAAAAGGAATTCACAAAAGCATAGCCCACATTGTCTCCAGAACACAAATGGGTCATAAATGTTACCCAAATCACACCACAGAACTTTACCAGAAAGATCAGTAGAAGTGCCTGGTGCAGCCCCAGATGGCTGGGCAGCCTAGAGCCTTCACCACGGCTACTTTGGAAAGTGGATGTATCGACCACTGTCCTTGCCAGAATAGATCCCTTTAAGCCTGCTTCTTTCATTGCCAGATTCTAATGCAAAGTGTAGCAAGAACACATCTGGTTGGTGGAGTGTGAGGTCACAAGTCTACACCCCAGCTTCCAGGGAGGCTGGGGACTGAGCTCAGCTTCTACTTTGGAAAGGCATAGAATTGTAAGTCAGAAAATTCTCCTTCATTGCAAAGTCCTTTGAGAGGTCTGAGAAACCAAAAAAATAACACATTTTCCCTACATCCACAATTTACAATGACGAACATTTCACCAACCAAAAAAACGTGGCCGGGCATGATGGCTCACACCTGTAATCCCAGCATTTTGGGAGGCCGAGTTGGGAGCTATCATCATGCCACTGCACTCCAACCTGGGTGACAGAGCGAGACCTTGTCACTAAAAACCAAACAACGAACCAACCTAGCATCAGAGTATGTTCAGAGTAGCTAAGGCTTTGACTGTTTGAACTGTATTGTCTACATGTATTCTAAGAACTGAGATGCAAGTTACCCATCCCACGGCCTGCAGCAGTGTGCACTGGCCAGAGAGGATGCTCCCAAGGTTATCATCCTGAAGTGCAGAGGGCTCCACACTCATCCAGCCCTGCTGGAGAGCGGGGACATATAGAGTGGGTAGAGAGGAGAGATTCCCATGCTTATTTCAGCTGACATTATCAAGGCCAAGGCAATCATGTGATAATGTGTGAATGAATCAGAAGGGGTAGCCCAGATATTTCTGTCCTCATATCAACATTCACACCTCCATCCCAGCCAGCTGCCATGTTCCCTTTCTGAGTTTTCACTAGCCACTTTCCACGTGAGACTCATCACCTTTATCTTATTAATCTGCTAAGAGTAGCAGCCCCCTCAGAATCATACCTAGTACCTGAGATTGCTTCATGGACAGTATATCCCTGCCGAACTTCTGAAAGGAAATGTCTCTGCTGCCATTTTTCTTCTTCTGTAAATAATGATCTCTTTAATAGAAACCAAATCACTCATTCATTCATCAAGCGTTTTTACTGGCATTTATTAAGTGCCAGGCACAGAGGTCGGCCCTGGTGGTCCAGGGATAGATAAAAGAAACATGCTGTCTGCCTCATGGAGCTTCCAGAGTGGTGGAGAAGCTGGACATTAAACAAGTGAAGACATAAATCAATACTCACAGACCCATTTTGCTAAGAGCAATGAGAAGCTGCTATGAGAAGCTGGAATTCTAATAAATCAGATTTCAACCCAGAATGCTTATATCACTTGTTTTCTCTCTCTCAAAGATATTTATATTTTATAAACATACAGATTTTCCATCAGCTCACTCCCAGGCTGTTCAGTTGGGGTCAATTCTTGCAAAGTCTGAGTTCACTCACTGATATCCAGGACACTACATGTGAAGAGAGCCCTTCACGAAGTGGGAGTTGGAATTCCTGCATGCACGTTGCCTTCACAAAGTGGGAGCTGGAGCTACTGCATGCACCCCACCTTCACATAGTGGGAGCTGGAGCTACTGCATGCACCCCACCTTCACATAGTGGGAGCTGGAGCTACTGCATGCACCCCACCTTCACATAGTGGGAGCTGGAGCTACTGCATGCACCCCACCTTCACAAAGGGGGAGCTGGAGCTCCTGTGTGCATGCTGCCTTCACAAAGTGGGAGATGGAGCTACTGCGTGCATGCTGCCTTCACAAAGTGGGAGCTGGGGTTCCTGCGTGCATGCTGCCTTCACAAAGTGGAAGCGGGAATTCCTGCATGCACACTGCCTTTGCAAAGTGGGAGCTGGGGTTCCTGCACGCATGCTGCCTTCACAAAGTGGGAGCTGGGGTTCCTGCAGGCATGCTGCCTTCACAGAGTAGGAGCTGGAGTGCCTGTGTGCACGTTGCCTTCACAAAGTGGGAGCTGGGGTTCCTGCATGCATACCGCCTTCACAAAGTGGGAGCTGGGGTTCCTGTGTGCATGTTGCCTTCACAGAGTAGGAGCTGGAGTGCCTGTGTGCACGTTGCCTTCACAAAGTGGGAGCTGGAACTACTGTGTGCACGCTGCCTTGGGTTGGCAGAGGAGACACCTGCCACACGCACCTGCCTGATCTGATCTCATACAGTAACACAGAAAGCAAGAGTCTGACCAGTCCTTTTATCTCCTTGGGAAAACATCTCCACTCCCACCCCAAGAAAGAAGGAGATAAACCCCCACCTACTTCACTTCTCTGGCTTGGCATGGACCATCCAAATATGCTAGGACTGACCGGAATTTCCAGGCCAGCTTTTACAAAGAAAGAACGCTGCCTCTTCCTAGAGGTGGCCTTAAAGGCAGGAAGCCCACACTGGTTCATTCCCAGAGAGAAGCTCTCACAAAAATGCTCTGAAGCTGGACGGTGTTGATAAAAACCCAAACTTCACGTCTGTGAATATGAGGAATCTGATCGGTCACAGCAGCAAGGAGAGTGACAGGACCATTAGTCAGCAAAAGCAGATCACCTCACCAAGCAAGACGCCAGCCTGGTTCACCCCTGGACCCCAACATGCCAACACGTCAACACACTCTAACTCCTCGTCCAAAGAGATACCAGGACGCAGGACAAACATGCATCTCCCATTTCATTTTCTCAACATGCTGACATTTATTCCCTCATCCCATCCAACAGGAAATACTAACTCCACAGATGTGCCAGATTGTTTCAAATGGAAAAATCACAAATTATCATGGAGTGGGAACATTTTCTGCCAAAAGACTGAAAATCAGTGCAAGGTGTCAATGGCACCAAAGTCAACGGATGCCTGAGATCTCAGACTCCTGTTTTGCAGGAGCATTCTGGCAGATTGAAAGGATGTTTTTCCAACATGAATTTTCTTGGTAGCTGCCAGAGATGAGGTCTCCGAGTCGGGAAGACATACTCCAAGGCCGAGGATGGCTCTTCACCATGCCTCACGTCAACATAGTCCCAGGATGTCAAGAGCTCCCATCGTCAGAGAGGTCGCACAAAAGGTCCAGTGTCAGCTGACTTCCCTTCTCTGCTCTTCCCCTGACCAGCCCATGCCAATCTTGCCCTGCCTGCCTCCTCCCTGACCAAGATGAGGGTCTGTGTGCATCAACTGTGCGATCAAAGAGCTGCTCTGTTCTCGGAGCCCTGACCAAGGGCCAGGCCCTGCACCAAGCCCATGATAGGTTTCTGTATGCTTTAATCCACACTGCAAACTCCCAATTAAATTGCATTTTTCCTGTATTAAACGTGGAGACATGAGGCTTTCAAGTTAACCTGCCCCAGGCCAGGTACCTGTTTAGAAACAGAACTGGGTTGAAACCACAGGCGTGAGGCTCAGAACCGACCCTGGGAACAACTCCTCTCCACTGCTTGGAGATGCTGCCGAGGCTCAGCACAGCTGCCAGCTGCAAACATCTGCAGCAACTAAAAGCCAGGGCACTAGGAGCATGTGGTGTGTGGATTTGGCCACAATTCCAACAAAGGCGTTAGTTCTTTAAAGGAAAGGATGCCAGTCTGGCCAACACAGTGAAACCCTGTCTCTACTAAAAATACAAAAATTCACTGGGTGTGATGGTGGGCCTCTGTAATCCCAGCTACTTGGGAGACTGCGGCACGAGAATCGCTTGAATCCAGGAGGCAGAAGTTGCAGCAAGCCGAGTTCGCACCACTGCACTCCAGCCTGGGGACAGAGGAAGCCTCTGCCCCATCCAATACAAAGGAAAGGATGAAGTGAGGCATGGATGTCACGGTGGCAGGAGAAAGAGGGTCAGCACCATGCAGCATGCAGCACAGCACCATTCTCAGACGCAGTGCCCTTCACCCACATGCGAACAGTGGCATCCCTGCCTGGGACCAGTCTCGCCCTGCATGCAGGGTCCATAGCTTTGGGAGTATCAGGCAAAGTAAGCCCACTTGGTACAGGAATTCTCAGCTCTGCAGTATAGTCACAGAGTCACAGAGTTTCAGAGGCAGAAGGAACTTAGGATCAGCTTAGCTCAGTCCCTTCATTTCACTGTGACCTGCAGAAGAGAAATGATGTCTGCAAGGTCAAACACTGAAGTCAAGCAGGGTTCCCAATCAGACCAAGATTTCCAGAGCTGCAGTGCAGCCCTCAGTCTTGGAAGAGACTCCGAAATCTAACTCCCCACCGCACCCCACCCGCCACAGCTAAATCGGGGAGCAGATGACGCCTGGCTCCGACTCTGAAGACCAAGCCGGTCGACCTCAGGGGGAAAAATGAAGAGATGGCTTTGGACAAAAGGCGCCTGTGATGTGACTGCTCCGGGCAGCTGCAGGATTAGTCCTCGCTCCTGGCTCCCCTTGGAAGTAGCTTCAAATCAGGGGCTCTTTGACTTCTCAAACAAAACAAAGATAACAGATAATAATGATGATCGCTAAAGTGAACGGAATGCAGCCCATGTGTCAGAGACCATATTAAGTGCTACACATTCATGATCTCATTTAATCCTCCCCAAAGCTCTGCGCGATGCTTCTGTTACTACAACCATTTTAAAGATGAGCACGCAGGAGGGCACACAGATTCGAACTCAAGTCCGCCTTAACCATGACGTCCCTGCCTCTCAGTGTAACCACAGACCTACTGAGATACCATGTACCTTGCCAGTGGAGTCACCGACATAACCTTAGCATTAAAAAGAACAAACGCATTCTTATTTTTATTTATTTATTTAATTTATCTATTTATTTACTTTTTGAGATGGAGTCTCGCTCTATCGCCCAGGCAGGAGTGCAGTGGTGCGATCTCGGCTCACTGCAAGCTGCGCCTCCCGGGTTCCCGCCATTCTCCTGCCTCAGCCTCCTGAGTAGCTGGGACTACAGGCGCCGCCACCACACCCAACTAATTTTTTATTGTTAGTAGAGACGGGGTTTCACCGTGTTAGCCAGAATGGTCTCAATCTCCTGACCTCGTGATTCACCCACTTTGGCCTCCCAGAGCGCTGGGATGCATTCAAAGTAAAACTGAGGCTGGGCTGTCAGAATCTGTTAGACTCACTCTGCATTCCAAGATTTGTCAGGTGACCGAAGTCATCTCTCCAGACATAAAGCTCAGACATCAGTAAAAGGCACCTCTAAGAGCTCTGATTTAGAGACCACTTCCCTGTGAAAGGCCAGAGTGTTCCATTTCCACACGGGGAGCTACATCCATAAAGGGGGGCACCCGAGGGAGGAAGGAGGGCCTGCATTTATGGCCTGTTCAGAGGAGCCTGGAGGAAATAAACAAGTTATTTTGCTCCTCCACTCATGTGCTCTGACCCGAAGCCAGCAGGGAAAGTCCTTAAAATTCAGTGACTAATCAGATGATGGGCCATGAAACACACCCCTGAATGTCATCAGAGTCCAGGCATCTGCACCGGGAATCCAGAAATAAGCTGTCACCAGAGGGACGTGTGCCCTCTGGAAATAATTTCCAGAACATGTTTCGTAACCCCGGGCCCGGTCAGTCGGAGCGAGCCAGGAGACCAGGAAAGGTCAAAACGCAGCCCCTGATCCCACCTTGCCCAGCCTCATCTCCTCCTGCTCTGCACTCGCCTCCCGCCTGGCTCCCTGCACAAGCTGTCCCATGCTTGCTGCTGCATCTGAGCCTCCCAGTCCTTTCCAATCAACCACCAGGAAAGCCAACTGTCCCCGTACCGGGGCCCTGATGTGACTTCACTATTGCTAAGGGCAGATCTCACGCCTCTGTCAGGAGACACTGTCATCACTTCCTTGACTAGAATTGAACATGTTTTGAGAAACTGTCAAAAATTAATGAGTAGTTTATTCACCAGATGTTTAGATGTCAAATAATGCTGGGACTCAATTCTGCACTTATCATATATAACTGAATTGAATGACATGTTTTAAAGTAACTTTTTAAATATTGTCTTGGTGTAGAAAATCGAAATGACATTTTTAAGCGAACAGATAAGAATTCCTCCTGAAGGAAGTGCATGTTAAAATAATCTTCTAAAATATAAAGCTTACCATGATTTTATTTATATTCTTGAGTGCTTTCTGGTTAGGACAAAGGGTTTGGCTACTGATAGGAATACAGACACTCAGTGAGTAGATTTCTCAAAATCAGTACTTCTGGAACCCTTTTTGATAGAGATCTAGGAATCCAAAGTGAATTTCTTTTTTTTTTTTTTTTTTTTTTTTTTTGAGATAGAGTTTCGCTCTTGTTGCCCAGGCTGGAGTGCAATGGCACAATCTTGGCTCACTGCAACCTCCACCTCCCGGGTTCAAGCAATTCTCCTGTCTTGGCCTCCTGAGTAGCTGGGATTACAGGCATACACCACCACGCCCAGCTAATTTTGTATTTTTAGTGGAGATGGGGTTTCTCCTTGTTGATCAGGCTGATCTTGAACCCCCAACCTCAGGTGATCCACCTACCTCGGCCTCCCAAAGTGCTGGGATTACAGGCATGAGCCACCACGTCCGGCCAAAGTGAATTTCTTAATCCAAGCCTGGATTCCCCAGCTAAAAACTACCAATAAAACAGGCTTTTATACAGCAGTTGTATTTCCTACGGCAATGATCTCTATCCTATTGATGCAGTTGAAGGACTTGTAAATTGCCTAACAGCAAGTCAATTATCCTTATTAGCCTTGTTTATGGAGCAGAATCATTGATCAAGTCAATAACTAATAAAGGGACGAGTGGGGTGATATCACACAGGAATATCCCCCTTCTGCAAACACAGGGCAGGGCTAAGTAATGGATTCCTTTCCACCATGAATTCAATTATTACAGAAAAGATCTTAAAAACTGAGAATCTCAAACTCTCTGATTCTGGAAATTCACACACATACCAGTGAATGATTCACTTCACCACTGTTAGAAAATCCAATCTGGGAAAAATGTAGACTTGGTAGTGAGTAATTTGGAATGAACAGATGATTATATAAAAGGGACAGGAAGGAGCAAGAGAACACGGTGCCTGTTCCATCCTAACACGGGTGCTGGGCGCTCCACATACATTAGCTCACCCATCCCAGAAGAACCAAACAGGAAACGACAGGTCTCCCTCACACCAGCCACAGGCCTCCTAAGGACCTAAGCACCGAAGGCAGCAAGAAGAGGAGATAGAGACATATCATGAAGACGTGTTCAGTGGCTGGCTGATTTCTCCCATGCATCTTTTCCACTATGTCTATGTGAATCATAGGGACTGGGGAGTAGAATAGTTGTCTAATGGGTTATTCAGGTCAACCAGAGAGGGGAAAAGCATGGATTCAGTCAACTGACAGGTAAACAAGTACTTATTATGTACCAGCACCGTCACTATGCTTGAGAGATTCCAGAAGGAATCCCACCTTGGTCACCACACTGCCCCAGACCTTACTCATTTCGGGAGACACAACAAATAATCATACTTTTTGTCATATTTAATTAGTACTATGGTCTGAATGTATGTGTCCCTCCAAAATTCATGTTAGAACTGAATATCCAATGTGTTAATACCAAAAGACAGGGTCTTTGGGGAAGTGATTCAATCATGAGGGCAGAACCTGCAACTGACTGTCAGTGCCTTGATTTTGGATTTCCCAGCCTCCAGGACAGTGAGCAATAGATTTGCATTGTTTGTAAATTACCCAGTCTAAGGTATTTTGTTACTGCAGCCCAAATGGATTAAGATAATTCACTAAAACAAACTGCCTCAATTTCACATTTGACTTTGCTCTTAGAAATACAGATAGAAGACAGGTGTAGTGGCTCATGCCTGTAATCTCAGCACTTTGGGAGGCAGAGGCAGGCGGATCACAAGGTCAGGAGTTCAAGACCAGCCTGACCAATATGGTGAAACCCTGTCTCTACTAAAAATACAAAAATTAGCTGGGCGCAGTGGCGGGCACCTGTAATCCCAGCTACTCGGGAGGCTGAGGCAGGAGAATCCCTTGAACTCAGGAGGCAAAGGTTACAGTGAGCTGAGATCATGCCACTGAACTTTAGCCTGGGCAACAGAGTGAGACTCCATCTCAAAAAAAAAAAAAAGAAAGAAAGAAAGAAAAAATACAGAAAGAAATAACATCCAGGTTTAAAATAAAACCTAATCTCTACATCTATGGTTGAAACAACTAAATGAGAGGTTTTACTCTTGTTTCCTAAGAGAAATTACACAGGAGGCAATAATGTGATTATTTTATTAATACTTGTGTTCAGGGGCCACTATGTTCTAAGGCTGAGGGCAGAAGGGCATGGAGTCTGAAAAATAACTTTATTTCGGTAGATGTGATAGAGAATAAACTGTCTACATTTAAAGCAGGAAAGTTGGTGAATTTTGAAAGATATTTACACCCTTAAAACCACCACCACAACTAAGATGTGGAACATTTCCAACAGCCACTATAAATATACCCGCTCACCCTCCTCATCTCAGGCCCCTTTGCAGCCCCAGGCCACCACTGCTCTCTCTGTCACCACAGATTAGTAAAGGCAGGAACTTTAAAGGTGGGGTTTTCTAGGGAAAAACAAAAACAATACCCCACCTGACTTCCGCCTGAAGGCTTCTCAGCTGAGGGGAGGTTACAGCATGTGTATGTGTCATTTGCGTATCTGTATACAACAGTAGCAAGTGACAGGGCTTTTGATAGTCCTAGACCTGTTTTCCTCCAACCAACCATAGACAACAGAACCTGTTTTCCTCCAACCAACCACCACACTGCAGTCTCTGTTTTTATGACATACAAACAATGCATCCCAGAGTCATCCCTAAGTCAACACAACTCATAATCCAGGTCTACACTTGTCCATCTGTGTATCAGGAATCGATAAGGCATCTTTAAATAAAAATTAAACAAATAAATGTAACACATTACCCTCAAAAGTCAAAAGGGACGTCTCCACAATGTGAAAGGATGTCAGAACTAGCTCTGGAATTAGCTGCAGACAGTTCCATGAAATGCCTACTGACTTGTTAACAGAACAGCCACTACCTCTATGGTGCTTTCATTCATGTATTAGTGCTCATCGCTGGATCTGCTTTTATTTTAAACAGCTTTATTGATGTATAACTGACCTACAACAAACCGTGCATAAGGTTTAACGTTTGATAACTTTTGACATTGGTATACAGCCATGAGTCCAGCACCAAAATCAATACAACCAACACCACCATCACCTCCCGTAGTTTTCTGGTACCCCTTTTAATGCTTCCCTGCACCACTCCTTCCTTTCCAAGACAAGAACTGGTCTGCTTTGTCGCTGTAGATTAGTTTGCACTTTTAGAATTTCAAACAAACGGAATCATACAGGATGTACCCTTTTTTGTCTGGCTTCTTTTATCCAGCATAATCATCTTGAGGTTCTTTCATGTTACTTGATTTGTATCAACAATTCACTCACTTTTACTGTTGAGCAGTACTCCATCATATGGATATACCACAATTTATTTACGCACTCACACCTGCTGACAGATAGTTTTGGCTATTACAAATAAAGCTGCCGTGAACATTTACATGTGGACATGTTTTCATTTCTCTTAGCTAAATATCTAAGAGAGGAAGTTGCTAAATCACATGGTAGTTGTATATTTATCTTTTTTAAAAAAACTGCCAAACTGGGCCAGCCAAGGTGGCTCATGCCTGTAATCCCAGTACTTTGGGAGGCCGAGGCGGGCTGATCACTTAAGGTGAGGAGTTCGAGACCAGTCTAGCCAACAAGGTGAAACCCCATCTCTACTAAAAATACAAAAATTAGCTGGTTGTGGTGGTACACACCTGTAATCCCAGCTACTTGGGAGGCTGAGGCAGGAGAATCGAACCCGGGAGGCAGAGGTTGCAGTGAGCCGAGATCATGCCATTGCACTCCAGCCTAGGCGACAGGGCGAGATAGTATCTCAAAAAAATAAATAAATAAACTGTCCAACTGTTTGAGAAAATGGTTATACCATTTGATATTCATTCTCTCCAGCAATATATAAGAAGAGTTCCAATCACTCCACATCCTCACTAACACACTTGGTATGGCCAGTTTTTTTTTCCATTTCGTCCATTCAAATAGGTGTAATGGTATCTCATTGTGGTTATAATTTGCCACTTACACTGACTAATGATGTTAAGCATCTTTTTATGTGTTTATTTTCTTTGTTGAAGTGTGTGTTTAAATCTTTTGGACTTTTTACGGGTTTCTTGCCAAGTTGGTTGTTTGTTGAGACAGAGTCTCACTCTGTCACCCAGACTGGAATGCAGGGGCGTCATCTTGGCTCACTGCAACCTCCACCTCCTGGGTTCAAGAGATTCTCCTGCCTCAGCCTCCCGAGTAGCTGGGATTACAGGCGCCCATCACCACACCTGGCTAATTTTTATACTTTTAGTAGAGACGGGGTTTTGCCATGTTGGCCAGGCTGGTCTCAAACTCCTGACCTCAGGTAGTCCGCCTGCATCGGCTTCCCAAAGTGCCGGGATCACAGGCGTGAGCCACCACACCCACCCTATTGCCAACTGTTCATAATTCTTTATACATTCTGGAAAAAACGTCTTTTATTGGATATATGATTCGCAAATATTTTCTCCCAATCTGTGCCTTGACTTTTCATTCCCTTAGCTATGTCAGTTAAACAGCAAAGGTTTTTCATCTTGATCAAATCCAATCTATCAAATTTTTCTTTTGTGGGTCATCACAACAATACTGTATATAAGAAATCTTTCCCCAACCTGGGGTTATGAAGACTTCCAGCTGTGTTTTCTTCCAGGAGTTTATGGATTTAGGTTTACATTTAGGCCCATGTTCCCTTTTGAGTTAATTTCTGCATGTGGTACAAGGGATGGAGCAAAGTTCATATTTTTGCATATGGGTATTTAATTTTCCTAGAACTATTAGTTGGAAAGGTGATCCATCCTTTTACCAATGAGCTGCCTTTGAACCTTTGTTGGAAATTAGTTGTCATGCATGCATGTGCCTGTTTCTGGACTCACTACTTTGTTCCACTGATCTATTTACTGCACTGTCTTGATGACCACAGTTTTATAATAAGCCTACTCACTTTGTTTTAGCCAATAAGCAAAATGAGGCCTAGAATACCGAACTGCTTTGTTCAGACTCCAAAGTTTCTTCCACTGGGGCCACATTATCTCCTGAGGTTTTACTCTTTTACAAGTAGGAACAAAACGTATGCCAAGAAAACAATTAGCTTATGTGACAACATATGAAGATATATTTTACTAAAAATACAGCCTTATTTTTTGCAAGGAAAGCAAGCTTCAAATCAATTAAAAATAAGTTTTGAACAACAGCAAAGCAACATATTTCAGTTGCAAAAGCACAGCTCTCCCCTCCAGTAGGTGGAGAGTCCTGGGAAGCAGGGCTACTTCCAGCTACGTCCAGCTCTGGTCCCCCCACGAGCTCTGCCAGCTCCAATCCTCAAATACTGAGGATACCAACATTCTGCGTGCTTCCCCATTCTAGCAATGTGATGAAAACATTTTAAAATTCTTGTTTTAAATTCCTAACCATACCTTTATTATCCTAAATATTGTTTAAGAGCTGTTTAACTGTTTAGAGTATTTAAGAGCTAAATACTGTTGAAGAAGCTATGTGCTGGGGAAAGATATGTACCGTTTGATACACGATATGGTAGAATGCCGAGGTGAAGCCCACTGGTGTAGAGGGGAGACAGGCAGGAGTGAAACCCATCAGTCTGGCCAAGTCCCTTAAGAAAGCTTTGGTGTCCTTGTCTTTGAAAGGGGGCTGCTAATTCCTGCCTCATGGAATTGTCTTGAGGATCAATTAGGTAATACGCAGAAAGCATTCGGCACAGTGTCTGGTAAACACTAGGCACTAAGAGAGGACAGTTAATTCACAGTTTATCAGCAGCAGCAGCAGCATTGGCCACCGTCTTCCCCTTCCCTGGGTGCCCCTCACTTGACTCCAAGTTCCCTGTCAGCTTCCTTTATTCCTGGGAGGCTTGAAGTTGCTTCTGTTCCTAGGAACATCTTAGTTCCCGTTCCTAGCATTTCTTTCTCTCAGCTTCCATAAGATGCCCCAAGTCCAAATAATAATTCCTCCTTTATTTATGCTAGACCGAGGGCGTTTCTGTCTGTTGTCAGCACAGAAGCTTCCTCAGAAAGAAGAGTAAATGAGCTCCTCAGAGTCACCGTTCCACGTGTCCAGGATCCTTCTCCTCCAGGGCACTGAGCACAGTCACTCCGGGTAGCCAGGGAAGGAGAAGGCATGCTGGACGGGAGGCAGTGCTGGGTTACAAGAAGCAGCATGCCGTGCAGATGTGAGCTAAACCCCTTCTCCTTCTGTGACCAGTCATAAAATGCAAAGAGGTGAGATACAATGATTGAAATCCCAAGAAAGAAACAAATATGAAAAAGAAAACAATTTCCTTTGGTAAATCTGTTTTTCCACTGCACAAATCTTGAAATTTTATATTCTTTGTTGTTGTTGTTGTTGTTGTTTCCTTATACAGGGTCTCTCTCTATTGCCTAGGCTGGAGTACACTGACATGAACACAGATCACTGCAGCCTCAGATTCCTGGGCTTGAGTGATCCTCCCACCTCAGCCTCCCAAGCAGCTGGAACCACAGGCATGCTGCACCACCATGCCCAGCTAATTTTTCATTTTTTGTAGTGACTTGGTCTTGTTACGTTGCACAGGCTGGTCTGGGACTCCTGGCCTCAAGCCATCCTCCTGCCTTGGCCTCCCAATGTGCTGGTATTACAGGCATGAGCCAATGCACTGGGTCAAAATTTTATATTCTTGAGATAAACATCTGACTTTAGAAAAGAGGAAGTCATTAGAAGCAACATGTTGTCCCGAAGACGCTTTGAGAGTATAAATAGGAGACACTATACTTATAACAGGTGGTTAGAAAACAGGAATAAAATAGGGTGCTGATTTAATACAAATAAAAATTGGTGCCAGATTCCAATCTGGAAATACTAATCAGTGTGTACTAAATAAATGTGGTGGCCTTCTTCAGCCATCCCTCCCCCTCCTACCTTTTTCTTGCTTTGTCTTAGAACCATCATTTCAACGAGCAAAACAGAAATCGATCTAAATATAACCATGGACTTGTTCCCTTCATGGCCTGATGAACCAATGAAAACTTCAGATGATGATGTAATACTTTCAGCTATTTTTATTCTGGTGGCACAGACTCTCCCTTTATGTAGAGCAAATAGCAATAGAATCTCTTTAGAATTACTTTAAAGGTGATTTCCACAGCTTCAAAGCCCAACAATGGACAACTCTCTCGTTATTTCTACCACCTCTCTGATATCAGAGACCTTTTCCCCATGTTCCGACATCAAAGAAAATACAACAAAATCTTGACGCAATGTGAGGGACCGTGCTACAGGTCTGGCGGGGCCTGCCTTCTGCAGAGGG
The DNA here is from genome assembly GCF_002776525.5 of Piliocolobus tephrosceles. Taxonomy (NCBI): domain Eukaryota; kingdom Metazoa; phylum Chordata; class Mammalia; order Primates; family Cercopithecidae; genus Piliocolobus; species Piliocolobus tephrosceles. Next base: position 16,105,191 of record NC_045437.1, read on the forward strand.
GGTGTTTAATAAATGGTGGAAATCTACAGCTCGAGACACCTACAGGGAAGGTGGCCCCGAAGTTTAAGCAGGAATCTAAAAGAGCAGCTTTGTCAGAGACCGACAGGGTGACTGTGGAAAATGTCACCTTTTCTCAACTCACAGCCAAAGTGTTTCATAGCATTACAAATATCACAGGAAATTCAAGGGAAGAATTTCAGCGTCAGGCCCAAGATAGGAGCTATTTTATCTGGGGAAAACATAGATGACTAATGAACTACTTAACAGAAAACAGGCGTATTTGGTTTCTTCCAAATAAAAATAAAACCTTTGGTACATTCTACACTCCGTTTCAACCATTTTCCCGCAGAGCCTGGAACTGTTGGCGCTCTTAACTTTTGTTGAAAACCATGAGTATTAGCAACAATGAGAATTTAATTTATGACCCAAAAATAAATAACTGATAGTGTTTCAGTAGCATTGATTTAGGCTGCAGAAACAGGTGGGAGATTTTGCCAAAGAATATATCTGATTCTTCCAAGTTCCCCTTTCAATGTGTACAATCAGGCCGTTGTATAAATATAAAGGTACATGATGTGTTCAGAATCATATAATGGCAGGTTTTACAAACCCCTTTAGCTCTGAATATGTGAACATGCACACATACACCATTTTAACGTCAAATCTGCCAATAATTTTATAATCTGACATTATTAGTGGGTAAAACGGTTTTACTCACATTATTAGTGGGTAAAACTGTTCTGATTTTGAAAGAGGGAGAAATAATCAGGTATTGAATAAATTCTTTGAAATAAATGCTGGATAAAATTAACAATTATGGTAAAAAAAATTCAAGCAACACAAACAAAACACTGAGGGTTAGAAAAAGGTAAAGTAGCCATCTTTAAAAATAAATGGGGAGGGCCAGGCGCGGTGGCTCACGCCTGTAATCCCAGCACTTTGGGAGGCCGAGACGGGTGGATCACGAGGTCAGGAGATCGAGACCATCCTGGCTAACGCGGTGAAACCCCGTCTCTACTAAAAAAAAAAAAAATACAAAAAATTAGCCGGGCGAGGTGGCAGTCGCCTGTAGTCCCAGCTACTCGGGAGGCTGAGGCAGGAGAATGGCGTGAACCCGGGAGGCGGAGTTTGCAGTGAGCTGAGATCCGGCCACTGCACTCCAGCCCGGGGGACAGAGCGAGACTCCGTCTCAAAATAAATAAATAAATAAATAAATAAATAAATAAATAAATAAATAAATAAATGGGGAGATTGGACTTACAAGGTTATATCCTATAAGTACATAAATATGTATATCGACACATCAAAAACTATTCTGAAGAGCTTTGAAAGACACTAAATACAAAATATAAACACACAACTCTGAAATAAAGAATTCCTACTTAATAATATAAAAAAGTTAATATCAGATTAAATTATGAGACTCGTTTCTTTACTCTCTTAGAGCAGTGTTATGCGTCCATACCCTCACCATGGCCTTGTGTGGCCAAAGGTATTTTTCCCTTCTTGGCTTTGGACTTGGTCATGTAACTCGCTTAGGCCTCCTGGTTATCAGCAGGCGAAGGCATAAAATGTGCCTGAATTACTAGGTTTGTGCTCTTATGCCCCTCCTGCCTTTGTCCATGAGAATAACACACTTTAAGTTGCCTCTGGTCCAATGAGGCTGAAAGACTATGGACTAAGCTTGGATGCAACCCAAATCTTAAAGCCAAGTCCAGCCTAAACTAGCTGAATCCCAGTTGATCCACAGAAACATAAGCAAGAAATAAATAAATGTGCATTGTATGACACTGAGATTTTATGCTTGTTTACTGTAACCCAGACATACCTGGCCACATTCAGTCCTTATGCAATAAAAAGAAAAGTACAACAAATGAGGGAGTCATAATGTACTCATTAATCTGGTTTCTGTTTGGTTTCCCATGAATAGCTGATGAAGAAAAATGTAAAGGATCTTCAGAATACTGTGTTATAACCGTCTTGACTGAAAATATTTTACACAGGTCCACCTTACTATTTTGTCTGGATTCTCTTCTCCTATAACATAAATGAGGAGCCATAATCAATCGGACACCAAGGTAGTGAGGAGAGGGCAATCAGGACTGCTTAGCAGAATTGTGAGAAATAAATACCTGTCATTTAAGCCACCCAATCTATGGAATTCTGTTACGGCTGCCTGAGCAGACTAAAATCAAGTGAATCCCAGGCCAAGAGGCCATGCAAAATCTAGGTAGTGGGTACCAGCTGTGTTACTGACAGCAGCAGAGCTGAAAATCCTGTCCAAGCAGTCTCATCATTCTCTCACTGGCCTCACCCTATTTCTCAAAATCACTTGCTTATCAGAGAAGAGCTTTTTTTCTATTCCAGAAATCAGTTGGCAGTATTTAGAGGAAAAGCTTTCTCTTGAATTTAGCTACCTTCCTGATGTTGATTAAATTATCAATCCCATATTCTAACCAGTTTGAGGAAATTCATTTATTACAAGCTGTGTATTCCTTCACTATTGGAGGACTCTCATGCCTTGATTAAAGAACAAGACAAATTTATAAGCAATGTCTAGCTAACTTTCTAAGTGCTCTACACAAAAAGCACAAATAAACTCCTCAAACCGGGATCACTTCCCTCTTACTTCTACTAGGGAAGTAGAAATGGTCCATCTCAACCACCTATGTATTTATGGAACCGTAGAAATGGTCCATCTCAGTCACCTATGTATTTATGGAACCGTAGAAATGGTCCATCTCAGCCACCTACGTATTTATTGAACCGCTCATATATTAACATACTTAAAACTGTGGAGAAGGGTGGGCTTTTCTACTCCTGTTCAATAAAAACTTCAGTTAGTCCTACTCTGACTCCCTAGATCAGTTCCAGATACATTTCTCAATTTAAAAATACAAGTTTCTGTTCCATTTAGACATTCTCTCAAGTACTGAGTCTTCATTACATATTCCAAGCATGATACATCCATTAAAAGCCCTTGGAAGCAAGATGATTTCATCCAAACAGCCTCAGGGGGAAAAGGTATTGAAATGTGCAATTTATTCAACATAAACAGCAGTTCTGACTTGAGGATGTTCAGCTTAATAAGCTATGGAATTCAGTTTTCATTCCACAGCAGATGACTCCTGAGTCATGATTGAAAATATCACTAATTTTAATAAATATTGTAATAACTGACCCCCCAAAATAAAGAAAACATCAAAAACAATCTAGAACATGTATTTTCTGTGTTCATGAAAATATGATGCAAAAATCTGAGGTCTGTAGTCCAGGAGAAGTAAATAGTGAAAGTACTTCTTGGGCTTTAAAGTGACATGAGATGGCTCTGAATGTTATAGTTTAAAAATACTCTCCAAGAATACAAGCCAAATGACTGCAGGATTATAAGTCCTCTCTCCCAGTTGTTCAGGTATTAAAAACAGACACAAGTAAGAATAGCCTTCAAAAGAACTAATAAACAGCACGTGAGTAATAATGCAATACACCCCAGTGACGATACTACAGCATGTACCTTTTCCTCTTTTTACCAAATACCTCTAAATAATAACGTCAACTTCCTTCCTTCTGCATAGTCCCTCCTCTTTAAAATTAAAAAAAAAAAAAAGTGTTAAAGGAAATATGATTTAAATGTCAAATAAAGGGCACATTCTTGGGTTCCTCCCTTAGAAGCAGTGCTCTCCCTGCTGGAGGTACTGATGGTGCCTAGAATTCAACTTCCCCAGCTATCATTCCAGCATTTGCAGTTACTTAATGCTATCTTCAATTTTCCAATAGAGATTTAGGATGGTGAGCCACGCCCATCATCTGCCCAGTCCACCTGTCCCCCAGACATAACTCTGCCCCCTTGTGGCAGATCAGACTCTCCTGTAAGCTGCCAGGCTCCATGCAGAAAACACTGCCAGGTGGACAAAAGCCATCCAGCCCTGCTGCATGCTTCTTCCCCTTCACCTGCAGAGTCAGCTCTCTCTATTTTGAAAACAAAACCAAACACGATAAAACCAAACTGCTGCCTACTCAGAATAATCAAAAGACAGGAACAACCTGAATGTCCACCAACTGATGACAAAGCAAAATGTGGTCTATCCAAACGACGGAATAGTATTCAGCCATGGAAGGAATGGAGTGCTGATAAGAGCTATAACATGAATCAACCTTGAAGATATTATGCTAAGTCACATGTGATATGATTCCATTTATATGAAATATCCAGAATACGGCAAACCCACAGAGGGGGAAGCAGCA
>NC_045437.1:16109445-16132193 GCF_002776525.5 Piliocolobus tephrosceles
ATATGAAATATCCAGAATACGGCAAACCCACAGAGGGGGAAGCAGCAGTTGTCAGGAGTGGGAGGGAGGAGGATATGGGAATTGACTGCTTAATGGTTACAGGTTTCCTTTTGGGGTAATGGAGTTCTGGAACTAGACAGTGGTGATGGTTGCACCACCTTGTGAATGTACAAAATGTTGCTCAGGGTAAATTTTATGCTACATGCATTTTATCACAGTTTTAAAAAATAACAACAAAAACCATGCTACTCCCTTTCCCGGTCACTGTTTCATTTTTCTCCATTCATTTACCAGCAATATTTTCCAATCTGTGATTCACACTACCTACCTCCATTTTCTCAGCCCTCATCTCATCCTCAGGCCCTTGAATTTGGTTTTTTAATCCTAAAAAGCTCCTTCCCCTCCTCCTCCATACACATAAACAAAAACCATGGAAAACTGTTTATAAAGGCCTCCAAAAACATTTTTATACAATCCAGTGACTTTCCCTAGTGCTCTTAGAACCCAGTTAATGCTGCCTCCTTGTCTCTGGCTTCCAAGCATGGCGTCTTCATGACTCTTCTTGACTACCTCGGCCATGTTGGTTACTTTTTCAAACTCTCTTATTTCTACTTGCCCAGTGAGGACATTCTCCCGGGCCCATTCTTGGCTCCCTCCCAAAAATGTCACCACCCCATCTCACTCTAGTCCTCCTTGTTTCAGTACAAGCTCTCCCACAAATCAGAGTCAAAATTCATTCCTTTCATAGATGGAGACATGAGTTGGAAAAACTGCCCTCTACATTTCCAAATCAAAGCTGGTTCTTTCACATCGTAAGAAATACTAGATCAGTTTCCTATTCCTGCTGTAACAAATTACAACGTTAGTGTCTGGAAACCACAAAAATTCATCATCTTGCAGTTCTGGTGGCAGACTCTAACCTGGGTTGGCTGGGACGCATTCCTTTCAGAGGCTCTGGGGGAGATGGTGTCTCCTGGCTTCTTCCAGCTTCTAGAGGCCTTCTGTTTTCCTTGACTCGTGGTCCCTCGCTCCACAGTCACAGCCTGCAGCCTCGCATTGTCTCTCTTTGACCTGCCTCCTTCTTAAAAGAACCTTTGTGATGACATGGGGCTACCTGAATACCCCAGGATCATCCACCCATCTCAAGATCCTCAATCCCATCTTCAAAGTCCCTCCTGCCATCTGAGGTCACGTAGTCACAGGTTCTGAGTTACGGTATGGACTTCTTTGGTGAGGATGGGATTATTCAGCCTGCCCCAAACACACAATGGTGTGGAAGACATTCTTTAGCAGCCACTGCTCTTGTACACTCTTCTAACAAGCAGGAACTTTTGCCCTCAATATTTAATAGGTCAATTTATACCTGGGAGCCAACAACTCACTAATACCCCCGTTCCACACAATCACTTGCAAATTAAACTATTTTCTAGGATTCACAATTCAAGGTGATTTGGAGTCCTCAAGAAAAGGAAAATACTAAGTCAAAAGACTAAGTCAAAGAGCAAGGGGGGAAGGAAAGACTTCGGAGAGCACACGATAAACAACATCCAAAAGACTTCATATAAGACAGTGGATAGAAACAAACAGTAAAAGGGTCATGAGCTCAAAGTACCATTTAGTTCTTAGAGACCTCACAGATGCTTAGCTTGTTTGTCAACTAAAAAGCACAACCATTTGCCATTGATTCATGTCATTCATTTGTGAATTTCCTGCCCACCCACACTTTCTCTGCTGTATTCTCCATCGATCCATCCTTCAATCACTTCTCTTAGTTAGTCCCTGTTAATTTTTTTCATTCCCCCTACTACTCTAACAATATGAGCATCCATGCATACCTGTGCATACAGGTACAGGTATAGAAGTAACCTTTCATTGGACTTTCTTCTTGTAACTAGAACGATACTAATGTTTTTGCCCTGCTGAAATGTGTAGGTACTAATCACACTTTGGAGCCACATGGTTGGGTTCCTGCAACAGCCAAACTATTCTTAGCTTCTCTGAAACAGATGTCCCATCGCTCACACCCCCTCTAGTGGCAGCCAGCCCTAGAACAGGGCTGAGCATGCACAGACTAAAGACTCAAAAAAACCTCCCAAGAACTCGCAAGAATATTTCCATGCTAGGTGTCACAGCCCATGTATTGGTATAAATTTTACACAACCTTTCAAATATACAACATTTTGGCTTTGGGAACTGTTCGCTTTATGCATTAGGCATTTACCTTTTTCCTTTAAATGACCATTTGTACTGCCCTATAGTAAACTCAGAAACAGAAACAGTGGGCACTATGGAAACAAAATCCAAATTCAGTGAAAGAAGAGCAGATAAGTAAGTTGTGATACAGTCACATGATGGAATATTGTACAGCCACAAAAAATGAATGAACCACAACTATACACAGCAACACAACTGATCTTTTTAAAAATATGTAAAAACAAAAAAAAACTAGTCCTAGAAGAGCACGCAAATATGGTACCATTTTGATATACCTCAAAAGCAAAAACTTTATTTAGGGATACATGCATGTGATTTAAATATATAAATAGTCATACTTTGTTTAAATATATATTTTAAGTATATATTTATATTTTGTTCAAATAGCTAAACATTTATGCCTTGTTTAAATAGATACATATTTAGATTAGATTGTTTAAATGTATTTAGATTTTGTTTAAATGTATGAATATTCCTATTCATGTAAATATAAGTGGGGGGTTTTCTGTAAAGCAAATGAGTGAGGAGTACAAACTTCAGGACTGTGCTTGGTTCTGGCAGGCAGCAGGATGGGGTGTGGGGAGAGCAACTGTAGCAGTCCTGATTGGATGACAGGTTCATGTATATTCATTTTATTACGTTTTACAACTTATATATATATATTACAAATATCATTCACTATATTCAATATGACCACTAGCATGTGCCTAAGGAACACACACAGGTAACCGACAGACAGATCTGCCCACCGACAGAACCCAGGGATAGGCTGTTGAAAGAGAACACGGCATTCTCTTGGATTCTCTCTTGTTCACATTGTCCAAAGACTACAGTTCAGATCACAAGGATAAGATTTAAATCTTATTTCGGATGATACAAAGAGTTTCCAAATCTTGAAACATTTTGGGGTTTACACCTAAGTCACCAGAATACGCATTCAACCCTGTCACTTGTACCTGGAGGCTCGGCTTTGAGCTTGCCTCTGAGCCTCAGAAAGCAAGATTTTAAGAACTTTGATCTCACCTGACCTCGGAAATTAATCATTTTTCTTCACCCCAATCCCGTGAGACTTTGTGTCAAAAGACACTCGGCCTGGCTGGGCCCCACCTGGAATGATGCTGACATTTCCGAGGCTGGAACCTCTCCGTTGAGCCTCGCTTACTTCTCTGGACTTTGTCCACGACCTTGGATTCCTATGACCGGGCCGTGCCAGTCTCTCCCCTGTAACCAGCGCCTGCCTCTCCACAGCAGCCTGGGAGCCAGAGCCCTGGGCACCCGGGTGAACTAAATGCCAGGTGCTCCTGCCTGCGGAGTGCTGAGTGTCACCTCCCCACATTCACCCTTCCTGCGGGGACATGCTCTTTTTCATTGAATGTCTTTTGTTTCCCCTCTTGATAAAAGAAGGTTTGTTATAGAAAAATAATGTAATAAGGGTGAACAAAATCAGGAAAATAAAAAACACTTATATTCCCCTCACCCTGAGATAACTACATTTAGGTACCAACATACAACTGTGATGTACTGTGCATATAAGTCACTGTGCTTACTTCAAATCTACAATTTTTGAGGCCAGGTGCAGTGGCTCACGCCTGTAATCCCAGCACTTTGGGAGGCCGAGGCAGGTGGATCACGAGGTCAGGAGATCGAGACCATCCTGGCTAACACCGTGAAACCCCGTCTCTACTAAAAATACAAAAATTAGCTGGGTGTGGTGGCGGCGCCTGTAGCCCCAGCTACTTGGGAGGCTGAGGCAGGAGAATGGCATGAACCTGGGAGGCGGAGCTTGCAGTGAGCTGAGATCCGGCCACTGCACTCCAGCCTGGGCGACAGAGCGAGACTCCATCTCAAAAAAAATATATATATATACAATTTTTGATACAAAATGAACAATAAAGGATGATCTTTCATGTCCCTATATAATCTTCTACAACATCATCTTTATTGGCTACATAAGATTCCACTGGTCCCAGTCACTAGGGCTACATACCACCACCAACAAAATAAAACTTACTGATATAACACAACGGTCATCCTCACACAAGTCCCGGTCTCGGGGCCTTTGCGCTCCCTGTTCCTGCCGCCTTGAAGCTCCTCATACAGATATGATCTGCAACTTCACCTCCTTCAAGTTCTTGCTCAAAAATCTTCAGTAACGTCTTTCCTGAGCACCATATTACAAACTGGACTCTTCCTGGCCCCTCACCACTCCCTACTCCCTCTCCTGCTTTAGTTGCCACTAAACCCAGTTCGCCATCTAACATTTTATATTGCAGTAGTTATCTTCTGACTCACTCACTAGAATATAAACTCTACAAGGACAGGGTTGTTTGTCTACTTATTTTTTTCTTTATTTTTATTTTTAAGACAAGAGCCCCGCTCTGTCAACCAGGCTGGAGTGCAGTGGTGCAATCTTGGCTCACTACAACCTCTATCTCCTGGGCTCCAGCAATTCTCCTGCCTCAGCCTCCCAAGTACCTGGGACTATAGGCACCCGCCACCACGCCGAGCTACGTTTTAGTATTTTAGTATTTTAGTAGAGACAGGGTTTCACCATGTTGGTCAGGCCGGTCTCAAACTCCAGAGCTCAGGCAATCTGCTTGCCTCAGCCTCCCAAAGTGCTGGGAATACAAGCGTGAGCCACCACACCTGGCCTGTTTTCACATTTTTTCCTTTCACAAGTGCTCAGAAGATGGTCTAGCAATAAAGGTACTCTATTGAAAGGATGGACAAATAAAAAAACACGTGTAATTCTACAAAAAGACTGCAAGAAAATAAAATTAAAAATTGGAATGTGAGTTTAAATTCTAGGTGATGGGTCTCTAAGTGATTCGGGTATTCTTCTGTGTAGTTTCCTTTCTTTTTGATTTCCTAAATTAGCACTGTATTACCTTTACAATTAGGGGGAAATTTAAGTTATTTTATAAATCTACTAAGCAAATATGACTACACGTACCAATGTTTGGGGACTATACATAAATAACTAACAAGGGAAGTAGATTTCTAACCACCTGCAAAATCTTAATTTATATTCATATAACTGCAACACAGGACAGGATGAGTTAAGAGAAATGTTAACTACTAATCATTTTTTCTTTCATAATTTAAATTTATTGAAGCATATTTACCTATGCTATTAGGTAAAAATTATTCTAGCCTGGTTATTTTACATATTTATAAATGAACTTCTCTCATTTCAAATCCATAATAACTCAGGATCTGCTAACTAATCAAACCTAATAAACTTGGGGTTATGAGAATCCGAAAACACTGATAAAACCATCAGAGTTTTACCTTTCATTTGTTATCAAGCAGCTGTGTAGGCCCAAGACACTGCCACGGGAAACATTTTCAATTAAGCAAGAATGAAGTAGCCCCAAAATAAATGAAAAATTGAACATGAGTTCAATCAGATTGTCATACATTAACTTAAAGGAATGTCAAAACAATCCTAAACAACAAAAGTTATAAATTATAAGAAAATACAACATTGAGTACCTTTCACTTAGGGAGTCCTGAGTATTCAGTCATTTATAAGTTACCTAATGTCCACTGCTGCCAGACCCACAAAATCCTGGATCCCCTAGTTTTCTATGTTTTGACTCGACAAATCTGAATTGAAGGAGGACCTGTTACCTGTGAAAGGAATACGCAATCAGGAACTGGTCTGAAAATGCATCACCATCGTCAACGAAGCAACTAGGATATGATATGTACCTCTTGTTTCATTTTATGTATTTATTTTTTTTTTAGATGGAGCCTCGCTCTGTCACCCAGGCTGGAATACAGTGGCACCATCTTGGCTCACTGCAACCTCCGCCTCCTGGGTTCAAGTGATTCTCCTGCCTCAGCCTCCCAGGTAGCTGGGAATATAGGCGCCTGCCACCATGCCCGGCTAATTTTTGTGTTTTTAGTAGAGACAGGGTTTCACCATGTTGCCTAGGCTGGTCTTGAACTCCTGACCTCAGGTGACCTGCCTGCCTTAGACTCCCATAGTGCTGGCATTACAGGCATAAGCCACTGTGCCCGGTCATCAGTTTACTTTTAATGCCTCAAGAAATATATCCGTTGCTGTCCTGAAGATCCACGTCAATTTCCTAGAAGGCTCTTCCCTTGAACTTACATTCTAGGCATGTACTTACTTTAGATGGACTCTTGAGAGAAAAGAGTGGCCCTTAAGTGTTCAGTATGAGACTGTTTTTTAAAACTCGTAATTTTTAATGTAGGTACACAACTGATGGTAAGAAATAATAACTACAGTTCTCCATATCCTTTTATTCCAAAATACCTTTAAAACCTACTTCTATTCTCGTTTCACACTTGTCTCTGATGGATCTAATTTTCAAAGCACAACTTTAAAAAAATTAACCACAGAGTAGAAACTGCAGGTAGAACTTAGAGAAACTTTCAGACCAAATCCCAGCAGCTCTGGCTAAGAGCTTGCTATCAGTCAATGAATGGATCTGTTCTTTCTTCTGAGAGAGGAAGAAAAGGGCTTTGACTCTCCATTGTGCAATATATGACTGCAGAATTGTGCTCAATTATTATTTTTGAAAAAGGGAATAAAAGGCCCATTCGGGTTTTGATTTTGGCAGGATACAGACTTTAAAACTGGTGCTTAGTTCCCAGGCTCGCCTAGGCCTCTTCAGCCAAAGATTCACCCAAACACAGATATGCTTACGTATAATACGTATGTCCAGCATATTCTGAATTTAAGTGATTCTTTTGAGGGATGCTTTTTCATTTAATCTAATTGCTATGATTTGAACGTCCCCTGCAAAACTCATGTTGAAATTTAATTGCCATCATGATGATGGTAAGATGTGATTAAGACATGGAGCTCTGGCTTCATGAATGGATGAATGTTTTTATAGCAGGAGTGGGTTAGTTACCATGACAATGGGCTTGTTATAGAAGTAAGTTTGAGAAAAAAACAAAAGAAAAAACGAAAGAAAAAACAAAAAAAGAAATAAGAAAAAAAAACTAATGAGAAAACTAAAAGTGAGTTTGAGTTGAGCGTGACAGTGCATGGCTGTAGTCTCAGCTACTCAGGGAACTGAGGCAGGAAGACTGCTTGAGTCCAGGAGTTTGAGGCTACAGTGAACTATGATTGCACCACTGCACTCCACCCTGGGTGACAGAGCGAGACTGTCTCTTAAAAAAATAAAACAAACAATAACAAAGCGAGTTTGGCCCTTTCTTGCTCTCTCAGGTTCTCCTGCCCTTCCAGCTTCACCATGGGATGACATATCAAGAAGGCCCTCGGCCGGGCGCGGTGGCTCAAGCCTGTAATCCCAGCACTTTGGGAGGCCGAGACGGGTGGATCATGAGGTCAGGAGATCAAGACCATCCTGGCTAACACGGTGAAACCCTGTCTCTACTAAAAAAAATACAAAAAACTAGCCGGGCGAGGTGGCGGGCGCCTGTAGTCCCAGCTACTCGGGAGGCTGAGGCAGGAGAATAGCGTAAACCCAGGAGGCAGAGCTTTCAGTGAGCTGAGATCCGGCCACTGCACTCCAGCCTGGGCAACAGAGCGAGACTCCATCTCAAAAAAAAAAAAAGAGGGCCCTCAAAGACGCAGCCCCCTTGACCTTGGACTCAGCCTTCAGAACTAGAAGCAACGGATTTCTTTCCTTTATACATTGCCCAGTCTCAGATAATCTGTTACAGCAACACAAAACAGACTAAGACACCAATGTATCCTTCACAGCAAGATTTTCCTTTAAAACTCATGAGGATGTGGCTCTCTGTCTAAAGCTGTGACTGAACACAAAACCAAAAAATACAGCTTTCAAAAATGATGCCTTATTAACAAGGTTCAAGTCTTACTGTACAAGTTACAAGGTCCAGATACAAGATTATAAAGTGCAAGTTACAAGGTGACTTTAAGACACATTAGAACAAATTCAAACTGTGAAGTCTAGTAGTGACAACACATGAATGTCAGAATTACTGTCACACTTAACACGGAGCGGGATTAAATCTCTTAAGCTATCAGGTAAACATTTAATGCTTTTTATCTGGGAATTCAGATCAGCCGATCTGTGGCTAATCCAGGCAAGTTTGATATAAATAAAGATATGAGTCATAAATATAAAAAATACCTTTTTCTCACTAAGTTCCATTCCTCAGAGGAGACAATGTAGCAAACACTAGATGACTTTCTACTTCTAAAAGTGACACAATGCTGTGTTCAAGGATTTACTGTGTTAGATATCTCCGATTTAAGTGCTCCAATTTGTTCTAGGCCTATAAGCTGGGTGAACACCAAGGACTTGGGTTTTACAACCAAAGATTCTTGAATCCTTTCACCCTTCCCACCTCCAACCCCTCTGCCTGCTTGAAAGCATACAACCAGCTAGAGCATTTTCACTGACCGTTTTCTGGAAGCCCACAAAACAAAAGAGCATTTCATTGCAAGAATCGGGGCCACATAACTGCTTCTCCTGAGAGTTTGAGAGAGACAGGCTGAGGACGCCCACAATCGGATCAAGCTGGAGGCAAAAAAAACCTCACGACTGCCTTTGCTAATCCCTGCTAGCTCTAGAAAGACTGACCCTGTTGAATCTGTGCTCTGCCTCTCAAGAATCAGCTCAAGGTAAGGCCATCAGATGCAACGGCCTAGCTGCAAGCTTGGAAAGCCCCATCCACTTCCTGTAGAGAGCACACTGCTAGGGGCATCTGAATTCCTGGAATATCAATCAGAAAATCCGATAGCTCTCAGCTATAATTTTCAAGTTTCAAGCTTTAGATGCCAAGGAAAAAATTGCTTTCTTTAAATTGGCACCAAACAACAAAACAAGATTCATGATGAGAATAACTTCTTAATCTGAGTTATAATGTACCAACTATTAAAGAAATTTTGAATGATTTGTTGTATATAAAGTTATTTCTTTCTAATTTATACATACTTGGAAAAACCTGGCCAAACTGAAAACAACTTTATGTTTTTAAAGGATGCTGTGCATACAGAAAAGGTCACACGCATACTTTCTAATTCATTAAGAGGACTTTATTCAATCAAATGCTACAGTTTCATGCAGAAAGGAAACGCTATTATAATACTATGGATCAGGTTTCAATTCAGTGCTAGGAATGAACCATAAAGACATCAGTTTGGTTCCGTTGACAGACAGCTCTATGTAAATCCTGTTCACAGATTGTAGGGTTGGTGTTTATTAAAGAAACAGGTCAAGCATGGGTCCTTCTCAGAACATACCCGCTGGGAACCACATTTCCACAAAGGAATTTTCCAGGTACAAATATTGACATGGGAATGGCATATGATTAAAATTATCTAATTTTGATTGTTGATGAGGCCATCAGAAATTAGACTCTGGGTTCAACATTATGTTCAGTGTAACATTTGTGAACTTTATGAATACTCTTTAAATATCCAGAAAAACCACACCTGCGTAAGTGTACATATCTACTACCATCTTCATGCTAAATTTTGAAGGAAATACTTTAAGCTTACTGTAGTTGACAAAAGCAATTTTTCCCAAAGAATAAATGATAGTTTGTGAACTACAGAATGAGCCATTAGGATTGTAGGGAAGGAAAGGAGAAGTTACTTCTCAATGTAAAAGCTTAACAATGGCACCATGAGTGGTGAATGGCTCACTACTTAATCCACTTTTTAAACAGTGAAATTAATGCTAGGAACGCTTCTTAGGTCCTGAAACGCCATGGAAAAAAGGCTTGGTTTATCCTGAGATTTAGCCCAATGCAGAAAGAGGAAACATTAAGCCTTGTTGGCTAACCTGAGAATCGCACTGTGCAGCCAAAGGGCAGTTGGAGGTGATTTCTAGCTCCTGCCATGTGAGAGGGAGGTTTCTGAGCTCAGCACCTGTGAATGTGGAGGTGAAAAAAACCCTAATCCCACGTGGCTCGCATGAGCAAAAGAGCACCTCTCTCTGCCCACAAAGAGCCACTTATCAGTCACTGTATTTTGTCCTTGAAATAAAGTGGTTTTCAATCTTTCAGTGTTAAAAATATAATCACTATCTAGTGCCAGATGCTAAGAATCACGGCAGACAACATATCAAATCACCGAAGAAATTCAAGGAATAAGTATTTAATTTCACATCTCCAATGTGGTAAACAGCGTTACGCACTGGAAACTGCAGTGGACACACAGAGGAAGGTATCCCTTTGGTGTAACTTGGTGTAAAAAGACAACAATACAAAAGGGACACATAAATCCCTCACATCGCACCATCGCACACTTCTCAGGCTGTGTGGGATACTAGCAACAATTCACTTGCACCTCCCACTAAGCAGATGAAAAGCTGAGGCCAGAAGAGAAGTGAAGTTGGCAGGACCACGAGCTGTAGGGTTGGGACCAGGATGAAAGTTAGTTGTACCTGGGTATACACCTAGCCAATTCTAGAATGAATAAGACCCTTCCTATAAATGCCATTTCCATTAGCCTGCCTTCTCTGGGGTACATGAGCACTTCTCCAAAGGAGAGAAATAGTCTAAGTCTAACAAAAGCCCTAGAATAGGGAGCTACTCGCTCTCTGACCAAACCTAACAGTTAGCAAAGTATGTCCTTCGGTTCTGCTGTGCTAATATTTTTCAGTCATCATCAAATACCCAAACAGCTTCTGTATTAAGAGAAAGCACAGCAGAAATTCTCACATGCAAATTTTAGATGCATTCAGAAGGGTTGTGGGTGCAGGAAAAAAGGGGAGAAAATACCTTGACCAGTCAAACTGAGTCTCAGTAAATCTGAAAGAACCTTGAGTCAAAGAGCACAGAGTGCTTTTTCAAACCCATTGAAATTACACTAGCTCAGCTTGTCTAATCTTCCCCCAACCACAATTAGAGAGAAAGCCTCGATTTCCTCACCTGACAAATGAGGCAATCCAGGCATAAAAAACTGAAGACACTGCTGGGCACAGTGGCCCACGCCTGTAATCCCAGCAGTTTGGGAGGCCAAGGCAGGTGGATCACCTGAGGTCAGGAGTTCGAGACCAGCCTGGCCAACATGGAGAAACCCCATCTCTACTAAAAACACAAAACTGGCCGGGCGAGGTGGCGGGTGCCTGTAATCCCAGCTACTCGGGAGGCTGAGGCAGGAGAATGGCTTGAACCTGGGAGGCGGAGGTTGCAGTGAGCTGAGATCCGGCCACTGCACTCCAGCCTGGGTATCAACAGCAAAACTCTGTCTCAAAAAAAAAAAAGAAAGAAAGCTTAAGACACTTACCCAAGGCAGCCCAGCATATCTGTGGCAGGCAGGACTAGGACACGGGCTTCAAACTGCCAGCCCTGAGGTGGGCACATGCTTAGGGCCCGTGTGCCTTAAGGGCGCCATCTTCAGCAAACATCCAAATCCCTGGCTCTATTCTTATCAACAGCCTTCAGATCTTAATTCAGTTTCCCCAGTAGATTCCCCTGCTTAAGAGAACCAACTTAGAGACACCGGACAAACACTACTTCAGCCATAACACATGTTGATGGCCTGTACCCTTGATAGGATGATAATGACATTTTACCTCTGAGATTTTTCTCCCAAAAACACATACTCCCAATCTAATCATAAGAAAAACATCAGACAAATTTCAAGAGGGGACTTCAATGACTAGTACTCCTCAAAACTGCCCATATCAACCAAAACAAGGGAAGTCTTGAAAACTGGAACAGCTAAGAGGAGCTTAAAGGGACATGACAAATAAATGCAATGTGGGATCCTAGATGGGATCCTGGAACACAAAAGTGACATTAGGTAAGAACTAAGGAAATCAGAATGAAGCATGGACTTTAGTTAATAAGAATAAATTACTATTGCTTCATCAATTGTAACAAACATACCACACCAACGTAGGATGCTATTAATTTGCGGGGGGCGGGGGTTGGAACTGTTTCCAGGGGTAGGGGCGTGTATGGAAAGTCTGTACTGTCTTCTCAATTTTCTGTAAATCTAAAACTGTTTTTAAAAATAACGCCTGTGTGAGAGAACCAACTAATGCAAGATTCAAACCCTAATTCCTTAGCAGAGTTAGATCCTACCTCTCACTCATACTTACAAATCTTTGTCTTAGAGCTTTAGTTAGCAGGAATCACTCCTCAGAGCCTACACACTTCTGTAGGAACAAAGTAAATGTCTTTAATTTATTTTATGCTATTTTTTAAGACAAGGTCTCGCTCTGTTGCCCAACTGGAGTGCAGCAGTATGATCTCCGCTCACTGCAACCTCTGCCTCCTGGGTTCAAGTGATTCTCCCACCTCAGCCTCCCAACTAGCTCAAATTACATGCATGCGCCACCATCCCCAGCTAATTTTTGTATTTTTTTTTTTTTTTTTTTTTTGTAGAGTTAGGGTCTCCCTACATTGCCCAGGCTGGTCTCAAACTCCTGGACTCAAAAGATCTGCCCACCTTGGCCCCCCAAATTTCTGGGATTACAGACGTAAGCCACCGTGCCCGGGCTGTAAATGTCTTTAACATACATGGAGTGAGCAAACAAAAATGAGAGCCATGCTAACCCTATCCCAGTTCCTATCCCCTATCAAATTATTAATTACTAAATTAACCAATTAGTTTAGGAAGATTTTGTCTTAGAAGATGATCTGTGTGGGTAAAATGTATTTATATTACTAGATAGAAATTTTTTTCATTGAAAAGTTTTTTGAAAATTAATCTTTATTTCTATCAATAAGGCCTAAAAATATAAATCTTTTTTTTGTGTATCTCAAACCTTACTTGTTGGGTTAATTAAAATGCTGGAAAAGAAAACAGGAAACTTTCTTAAATGAGTCACTGTACATATTTTATCATGACTATAGAAATTATGTCATCATATCCATTGACAACATACCTTAAATTTCTGTTTCCAATTACACAAATTATTTTATTATATGAATACAAACTTTTTGTTATTCATTTTTAAAATAAATCTAAAACTTAAGCAGTATTTCTTGTCTGCTCTATTTATACAACTGTATTTATATATCTGCTGGGTCAGAAATGCATTTTCTGCTTAGGAATCAGATTTTAAATTCTCGGTTTGCTTTTCATTCTCTTCTTTATCCTCCTCTTTACTACTGATAAAACTCTATCAGTAAAGAAAATTACTGCCAGCGCATAATTGCAATTTAAAATAATTCTAAAACCTCATACTGGACAAACTATGTATGAAATTCCTTGTCTTCATAGATGTCTTTTACTGATTTCCAACATTACACTGCATAACTCAGATCCTATTTCCAGCTGAGACGTTCTCTTACAGTTTTTGATTTAAATGATTTCCCTGAAAGATGACAATGTAAAAAAGCACGTGGAGCATGGAAGCAGATAGACAGCAAAACCCAAAACACATTTTAATCCATTCCAAACACGTGACTGTTTCCCTATCTCAAAAGAGTAATTTAGAGTTCTCTTTATCTTGACACTCCCACAAGCAAGTTTCTTTAAAATAGAAAGAGAACCTTAACCTGCCTGTGCACAGCACACAGATCAGAGCACAGAGCAAGACAAATGCCTATCAGAGACTGTGCCAGCTCCTCCCTGGGGCCAGCCCATCCCTCCCAAGCCGCCCTCCACCTCCACAAGAAGCACCAGGGATCACGTTTCTCTTCTTATATCCAGTGTCACTCTCTCCTGAGTCTCTTGGCATGTCTGCATTCTGCCCATGAAAATTTGGGATTTGAAATGACGGAACAAGCAAGCAGTTGCAAACTGATCATGAAATTAACCTTTCCACCTGAAATAAGCCTTATTTCCATAAGCACAGCTTCTAAAGGTACATTATATAAAATACAGGGTGATTTTTAAGAAGATTTTTCATGGCATTATTTTGTCCTTCTTTTGCACAATTCATTTCATGATGTTCACTTAGATAAAAGTCAGGCTCCTCAGCCATCCCCTTTAAGTAATACAAATATATTTTAAGGCCGAAATTTAAATAATCAATTCCTACAAAAATTCATTTGACTGCAATATTAATTCCCATACTCCCCTCATTTTTCCGCTTCTCATACACCCAGCTGGTGGAGTGCACTGTGGTCCCCTCAATTTACCCAGCCCCTTCCTTGTCCATTTGGAAACAGCCCCTTTACCATAGGATGGATGAATGGTGGACCGTCGATAAAAAGAGAGCTGAGGTTTGCCTCTGGCTGGGCAAGGAGCCCAGTGGCGGTCAGCATCTCCTGCACCCTAACACTACACAGCCTCTCACTCCATCTCTATGTCTCCCCCACCCCACCGTCCTCTGAACTGACAGCATGGCTAACCCTCGGGAACATTCCAGCAGCCTTCTCCAACTGAGTGCATGCAGCCCTGTTCTCCCAATACAGCAGTTTTGTTCACATCCCAAAAATGAGTCGGAAAGGAAATCCCAAAAGAAAATGCCTCCCGCCCCTCCCTTCCAAATCCTCACACATTATGATTCTCACAAATTCATGTTGCCCAGTACCATAGCTAGATACATACCGGTTCCTAGAATGAGTCCCAACTTTATCCTTGGCCTCTGTTTGATGGTATTTTTCTTCATTTTCCCACTCTGGTAAATTACTCTTGGATTTAGATTCCTGTCACTAAAATTCTATTTCAGAGCTACATCTTGGTGGCTCAGTCCCCTCCCTCACCCTCCCTCCATTAAGCACAAGATGGAAAGAAAGTTCCCTACCTTTCACTGAGGCTTCTCCACAACTGTGCACCTGCAACAGGGAGAAGCAAAATGTGAAACTTAACAGAGGCATTTTTCTCCTGAAATATTTCTCAACTCAGAACCAGTCCAAGCTATTTAAAGTGGAATGCTCAGATCTTTAACACTCAGGACACCATCATGTCATACAGTGTATACTGCTGGCACCATGACTAATTGAGGCAATTCGTCCACATATATTTATTGAGATCCTACCACATGTAAAACACTTGGGTGGTTACCGTGGGAGACAGGACACTCTATAATACATGGACCCTGCCTTGGGGACTTTATTGTCCCCTGGGGCAGACAAAATATGCATCCAAGTAAATATGAACCAAGATAGGTGGTATAGGAACTAACTACACAAGAGGGAGGCACACACCATGTGAGTTCACGAAGAGAGAAAATGCAGCTGCTCAAAAAGTGCCAATAATAGAAGTGGTATTTAAGGCAAGTCTTGACACGGTGCTGACGAAGGGAAATAAGACAACTGTTATTTGAAAAAAAGGAGATTTTTATCTATTCATTCGTTAGATGTTTTGACTTTTATCTAGGTGCAAATGAAATCAACATAATATATATACACACACACACACACACACACACATATATACATATGCACACCTAGATCTAACTTGGTTTCTTAATTTTCCAGTGAATGTCTTTATTTGACTACATCTTGATATTATACTCCCAGCTACCAGCTTTAATGCAGCTCAATGTAAGAAATGACCATGAGGAAGCTTCCGCATTTTCCATCTAACAAAAAGCCAAATGTGTTGTCCCTTATGTTTTTCAATATCCCCTATCAAGATCTACGGGATAAATCCTTCCTAATCTTTACTTCTGGAAGTAAGTTTCTCGAAATTGCTTGCTTCATTTTTTTCAGATAATTAGAATTGTGCAATTGATTGCCTTGGCTGCCAGTAAGCATGAGGATAAATCTGTTGACAATCAATGGTTACCATGTTAGACTCTTGCTCCTCTTCTAGACCTCTTTTGAACAGTTTTGTACTTATGCTCCAAATAAGCTTCTTCAAAAGTGTTAGAGGAAGGTGGCATACAAACACAAACGGAGAACTCAAAAGAATGGAGGGGACTGTGAGCAATAGTAAGGTTTCAACTAAAGTTGGAAAGTTGGAAAACATCAACTCAGCTTGTCATTTGACAAGTCTCTAACATCCTGCAGCCAAGAGTAGAGAAAGTATAGATGATGGTATGGGATGGGCATTTGCTTGTTTGTTTTATTATTACAAAGTAAAGAAATGATAAGGAAACAAGGACCTTTAGAATGGTAAGGACAGCATCTCTGTAATCACTGAGCACGAACCAGGTGGGAGCTGAGTAGAGGGAGGAAGACAGTCGAAGGGCAGGGCTGAAGAACAGTACAAGTGGCAAGAGACATAGCAGGGAAACAGTCCATCCAAGAGTCAAAGAGCTGGTTCAACAGGCACAAAAGGCCAGGGAGGAGTGGAGAGAGGGTGCACCAAGAACTAACTCGCAGACTCTAGGTCTTGGAGATACTGTACTTCCAAAGGCCAAGGTCAAAGATGAGGCCACCTGATAGGCAACCAAATCCAGGCCATCTGACAAGCTATCAGAATACAAGTTGGAATGACTGAGAATGGAGAGTGCACGAAGGACTACAGTTCATGGGCTACAATTCCTACTGAGACCACAGTTGATGGCAACCAGGGTGCTGAGGCCAGGCATCAGTGGACAGTGTAGATTTCACAGGAAGGAAAGTATAAAGCAGCAGCAGTTGCAGATGCTCCATAGGTAGCTGTGGGGAGCCACAGGGCCACCCACTGAGCCCTCCTCCCACAGCACAGGGCAGTAGCTAGAGAAGATCTTGAAGACAGCTGGGGGCCAGGCACACTGGCTCACACCTGTAATCCCAGTGCTTTGGGAGGTCAAAGCTGGAGGATCACTTGAGGCCAGGAGTTTAAAAACCAGCCTTGGTAACATAGCAAGACCCCATCTCTACAAAAAATTAAAAAAGAAAATTAGCCAAGTGTGGTGGCATGCACCTGTAGTCCTAGCTACTCAGGAATCTGAGGTGGGAGGATCATTTGACCCAGGAGCTCAAGGCTGCAGTGAGCTATGATCACACCACCGCACTCCAGTCTGGGCAACAGAGTGAGACCCCAATTCTAAAAAAAATAATAAAAATAAATAAATAAACAGAAAAGAAAGCTGGGGGCAGAAATGACTGGTTCTATCTCAATGAGAGAGAAGACAGCTAGTCATAGAAAAGTTTCAGGATGCAGGAGGAGTTTTTCAGGCCACAGAAGAGTTCCCCAGAGTTCAGACAAAGGCATTAATGCAGGGAAGCACACACTCAATGTACATAACAATGAGAGAGAGAGAGAAATTCATCCCAGCGAGAGGATGTTCACAGGCAATACAAAATAGACATGGGCTCCCACAGGTTTCACAAAGATTCATTCACAAGATGGTATCACTGCCTTTTTTTTTTTTTTTTTTTTTTTGAGACAGAGTCTCACTCTGTCACTGAGGCTAGAGTGCAGTGACGTGATCTCAGCTCTGCAACCTCTGCCTCCCGGGTTCAAGTGATTCTCCTGCCTCAGCCTCCCAAGTAGCTGGGATTACAGGTGCCCACCACCACGCCCGGCTAATTTTTTGTATTTTTAGTAGAGACAGGGTTTCACCACATTGGCCAGGCTGGTCTCGAACTCCTGACCTCAAGTGATCCGCCCGCCTCGGCCTCCCAAAGTGCTGACATTACAGGCATGAGCCACCGCGCCTGGCCTCATCCATCTGTTTCATACTAAGCACAGAAGATGGTATCAAAGATTGTAACTGGGAGTTGTCAAAGTCATAGAAGCAGACAGTAGAATGGTAGTTGCCAAGTGCTGAATGAAGGGGGAACAGGGGAAAGGGGGACTTGGCTGTTCAATGGGAACAGAGTTGCAGTCATCAAAGATGAAAATGCTCTAGGGATCTGCTGTACAACAACACGCACAGGTAACAATACCACACACTTAAAAATTTTCTGAGAGAATAAAACGAAAATAATAACTGGGGGAAGGGTACAATTAAACTCAAATTCTCAACAATAAAAGTTTCATATTTTTAGCGAGAAAATGTGGGAAGCAGAGAGGTTGGAAGAGTGGGAAAGAGAGGGGACTGCTGACTTGGTCGTCCTTTCATTGCCATTGTCGTTGCTGTAAGCCGGGGCACCTAACAAGCGCAGCTGGCAGTTCTGATTGAAGCCATGGAGTTACCGTAACTGCATCTGGATCTAACGTGAAGCCAAACCGTGCCCTGCAGAGGCTGATTCATCGCAGCAGCGCTCTGCGCCAGAAGGCCTGCGGGCTGGGGTTGCTGCCAACTATTCACAGGGCTCCCCAATGGGCCTTTGTCCTAAGAGACTCTACTGAAGGAGGCTGAAGCTGGCACCAGGGTTACTTCAGCACAGACAACAGAGCTCTAGGAAGACAGAGTAATCGTTCCCATTTCTTTTTCTTTTTCTTTTTTAATTTTCATGCAGTAGAAATGCTACACTCAGAGCAACGTCATCCAGTGAAGACTGAAAGCCTGTCCTTGGGCAAAGGCCTGATCTACAGGATTGCGGGAAGGCTCTGCCGCGACAGAGCCCAGCACCCAGGACGGGCCTCAGCACAGAAAGGGGCTCAACATGGACTGATCCAGGAACGCACAAACCCCATGTGGCCCTGATGACGTCAGCTGGGTGAAGCAGACGGCTACTGTGCCGAACGCCCTTTTATTTGACGCTCTTATTGACCTCTTATAAAGCCCTGTGGTATGAGGAGGGTTGCTGCCATTTTACAGGACGGAGAGGTTCAGATGGTATAGGAGGCTGACTCATAGCTCACAAAGACATCAAGTCGCAATCCCTG
Source organism: Piliocolobus tephrosceles (assembly GCF_002776525.5). Taxonomy (NCBI): domain Eukaryota; kingdom Metazoa; phylum Chordata; class Mammalia; order Primates; family Cercopithecidae; genus Piliocolobus; species Piliocolobus tephrosceles. The sequence continues at coordinate 16,128,191 of NC_045437.1, forward strand.
GAATCCGTGATTGTCACTTCATGTGGATAAAGGGTCTCTGCTGATGCGATTCGGTTAACAAATGTGAGATGAGAAAATCATACTGGATTATCTAGGTAGGCCCCAAATGCAATCACAAGTGTACTTACAAGAGGAAGATGGAGAGGTTTGACACAGACAGAAGAGAAGGCCAAGTGAGCATGAAAGCAGAGATTGCAGTGATGCGGCTGCAAGCCATGGAATGCCCGCAACCCCCAGGAGCTGCAAGAGGCAAGGAACGGATCCTTCCTTAGAGACTCCAGAGGGAGTGCAGCCCTACCAACGCTTTGATTTGGGTCCAGTGACACTGACTTTCGACTACTGTCCTTTAGAACTTTAAGAGAAGACGTTTCTGCTGTTTTGAGACACCAAGTTTGTGGTAATTTATTAAAACAGCCACAGAAACAAATGCAGTCTATCATGGGCTTCTCCACAGGTAGGAAATGGAATGAACTAGCTCAAAAATGAGGCTCTTTAGGCTGGTGTTCTTTCTACTCTACCACCTTAATTTTTCTAAAGGACTGAATCCTTGCAATGTAAAGGTTTCCTGCAATTTGTGAGCATGAAATTTCCACATCCACATGAATATCAAGCCCATGAGTCGACAGTGGAAACAATCTGTGCGTGAGGGGCCAGGAGTGAGAAAAGGACCATTGTAAAGTCTTTCAGCTTTATCTTTGGCCTTCCACACATGTCTATATTCCTTATAATTTATGCCCAGAGTAGGGCCAAATTGAAGCACACTGAAAACATTCAGATGCTCAGTTTGCTTCCTGGGTCCACGTTTAGCTTATCCTCAAGCTAAAATGGTTGCAGATAAAATTTATGAGTGGCTTTATCTTCTGAGATTTCCCTGAGGGAGTTCCTAGAGGGTGAAAATATTACAGTCTATTCAGGAAAACAGGCTCTCCTCTATCAGATATTAGTCAAGGCAGACGAATAAGAATCATCACGGACTGATCCACAGACCAACTCTGGCATGAAACCCTAATGCGTGGAGATGCCCCACCTCAAGGCAGCCTTGATACATGTGTGGTGAACAAGTATCACAACAAGAGCCTGTTTGGGCTGAAATTGGGGCATTAGGTGTCTATTCCCTGAAACAGAAAAAAGGAAGGTGAAGATGGAGAGAGAGGGAAAAAAGGGAGAGAAGGAAGAGCGTGTTGAAGAATACAACTGAAATCCACAGATTCACGGAAAGCATTAAGAGCACAAAACCATATTTGTTTGCCTTCCCAGAATCCTGGGAAGGAAATATCTTCAAAGCTGGAAACATACGAATGTAAAACAATGTAAAGATGGTTTACATTATGATTTAGTTTAAAAACTGTAAAGACTTAAAACATAACTGGATTTAAAGCAAATCCTCGGAACACCATGACAGTAAATCCGTACCAGCTGACATCCCTGGCTTCTAGTTGCCATCAGGGAGGAGATGGGTGCCTCCCATGGGGCAGGCCTCGATATGCCTGCCAGGACTATCATCCAGGCAGTTCTGACGCACATCAGTCCACACGGACCTCCACCAAAAGCGTCCCTCCATTTGGGGTGCATTGAGTGAAATTAAATGTCTCTTTGTAACCTCCTCAGGGCTATTTCTGATAAAATCTATCTTATTACATTTAGGTTTATGGGGCTTAATTATTCCCAGGAGGGCTTTTTCCAAGTTTACAAAAACTAGCTCAAACATGAGTACAAGAGGCTCCTCCAAGTATGTAAAAGGTTTGAGTCAGATTTGTAATGCAGTTAAATTACTCAAAAAGCACCTCAGGCACATTATTTTTAAAACCAAGCTCTTGTTTTTAAAGTTAAAATTAATTTATTTTTCATTATCAACTCATTTTTTTACATGTATTTAACCATCACTTGCTTTTAAACCTTGAATTAGTTGTTTTTCTTCACTGAGGGACAGAAAATTTTTACATAAACTAGTCCATTTTCCAGTGGCCCAGTTTTGTCATGTGAGATGTAATAAATATTTAACTGTTATCCTCACTGCAGCCTACTTAAATACCAAAGTGGTATTTAAAATAGCTCTTAAGGCCAAGAGAAAAACCAGCACACACAAACCTTTTGCCCAGAAGCGGCAGCTATAAAGACAACATCATCTCCATAAATTATCATATTGAAAACAGTTAAGTCAATGCCTATATTTGCTCCTGTTCAAAGGACTAATTGGTTAAGATGCCTCCACAAAGATCAGAAATGCAGGCTCTAGGAAATTAAATACCATATAAATAAAAACTGAGTTTTCTTACCTCTTGTTCTAGACAAAACCATATCCTTTATTATTTGCATAATAACACGCCCCAGTATCATGACGGAAATCAGGTGATACACTCGCCATGGAGTCAACGCAAGGAACCTGCAACAGCGAAACACAAATCAGTATTTCAATTGGAGGATTTTTAACCTTTTTAAATTGGGTTTACTTCCTGCCACAGAAACAAAAAATGCATTCAATAATGAATTTTTTTTTTAAGACAGTCTCACTCTGCTGCCCAGCCTAGAGCGCAGTGGTACGATCTTGGCTCACTGCAACCTCAGCCTCCCTGGTTCAAGTGATTCTCCTGCCTCAGCTTCTCCAGTAGCTGGGATTACAGGTGTGTGCCACCATACCAGGCTAATTTTTGTATTTTTAGTAGAGACAGGGTTTCGTCATGTTGGCCAGGCTCATCACGAACTCCTGGCCTCAAGCGATCCACCCACTTCGGCCTCCCACAGTGCTGGGATTACAGGCGTGAGCCACTGCATCCAGCATGATTTCACTTTTTGAAATCACCCCAATGCAGTGTGACTGCATGAAAGCTATTTAATAGGTGTCAGGCCAGGTGCAGTGGCTCACGCCTGTAATCCCAGCACTTTCAGAGGCCGAGGCAGGTGGATCATGGGTCAGGAGATCGAGATCACGGTGAAACCCTGTCTCTACTAAGAATGCAAAAAATTAGCCAGGAGCAGTGGCGGGCACCTGTAGTTCCAGCTACTCAGGAGGTTGAGGTAGGAGAATGGCATGAACCCGGGAGGTGCAGCTTGCAGTGAGCCGAGATCGCACCACTGCACTCCAGCCTGGGTGACACAGCGAGACGCTGTCTCAAAAAAAAAGAAAAAGGTTATTTAATAGGCATCAAAGTCAGCAAAATGAAAGTGCCTGAGCCTGCACTCTTTTGTGCTAAGTTTTCCGCTCTACCCTCTAATTTTGAGCAGAGGATTTGCTATCTGGGGTATGGACCAAAATACTGCTCCCAGTGCTGGGCTTCTCCAATAGCCGATGGAGAATGGAATTGACCTGAAACAGAGTTAGGATGGGCTGCAGAGCCAAGCTGCAGGGCTCTCTAACAGACACCGAGGGGCTGCACTACAGAGGCCCTTTACTCACCATCCTGTCTTATGTTTTCATTTATGCCCTATTCACTTCTCTAACTACTCCCACCCTCGTCTCTTAAAAACAGCAGTTATGGACCGGGCACAGTGGCTCACGTCTGTAATCCCAGCCTTTTGGGAGGCCGAGGCAGGCGGATCACAAGGTCAAGAGATCAAGACCATCCTGGCCAACATGGTGAAACCCCATCTCTACTAAAAATACAAAAATTAGCCAGGTGTGGTGGCGTGTGTCTGTAGTCCCAGGTACTTGGAGGCCGAGGCAGGAAAATCGCTTGAACCAGGGAGGCAGAGGTTGCAGGGAGCCAAGATTGCACCACTGCACTCCAGCCTAGTGACAGAGCAAGACTCCATCTCAAAAAAATATATATATATATATGTGTGTGTGTGTATATATATGTGTATATATGTATATGTATATATGTGTGTATATGTGTGTGTGTGTATATATATGTGTATATATGTATATGTATATATGTGTGTATATGTGTGTGTGTGTGTGTATATATATGTGTATATATGTATATGTATATATGTGTGTATATGTGTGTGTGTGTGTATATATATGTGTATATATGTATATGTATATATGTGTGTATATGTGTGT
>NC_045437.1:16132203-16185877 GCF_002776525.5 Piliocolobus tephrosceles
TGTGTGTGTGTATATATATGTGTATATATGTATATGTATATATGTGTGTATATGTGTGTGTGTGTGTATATATATGTGTACATATGTATATGTATATATGTGTGTATATGTGTGTGTGTGTGTGTATATATATAGCAGTTACTAAAGATCCAGTTTGCTAACTCTTTAAGATCATGCTCCCCTTTTGCTACCTATCTACCTCCTCTCTGGAGGGAAACAAACTAAAAATTATTGACCATGAGCAGCACACAAATCCTGCAATGCTTTTTTTTAGTGTGTTTATAAAGAAGTGAATGGCAAAGAAGTCATGAGGAGTGTTGAGCCTTCACATGAGATTAGAGGTCTGTTTACACAAGTTAATTGGCCAAGCTGACAATGAATATTAACTTTGATAGAATCAGAACTCATAGAAAAATTAATTTAATAACTGTTTAAGACTGTTTGCAAGGCTATAAACAGAAGAACACACAAATACCGCCTTCTGCAAACTTGCTTTCTCATCAAACACAGGCCAAGGTGACAAAGTCCAAGGCAGGGAAGGCTTAGGTGCTGTCACAGAAATGTGCAGAGAACAAGGAGGGGCGCAGGGAGCGGGAGAATGGATTCGCTCCAAAGCAGGGAAGGGTTTTTGGTGGTTTTGTTTTTTTGTTTTTTGGGGTGGTTATTTTTTTTTTTTTTGAGACGGAGTTTCACTCTTGCTGCCTTTTGGGATGGTTATTTTTTTTGAGACGGAGTTTCACTCTTGCTGCCTGGAGTGCAGTGGTACAATCTCAGCTCACTGCAACCTTCTCCTCTCAGGTTCAAGTGGTTCTCCTGCCTCAGCCGGCCTAGTAGCTGGAAATATAGGTGTCCGCCACCACATCTGGCTAATTCTTTTGTATTTTTAGTAGAGACGGGGTTTCACCATGTTGGCCAGGCTGGTCTCAAACTCCTGACTTCAGGTGATCCACCAGCCTCGGCCTCCCAAAGTGCTGGGATTACAGGCACAAGCCACAGCCTCGGCCTCCCAAAGTGCTGGGATTACAGGCACAAGCCTCAGTGCCCGGCCAGGAAGGTTTTATAGAAGCAGCACTCTAACTTGGTCTGGGGAGATGGATGCAATTCCAATGAAAATAGAGGCTCCTCCAATTAGAGAATACAACACGAACAGAAGATCAGACTGAGGGAAGGGTGAAGTACCTGTGGCACGTTGAGCAATCTGGGGTGGCCGCAGCAGGAAGAGAAAGCAAAAGGAGAGGGCTGGGAGACTGGCAGAGAGACAAGATTGGGGAGATAGGCTCAGGGAAGACTGTGGCAGGCAGAATGCAGCAGTCAGTCTTACGCTACCAGCAGCAGAGAGAAAGCCAAAGGTATAGAGCAGGGAAGTGAAATGATGGGTGATTTAGGGAAATGTCTGAAGGCAACAGGAAGGATGCGATGGGGTAGGGAGGAAGCACGGAGTCCAGACCATCTACTAGAAGGTCATGCAGTATGTTTGGTGAAAAGCAGATCAACATGAGATGCTGGGTGACATGGTGAGTAATGCCCTCCCCCAGAAGGTGGTCAACCCAAGCTCTCACTGGTTCAAATGCCGTGTGTATGGCCTGGGCCGGCAAAATGAGCAGGTGGACTAGGTCAATGTTTCTTAAATAAGTGTCTGCGACTGTTGCCAGGTTGGCTGCCTGGAAAACTTGTTAAAATGTAGATTCCCAGGCCTCAGGCTCCTCCTTCCAGGCCCCCTGAAACAGGGGGTATGATTACTAGTATTTGCATCTAATAAATATTTATTGATTGCCTACATTGCACCAAGCACTGTGCTACCAAAAGGGAATGGTGAATTAGGAGCATAGAAAGATGGAACAGACATAAAAGACATAAGTTACAGAATAAAATGCCGCAGTCCACGTCTTCAGCGACAATCATTTGTTCCTCCACTAAATCTGTCCCTCCCCTGAGGAGCCACCACTTGCTCTATTTTTGTAGCTCTTGTTTGTTTTAAGCAAGGTTGCGTCCCGGTGTTTGCCTGGTTTGGGGCCAGCCTCCTTACTCTCAGTTCAGGATCCACTCTTGCTCTTGTTCATGTGCTGGGCGCTCCCAGTTTTCCCCACCTCACGGTGAAGTGACAGATTTCATAGTGACCCACAGTAAGAAACTCATTTATATTTACATACATATAAATGAAAAACAGGTTTTGAAAAACAATATTTTCCTTACAGCTCATAATGCAGTTCAACGTTTTCCATTCAATTCTGTTATGTGTTTAAACGCCGACTGTGAGTCACTCGCCTGACTCAGGGCCACTAATGAGCTGTAATGCGCACGCAGCTCACGTGGCAGGAGAGAGAACCTGCAAATGCTCGACCAGCACGCTTCCTTAGAATGGCTTTCTTTGCAGGGTCAGGCAACGCCTGAGCAGAGACACAAAGCTCCCTCAAGTTTAAAAGTCTGTAGAGCTGGCCAGGAAGCCATTTAAGCATCAAAACCAATGAAATGCAAAACCAACTGAAGCAGCGAAGGCCGTTAGTTATTCTTTTAGTGGAAGCCACAAACTTCCAAGAATAATAAAAAAAGAAAATTAGGTAATGCCAGGACTGCAACCCACAGGCCAGTCTGCCAGACTTCATTTGGAAGGCATTGCCTTAGCAACTCCAAAGAGCACTCGGGATGTCTGTCTATTCTGTGTCCTGGGCAAGGGCCCCGTTGGCATCTTGGCCAAGGTCTTGTTGGTCATTGAGAATCCTCGGTTAGCTGAGAAGACAAGCCCCGCAATTGCTTAGGAAGGTAACACCAAACTGTATGGGACTAAGTATTTGATTCTTTGGTGGGTTAGTGTCATATAAACATGTTTGAGAAACGAAACCCTAAGAGAATAATCTGTATGTAGAAAAATCTGAGCACTTTTGGTACTTTATTTATAATGTTTAAGATGATTTGTCTCAGGGCTCCACTTCAAAATATGTAGCTGAGTAATTTAGACTTGTGATTGGAAATTAAAATCTTACAAACACTTAGGAGTTTTTTCTTGTTTATTCATTTTTCAAGTAGTACTTCATATTTGGGAGGGTTTGGGTTGTTAGACAAAGTAATTTTTAAAAAGCTTTTGTTTTGGTAAACTTCAAAGATACACAAAAAGAGAGGCCAGAGTGCAATAAACCCAGTTTCAACAATTCTCCATTCATGGGTAATCTTGTTTCTTCCATATTTCCACCCACTAAGCTCGTCCTTCTCCCAAAATTATTTGAAGCAAATCCCAAACATCATGTAATTTAATCTGCAAATACTGCCATTTATCTTCAAAAACAATTTTTTTTCTTTTTTTTTTGAGACGGAGTCTGGCTCTGTCACCGGGCTGGAGTGCAGTGGCGCAATCTCGGCTCACTGCAACCTCCACCTCCTAGGTTCAAGCGATTCTCCTGCCTCCGCCTCCCAAGTAGCTGGGACTACAGATGCACACAACCATGCCCAGCTAGTTTTTGTATTTTTAGTGGAGATGGGGTTTCACCATGTTGGCCAGGATGGTCTCGATCTCCTGACCTCGTAATCCACCCACCTCCACCTCCCAAAGTGCTGGGATTACAGGTGGGAGCCACCGCGCCCAGCCAAAAACAAGATATTTTTAACCAAACAACAATACCACTATCACATCTAAAAAATTACTTTAATTCTTAATGTCATCAGATATCCCATCAAGGTTCATATTGCCCTACTCATTTTTGTGTGTGCACGCACATACGTACACATACACACACACAGACTGAAATAGGATCTGAAAAAGTCATCTGCTAAAATTGGCAGATGTGGATTTTAAGTGTCCTGGACCTTTATAGGTCCCCTGCTGTCTTTTTTTCTTTCTTAATTCTTGAAATCTTTTTGTGGAATAAACAGGCTCACTTGCCCAATAAGGTTTTCCAGATTCTGGGAATCGTTTGTTGTATCCTTGTGGTTTGGTTTAACATTTTCCTTGATCCTTTGTGTAGCCTGTAAGTTGGCAGGTGGATCTAGAGGCTTGATAAGACTTAGGTTCTTTTTTTTTTCCTGTGAAACCCAAAGATAGGTGGTAGTGCCTGTTTCCATCAGAGGCAAGCAGACTGTCTAGGTGTCTTGGTGGCTACACTTGCACTACTGGCAGCCACAGACAATCCCTGCCTAGTGACCGATTCCTCAGAGGCTACATGGCGGTGACGGCCCTTCACTCCTGCTTCGGGTATTAGCTGGATCACAGTTATAAAGAGAAACTTCCCCTCATCAAGGTCCAATTACACTGAGGTGGAGCTCGTCGGAAAGGCAGCATCAGTTCTTGAGTTCTTCCCTTTATTATACCAGTTTTTTCAAGATAGTGAAGCAGTTCCCTAGTGTCCTCTAACGGTGACTGATATGGTTGGCTGTGTCCCCACCCAGATCTCATCTTGAATTGTAGCTCTCATAATTCCCACGTGTTGTGGGAGGGACCCAGTGGGAGATAACTGAATCATAGGGGCAGTTTCCCCCATGCTGTTCTTGTGGGAGTGAATAAGTCTCATGAGATCTGACGGTTTTATCAGGGAAACCCCTTTTGCTTGGCTCTCATTCTCTCTTGCCTGCCACGATGCAAGACGTGCCTTTCACCTTCCACCATGATTGTGAGGCCTCCCCAGCCATGTGGAACAGTGAGTCCATTAAACCTCTTTTTTTTTATAAATTACCCGGTCTCGAGTATGTCTTTATCAGCAGCGTGAAAACAGACTAATACGCTTTCTTATTCCTTTTTTTCCTGTTATTATGAACTCAAGAGTTTGAACATATTTGACTTATTTCAATCACTGCAGGGTTATCCTTACTGATGCTCCAGCTACCCCGTCTTATTCAGGTCGCCTCTCAGGTCTTTGGCACAACCTTAGTTATTCTGACAATAAAGTACTTTAAAGGGATATAGAAAATACAACATTTACGAATGCACTTTAAAATGTTCAAAGGAACATAACTCAAGTATTTAATAAAACTAATCACTTAATAAAACAATCATTTGTTATTTAATGAAACAGACTCTCTTGAACCTGGTTACAATTTGCTAGATTTATAAACAAAAGAATGTTTTGTTAGCTAAAACGGAAAGTTCAAAGAAAAGGCGAGCTTTAAATTTGTAATTTTATAAAATTAAAGTTTATTCTTTAAAAAGTAATTGAACAAAATTGTTTCTAACCGATCTTTACATGGAAACTGTCCTATAAGGACATCAAAAACCAATCCCCATCTGCCGGGCGTGGGCGATCCTGACACCAGCACGCTGTGGCATCACTCAGTGAAGGACTGTCACAGAATCACAGAGCTGGAAGGAGCTCAGAGGTCATCTGATTTACTTTCATCTGATCCACGAATCCCCTCAGCTGCAATCAACTACCTCCACTTAAATAGATCTCATGCCAGGAAGCTCAACATTTCTTGCAGCATTCAATTCCCGGCAGCATCCTATTATTACTGGGGGAGGCAGGGAATTCTGTTTTCATTCCATTCACCAGCATCTGTCACACACTGGGCTAGCTGCTGGGAAAACACTGGCGACCCAATCCCAGCCTGCCCCTGCAAAGCCAGGAAAGCAGACACGTAAACAACTGTGTTTAACCAAAGTGCTATTCGGGATGCTGTGGGGGCAGAAAACAGAGCCAGTAACTACATAAAGAAACCAGAGAAAGCTCTAGAGAAGGTGGCATCTAAACTTTGACTTCAAAATACATCTGATTTGGCCAGGTAGAAAAGAGACCAATGCATTCCAGGCTGGGGAACAGTGTACCCAAAGGGAACTGCAAAAGAGCCACAAGACTAGACCCTGAATTAGAAAGGTTACCCTTAACCTTTGTTTCCTCCACTCTGAGGCGCTAGTTACAAACTGCAGAACCAAGTGCAGGATGAATAGCACAGCTGATGTGCAGTGAGCGCAGGACTGTTCTAAGAGCTTTATCTGGAGTCACTCATTTAATCCTGTATCCCTTCAGGAAGGGATCGTCATGAAACCTATTTTACAGATGAGCAAAGAGGCTCAGAAACTTGCTCAAGGCCCCAAGACAAAGATGACACAGGACAAGGATATGAATCCAGGCAGCCTGGCTTTAAGCCAGCTCTTGCCATTCTGCTAAATGGCTGCTGGACACAAGTGTCTGCCTGTTAATCTGCCTGCTTCCACATGAAAAGAGCTGGAAGAACTGGCACCAATTTACAGACTTTTCTTTTTTTTACATATTTTAGAGCAGTTTTTAGAGCATTCTATGGGTTCTGACAAATGCATAATGACATATATCCACCATTATAGTATCATACAGAATAGCTTTCTTGCCCTAAAAGTCCCCTGTCCTCCATCTATTCATCCCTCTCTCTCCCAAGCTCTTGGCAACCACTGACCTTTTGACTGTCTTCATAGTTTCGCCTTTTCCAGAATGTTCTATAGTTGTGATCACACAGTATGTAGCTTTTTCCTACTGGTTTCTTTCATTTAGCAAAATGCATTGAAGCTTCCTCTGAGTGTTTTTGTGGCATGATAGCACATTTATTTCGATCACTGTATAATATTCTATTATATGATATACTAAAATTTATCCATTCACCTTTCGAAGGACACCTTGGTTGCTTCCAATTTTTGGCAATTATGAATAAAGCTGCTATAAACATCCATGTGCAGGATTTTGTATGGACATAAGTTTTCAACTCATTTTGGCATGGCCTTTGAAAAAATTTTAACAGTTCCATCAGCATGCTGGCCGAAGTTGAATTCACAGGCAGTTAAAACTCCCAAGGGTTCTAATTTTCAGATACCATTTTTGAATCTAAATATGTCTTGTTTGACACGTCCCACATTCAAACCTATGGACTTTAGTGGCGACATCAATCACATGTGTTCTCTGGCCCAGCTTCAGGACACCATGCGTGTTCTACCTGGACATCATCAGTCCTCACCCACACTACCGATCAAAGACATTGATCAGTACTGGAGTCCTGTCACTCTCCATTAGCAGAGTGACCTAGATCACTACTCCGCAGACAATCCAGTCTGCCGCTATGTGCTTGTCCATATCATTCCATCTTATCCACAAAGACAGCATCAGCTTTTCTTATACACCTTGCTGAAGCCTCCAGCATTCTGAAGGGCTCAGTATCTGTAAGTGCAGATTTGCTTGACTGCTGCTGAAAATTACTTTGAAGTATGTAATAGTTCTCTGTAGAAGAACTAAATACCATCAGACTCTGCCAAAAATATCATGGGATGCAGCCTGAGCCAAAGCCCCAGGGTCACCTTGCTGATCTGCCCATTCACAGAATACACAGAAACGTGTGGTAACCATGGAGGAATTCTGAAGTGAAAATAGCCACACACAGGCTGTCAGAGGATTCTCGAAAGCTGCAGAATAATTATCACGAGGGGGAGTGTGGTCCAAGCACAGGCTGCCCAGAAGACCATGAGGGCAGGGTGATCGAGTACAGACTTAGAAGAGGGAGGCCTGTGGATGTGTGCCATCCTCACTAGAGGGGTGCCTTAATTTTCAAAGCCCAGGATAAGTGAAAATGCAGGGACCTCACCTGGGCTGAAGAAGTCAATAACCGCCTTCCCAGACAAATGGGGGCTCCCCAAGATATTGCAACTTCCACTCCAGGCCATGTTCAGGACCTGGATCCAGGACAGGTGAGAGGCCCCTGCCTAGTCACCCGCTGAATGCACAGCATCGCTGCCAGCCCAGGTGATGACAGTCACCACCTGCCTGGCAGCTGCAGGGCACACAACGCCTCATGTTCAGGCCTTCTCAAGGGGCAGACAGACACAATGGAATATAAGCCTCCCCTGTGGATGCAATTGACTGCCGCCCTGGGCAGCCACACAGGGCGGGATTGGAAGGGAGAGGCTGGGCAGGGCCAGGACACCAACTGGCTAGAAGTGGGTGGTCAAGAACCCATCCTGGGGAATGGGGAGATGGGGAGGGAGGCCAGCGGGAGGCAGGACTGCACGTGAGCTGAGGCTCCAATCCCCCATGCACGCTCCACTGCCCCCTCACATTTCACTTACAAAACACAAATTCAAAGAACATAGTGATAAGAATCACAATTGTTGGCATTCATCCCCAAGTGACGGGCCTTCCCCAGGCCCTGCGCGGCCGCCTAGGTCACTCTCCCATTTAGCCAGCCCCACCCTCACTGGATCCTGGTTCCAGGTAAGATCCGCACCACAGTGACCAATAAAGGCTTTTTTATCGTTGAAACACTTTTTAAGTTCAGGGGAAAAAAAAAAAAAACCACATACACACACACACAAAGAAAAATACAAGACCACTGCTGGCCCTTGTCTTTATCTGAATTAGCCCAGGGACTTGTGACCACATCATCAATGGATCCTAGAACCCAAGAGAACAGAAGCAATATTTCCACCAATCCCTAAGTCTCCAGCCATCAGAAACATCTCTCTATAGCCTGATGGCCTTTTTATAACCAATTAAAATTTTTAAAAGACCTACGATACATTTTAAAATTAAAATACCATTTATTTAGTGAGAGTTACATGTTCTTTTAGCTGAATAGAATACAACCTTTTTAAATATTTTATTTTATTTAAAGTTCCAGGGTATGTGCAGGATGTGCAGGTTTGTTACGTAGGTAAATGTGTGCCATGGTGGTTTGCTGCACCTATCAACCAACACCTAGGTACTAAGTCCAGCATGCATTAGCTGTTTTTTGAATAGGATACAACTTTTATTTGAAAAGCATATTTCAGACTTTGGAAACTAAAGCGAACATTATATATGACCATTATAATATACATATGCATACGATAGGTAAACATTACATATGACAATTCCATGCTATACATAAATATATAAAAGTCTGTGTGTATAATAAATACCCCATTTGTCACAGAAAGACCTACTGTGTGGTTTAGCTACGACTGGAAAGGTACAGTTCTCTAAATAACTATATGCACGTTCTTTTAGCAAGTTAGGGCCTATTTCTGCATAGTAATGTGATGATTGCTCCAAAAAAAGAAATATCACACAGGTGATTCATGTTTAGCCTGGGATGACCACAGCCTATATTTGATAAATGTGTCTATTTGCTTTTTTTCTTTTTTTATTTCTTCTATTTTTTTTTTCTATTCCATTCCCAGATTCAGTAACATTATTTTGAAGTTTAATCTGGTTTTCAAGTAACCAACTGCCTTATCCCACTTGGTGCTGGTGGGATAGTTTATGGGACTGGTCTCTATTCAGATATCTGGGTCAGGGATGAATTAGGATCCCACCCTTATGCTCAGAGACAAAGGAGAGTGTCACAGCAGCAGGTAAAGATGCAGAGAAAGCTTCAAAACTGTCAGGCGAAACCCTCTGCTCACAGTTTAAAAAAAAAAACGGCATACGGCATGGGTAATCCCCGGCTTATTTCCATATCAGAACGCACCATGATTTTAAAAGGAACATTTTCCTATCAAATTTCAGGCTTTGACAAATATCAAAATTAGTCTGCACTGGTCGGTCAGAAGCCCCCTGAGAGTGAGGCAGTCATTCCACAAAGATGCCCAGCAGGGAAAATGACGGGCTGTCGAAATAATTTACTCTTGGGTAAGCCAGTATCTTCCCTCCCCCTGCATGGATCACAGGGACCCCTGCCATTCGACCCTTCCTCGTGCCTTTATTGATTCTTGAGCATTCCACACCCACGTGGAGCTCTGGGTGCAGCTGCTCTGGGCAGACACCTGTGCCTGCTCAGGATCAGTAATGCAGGAGGCCGCAGCAAAGAGGCCAGGCCGACCAGAGGGCAGGGACAGGTGCTGGGCTATGTGGACAATTTACATGACGAAAAAGAAAGTGAAGGTACTCAAGTGACCTTCTGTTGACCTGCACTCAGTGGCTAACTACAAAAAATATTTTTGGGCCAAGCACAGTGGCTCACAGCTGTAATCCCAGCACTTTGGGAGGCCGAGGCAGGCGGATCACTTGAGCCCAGGAGTTCAACCAAGACCAGCCTGGGCAACAATGGTAACACCCCATCTCTACCAAAAATACAAAAAAAAAAAAAAATTATCTGGGTGTGGTGGCATGCACCTGTAGCCCCAGATACTAGGGAGGCAGAGGTGGGAGAATCGCTTGAACCCGGGAGCTGGAATTGCACTGAGTGAAGATTGCACCAGTGCACTCCAGCCTGGATGACAGAACGAGACTCTGTCTGAAAAAAACAGATAGATAGAGAGATAGATAATTTTTTGACTAGTTGTGTATCCATTTGACAAGGAAAATTTTTCATTACTCCATGATGAGTTTTGCAAGGCCAAATTAAATGGCTTAATAGGATAAATTTCCTACAAAGCAAAGAAAAATAGTTCATACACACACAAACCTTGTTTGGTAATGGATTAAAAAAACAAGACTTAGTTCTTTCCATGTGTAAAAACCTAACCCTCATTTCTGGGTAAAGCACAGCCCATTTTGTACTATGAAATGAATGCTGTCAACAGCTAAAACATATTTTTTTACCTTCAAAAGAACATCTATGGATAAAAGCATTGGAACTCTTCATAGTTCTTTTATGGAAATTAATCTGCATGATTTGCTTTGTAACTCTTAAAATGGAGATCCGAAAATAGGGTTTTACTTTCTTTTGCCAAAATATACATAAGTGCAGCCATAAAAAGGAATGAAATAATGGCATTCGCAACAACCTGGATGGAATTGGAGACCATTATTCTAAGTGAAGTAACTCAGGAATGGAAAACCAAACATTGTATGTTTTCACTCATAAATGGGAGCTAAGCTATGAGGACACGAAGGCATAATAATGACACAATGGGCTTCGGAGACTCAGGAGAAAGGGTGGAGGGGGGTGAGGGATAGAAGATTACACATTGGGTAGTGTACACAGCTCCAGTGATGGGTGCACCAAAATCTCAGAAATCACCACTAAAGAATGTATTCATGTAACCAAATGTCACCTGTTCCCCAAAAACCTATGAAAATTTAAAAAATTAAGATTTTACACAGAAAATCAGAATCATTGAATATGAAAGCCAGAAAGGATCTTAAAGGTCAAGTAGCAATCCCTCCATTCAATGTAAATGTTCATTAAATATTGATTAAATAAATGATTTAAAAAATGAAATATATATAACTGTAGACCTAGCCTAAACTGAGTTCTTAACGTCTCCTGGCTTTATTTAATATTACAGTGGCTCTAATTGTGAAAGAAAAAAGGGTCTCATAAGGCATAATGATTTACCAAACATTATTCAAAGTCCAGATCATCACATTTTGCTGGAAGATAATTATCTTTTCAAGAGTTAGACATACCTGCAGCCATCTATCGTAATATCACAAAATTCAGACTTTCAACTAAAGTTGGTTTTAATTTCTCCTGGCCTTTTATGCAGATTCTGCAAAATTAGTAACTGAAGATGCTGTGTGAAATTAAACTATGCGCTATTAAGGAAAAAAAAGCTGCCAAATAAATAAAAACCCTCTCAATTGTCATATGTATCCCATTTTCAGAGCTGTTTAAAACATGTATGTGTGTTGGCTGGGGGGCTATATTTCTTAAACATGAACAAATACATAGTTTTAAATAATTTGGAAAGGACGGTCATCAGAAAATGGAGATAAAGCAATAACAATTTAATTGCAAATCTGAGATTAAATGGAACTCAGAAGCCTTCTTTTTTCCCTAGAGAAGTACTTCTTTAGTTGTGATGGCCAAGAAAATGAATTATAAGCATCGGAGGAGAGGAAAAGAGGGTGGTAGGTAACAGACTTCTTTCTCTAGAGAGATGAGACATTCTGGAAGATACCAACCAGCAGGGAAATGCTGGGTAGTAACAATCAGAGTCTGCTGCAGTGGAGGAGGGGAACAACCTTGCTCTAGGAGAAACACATCATGATAATCCAGTGAATTCAGGGAATGTGCCCAGGTCAGCAAGGCGTGGTGGACAAACAGACGAGACAGTGGGGAGGAGCAGCAGGGAGTTTGCATTCTGTTTGCGTTCTTGTGCCCAAAGAGTAGGAGAAACCAAGGGCATGGCTAGGATGGAACCAAGGCCATCTGAGGTCAAGGCCAAGAGAAATTGGGCATGCTCTACTGTGCACCCTTGCACTGGAATTACGAGAAAAGCCATGGGTAAATCAAGTCAGGGGCACCCTAGGGCAGTGCAATGTGCTCCTTAGCTCCACCTAGTGTATAAACTGAATATCTGCCCATTCCTATTACTTCCACCTTCTACCTGACCTGGTCACAGCAGGGAAGGGGACTTCAAGGCAGGGCGGGTGAGTCAAGTTCTGCAGCCCACTCCAGCTGAGCTAGGTACTAGGTCATTCTTGCGTTGCTATAAAGAAATACCTGAGACTGGGTAAATTATAAAGAAAAGAGATTTAACTGGCTCATGGTTCTGCAGGCTGTACGGGAAGCACGGGGCCAGCATCTGCTCAGCTTCTGATGAGGCCTCAGAAGACTTACAATCATGGTGGAAGGCGAAGGGGCAGCAGACATCTCACGTGGTGGGAGCAGTAGCAAGAGGGAGTGTGGGGAGGGCGTGCCACACATTTAAACTACCAGGTCTTGAGAGAACTTACTATCTTGAGAACAGCACCAAGCCCTGAGGGATCCACCCCCATCACCCAAACACCTCCCACCAGGCCCCACCTCCAACACTGGGGATCACATTGCAACCTGAGATCTGGGCAGCAATAAATATCCAAACTATATCAGCTAGCCATAAGTTAAATACTAACTACCAGATTCAGTCATAGAAAGGAGCTATAAGAAGAAAAATGAGTAACAGATCAAAGTCATACGCTGCAACGTTGTGCAGGATGGTTAAGAGGGAAGAAAGGAAGAAATGGTGTAGCAGGAGGTACAGAGAAGAAAGAAGAAATAAACTAATGAAGGTCAGGAAGCCATGGTAATGGGAAGCTGGGTTTTTATGCAAATGGAAATCTTTGTGTCTTTTATCTTTTATGCAAATGGCATCTTTGTGTCTGCCCAGTGGGAACTTACAATATGAATGTGGGACCCTAATCACAGTTGGGTGGAGGGTCTAGCATGGTCAGTGAGAAACACCTCCACATCCTCTGCCTCGGTGTTTTCATCTTTAAATTAAGGCACTGGCTAGATAAGCCCTTCCTAAAACTGCCTCATCATCATCAGAATTACTTGGGGCATTTTTTTTTTTACTTTGACCAGTCACAAGCATTTTTAGAAAATTGCAGATTCCTGGGCCCCACTCTGGAGCTGGTAGGACAGAGCTCTAAGGAGAGGTACAGGAACCTACACGCTAACAGTCAGATTTACGAACCACTGGACTGCGAAGGTGTCTCAGGGCCTTTCCCATTCAAATATTCTCTGATTCTATAAACTCTAGTTCTAGAGAATGCGGTGTAACAGATCCAAATATCAAACTGAGCTTTGGGGCCTCTTCTTTCACACATAAATACATGCACATACTGATGTTTCGGTCCATTCTAGCTACTGTAACAAAATACCACAAGCAGAGTGGCTTATGAACAACAGAAATCCATTTCTCATAGTTCTGGTGGCTAGGAAGTCCAACACGAAGGCCCTAGCAGATTTGGCGTCTGGTGAAGACCTGCTTTCTGGTTCAGAGATGGCAACTTCTCATTGTGTTCTCAGGTGGTAGAAGAGGCAAAAGGTCTCTCTGGGGTCTCCTTTAAAGGGCACTAATCCCATTCATGAGGGCTCCACCCTCCGGACCTAGTCACCTCCCAAAGGCTTCACCTCATCACATTGGTGATGGGGTTTCAACACAAGAATGCAGGGACAAAAGGACAAAAGGAGACACTCAGTCCTTTGCAACTGGGAATAAGGCATGCTGATAGGTGCTGAAAAAGCTTCTGAGAAGAAGAGCTCTCGGGTGCGTGATGGGGCGAGAAGCAAGACACACAGTAATCAATTCAAGGAACTTTCCTTGGCATGCCGGCTACAGAAAAAAAGTTGATGTGTAATCAAAGCACACCTTACCTAGGGTATTCTCACATCTCCATCACATGTGATGTTCCTAAACAACATGATGAATTTAGATACATGGAAATTATATATCCATAGATTAAGTTGGAGCAATTTGTCTAAAATTATGGAGTCTCTAATGGAAAGAGTCAGCATATAAACTCGGGTCTTCTGGACTCAGAGTCCCCTGCTCCATTTAAACATCGTTTGTGGAGTTCCCTGGCACCCTGCTTTAATCAACCAATCTCGATGTACCAGACTGTTTCAGAGAGAGCAGAGTTGAAAAGTCATTGTCATGTGGACTTCTACCTTTCAAATCCCCATTCATTTGTAGTCACCCACTCATCAGTTCATGTCTACAGTCTGTTCAAGAGCTCATTCTAATATACCTGACCTTGTCCAGGGTCCCAAAAAGGAATTCAAATATTCTACAGTTCTGAGATTGATGGCGTTGCCACAGCTGTAGAAGATGATTTTGCTTCTCCAGTTCCTTTACCCCAAAAACCAAGGATGCCAAGAACTATACTCTGGCCACATGCATCCACGTGGCACCCACTCTTACCGTGGGTGTGTTCAATTGTTCTGCCTGGTTCTCCCATGGCCAGCCTGATCCTTCTCATTCCCCTCTTTGCCAGAAGCCCTGCCAGGGGTCTACTTACCCAGCTCCAGCCAATCCCTTTCCAGGTGAATGAATCTTGATCACACCCTAATAACCTACTGTTCAAGATCACAGACACATACAGTGGACTGTTCCTTG
Source organism: Piliocolobus tephrosceles (assembly GCF_002776525.5). NCBI lineage: Eukaryota > Metazoa > Chordata > Mammalia > Primates > Cercopithecidae > Piliocolobus > Piliocolobus tephrosceles. Next base: position 16,146,893 of record NC_045437.1, read on the forward strand.
CCAAATTCCTGGGCTCCACAGTAAGATTTCATGTGTCCAGACCCCGCTTCCCTGCCGCTCCCGGTCTGAGACCAGAGTGATCACTTCCAGAGCTGGAACTGAGGCTTTTACATCTCTTGGGCCAAGTGTATGAGTTTGCAAGGACAACACCCCCATGGACAGGGTGGCTTAAACAACAGAAGTTTATTTTCTCACAGTTTGTGTCAAGGTTGGAAGTCTAAGATCAAGCTGTCTGCAGGTTTGGTTTCTCCTGAGGCCTCTCTTCTTGGCTTGCAGATGGCCACCTTCTCACTGCGTTGTCATGGGGTCTTTCCTCTTTGCATACATACCCCTAGTGTCTGCCTCTCTTCTTTTTTTTTTTTTTTTTGAGACGGAGTCTCGCTCTGTCCCCCGGGCTGGAGTGCAGTGACCGGATCTCAGCTCACTGCAAGCTCCGCCTCCCGGGTTTTACGCTATTCTCCTGCCTCAGCCTCCCGAGTAGCTGGGACTACAGGCGCCCGCCACCTCGCCCGGCTAGTTTTTTGTATTTTTTAGTAGAGACGGGGTTTCACTGTGTTAGCCAGGATGGTCTCGATCTTCTGACCTCGTGATCCGCCCGTCTCAGCCTCCCAAAGTGCTGGAATTACAGGCTTGAGCCACCACGCCCGGCCCTGCCTCTCTTCTTATAAGGACACCAGTCACATTGAACCAGGGCCAACCCATATGACCTCATATAACCTTGGTTACCTTCAAAGGTCCTATCCCCAAATACAATCACCTTTTGAGGTGTACTGAGGGTCAGGACTTCAGCATTGAATTGGGCGACAGCACAATTCAGTCCGTAACACCAAGCACCTGGACCACTCACCTGCCAGCCCCAAGGTCACTCCTATGTCAAAGTCCACAAGCTGTGGGATGCCCCCGTCAGCCCCACCAAGCTGAGGATATATCCACGTCCTCCCAAACTCCCTGCCAGAAAGGCAAACCTTCACTCATGCTGCTACACCCAGTAAACAAAGTGAGATCAAGGCTGAAATAGCTGAAGGACCTGTAAGAAACCATGCAGATTAGAGCTAACAGGTTATTTAAGATCAGAAAGGCCACAGTATCCCAGTATATACCGTGTCCTGGCCTACTTAGGTTAGGACAATAAATTATGTGCTCACCCTACTTAAGCTCTAAATGAACACAGGACACAGAGAAGCAACTGTCTAATGTGCTTCAAAATCCTCACATACAAAATCTACTGAGCGGTGAATTAGTAGTTTTGTCTGGAGGCCACTTATCTGAAGGTCAGGATCAAGTGTCCTTTATCCATAGAGTGAAGCTGCTCTGCCCAGCAGGCTGACCTAGGTCACTCCGCGTATGCGCACAGTACCACTGGGCTGCGCGAGCAGCCTCCTCACACAGACACTCCTTTAGTATCTAGAGCCCCACATCCAGTAGTTGTTCCTAGAAAACATCACCCCCTTTGCTTATTCAATACCAAAATGTTCAACAAACCATAGAAAACCCACACCTGGATGTGGACTGTTGTCCCAGTTTATCTGGATACATTCAGGGGGCAAAACAGTGTGAGACTCTTGGGGATTATCATCGCACTGGGTGCAGCAGCCCTGACCACCATGGGGAGAAAGGTGTTTTCAAAACTTCAGTGTTTTTTTTGTTTTTTTTCAAAAAGGAGTTTGTAGCGTATCCAATGCATGTCTTTCTTTTTTGTTTGTTATTTGTTTGTTTGTTTTGAGACAGAGTCTCACTCTGTCACCCAGGCTGAAGCAGTGATGCCATCTCGGCTCACTGCAACCTCCATCTCCCGGGTTCAAGGGATTCTCCTGCCTCAGCCTCCTGAGTAGGTGGCACGTGCCACCACACCCAGCTAACTTTTATATTTTTAGTAGCAACGGGGCTTCACTATGTTGGCCAAACTGGTCTCAAACGCCTGACCTCAAGTGATCTGCTCATCTCGGCCTCCCGAAGTGTTGGGATTACAGGCGTGAGCCACTGCACCCGGGCCCAATGCATGTCTTTCTAGCTGCCAGCATGGAAGGGGAGAACTGTGGCTGTCAATTCCAGGGGAACTGCTGCAACTCTCTGCTACTCTGTGGCCAAGCCTGAGACAGTAAAAAGCAGTGACAAATATTTAGGCACCAATACTAAGTATCAGGAAAGTCCACTCTGGCCCTGAAGCCAATGGCCACATTCCAGTTGAACTTTGATGAGCACGGCTACCTCAAGACCAGAGACTGTATTGTGTGATCCCAGGTAGGAAAACCCTTCCCGACTTTTTCCTATGGGTCAAATTAAAGGAAAAGACAAACAACTAAGAGTGAGAGAGGATGTCCGCACTCAGGTCCAAGTGCACAAGCATGAGAGAGAACTGGCAGCTGCCTCATGCACTCCATTCCTCTATGTTCCCTAGATTCTATTTCCAGAACATTCTAAACTGAGACTGAACCTCAGATGAGAATGAATGTTTTTTTGACAGCTTTCAATTCTTCAGGTTCCCCCAACCCCAGCTGCTGATCCTGGGACCTCCAGGATCCCTCAGGAATGTTTGAGGGTCAGGGCAAGACAAGCCCCTCACACGCACAGGTCATGGTGCCCACACCGATGGAGACCACACACCTCGACATGACAGCAGCGCCTGCAGTAACAGAAAAGCCCGCAGACTACACATTTGTACAGCCAGGTTTCCTGGGATTTACGGAGCCTGCACCTCGAAGGACAAGCTGCAGGCCAGGCTTCCTTCAAGGTTCTGTTATGAACTGATATTCTAATGTCCTGTTTTACACTTTGATTTTTAAAAGAATCTTCAGTAAACAGCCCAAAACAAGTAGTAATATGAAACTTAATGAAATATCTTAGAAATGAAAAATTACGATTCTGAAAAAGAACCCCTAGCCTGAGTGAACTCAGGGCGTGTGTGCCACAGAACCCATGTGGGCCACGGATTCGAGGCGGGCTGTCTCCCAGGGCCTTGTTGTTGTTTTGTGAAGTGATGGCATTGCCCAATTTTTACAAATTAGAAAACTAAAGCTAAGAAAGATTAAGTCATTGGACTGGGTTCACGCAGCTAGAAGCTCACCTTTTTCCAGAAACCCCTACTCCCCAGTGTGTGCACACACACACACATACACACGCACACACACGCAAACACACACACATGCAAATATACACACACACGCACACACATATGCAAACATACACACACACGCACACACACACGCAAACATACACACACATGCACGCATACACACACACACACATGCAAACATACACACACATGCAAACACACATGCACGCACACACATGTATTTGCCTGCCTCCATAGCACTTATTTCTATAACACCTCAGTCCAAAAACCAATTGAGAGAACTTAAATATCTATCGTAGCAGAGAATAAACATAAAAAACTAAGGAATTTGGGCAAAGGGAAAATAAACTGAGGAAAAGAAGATGACTTAGGCCGAAGTTCAGCCCAAAAGAATTCAAGCTATAGTTGAGATGCAGGAAGACAGCCACAAATCTGGTTCTGAGATGACCTCTTTAGGGTTAAGAACTTGATACTTCATCATTAGTGAAACCCTTTTGTAACTCAATAGGAGAAGAATACAAACTAACATATGGTGAAATGTTCCACATCTTCTTAATATGGAAAGAATCAATCACTAAAACATAGCAAGCCTATAAAATAAGCGAATGTCACAGGTAATCACCCCATGCTGACTCTGAGAGCCCGAGGGCCAGAATGAGGACCTGAACAGCGTACCACCCTGATTTGTTAAAAGTGAGTGGCTGGGGATGCTTGTTTCTAATGCTTTTCCCTGTTTGCCAAAAAGGAGCTATAATAGGAGGAACAAGAGAAAAGGTGATGAGAAGTGTTACCATCCCCTCCCATGCCATTTACCATTCCCATGGCTTTGCTAAAAGGTGCTCCCTTTACCCAGCAGGTCCGGGGTTCCGGCTCCCTGCTCCCTTTGTGCACACACACGAGCAGTACACAGGGGTGCAAACAACCCCAACAACTTTCTCTAATTAGACAAGGGGGGCGAAGCCCTCCCTCAGCACAGGCCCTAACCAAGTCCAGTGGAAAACATGTCTCTCCTGACAACCCCACCGGTGACTTCCAGCACTGTATTTACTCTCCAAACAAGAAAGACAAAGCCCATGAAAAACAATGCAGGGAACAGAATAAAAGAACAGACGATAAGGGGAGGTGGCAGCTCCGCAGCAAGCTCTCCAAAGCAGTGCCGCAGCGTCTGTTTGTAACATTTGACATGAAACACCAACAATAAAAGAAAATGCCTCACTTCAACCACATGACACCGGTTCATCATCAGCACTGTGAATCTGGACTAGAATAGAGTCTACAGCACGATCCTAAGCTGATATTTCAATCAGATGGGAAGTGAATACAGAGGTAAAAATAATAACAAAGAAATGCCCTCGGTCGAGCAAGTCTTTTCAAAATAATCCCAATCAATTCAACTACATCAGACTTCAAATCCACTTTACCAAAACAGAATGAGCCATTCTGATAAATAAAAACGTGGGTTCTTCCCATTAAAAAGTGGGCAAAGGACAAGAACAGACACTTTTCAAAAGAAGACATACATGTGGCAAGAAGCGTGTGAAAAAAAGCTCAGTATTACTGATTATGAGAGAAAGGCAAATCAAAACCACCATGAGATAGCATCTTACACCAGTCAGAATGGCTATTATAAAAAAGTCAAAAATAACAGATGCTGGCAAGGTTGTAGAGAGGCAACACTTGCATGTTGTTGGTGGGAGTGTAAATTAGTTCAATCACCGTGGAAAGCAGTATGGCAATTCCTCAAAGAGCTAAATACAGTACTACCATTCAACTCAGCAATCTCATTGCTGAATATATACTGAAAGGAATATAAATCATTCTATCATAAAGGTGCATGCACAAGTATGTCCACTGCAGCAGCACTCACAACAGCAAAGACACAGAATCAATCTAAATGCTCATCAATAGTCTGGATAAAGAAAATGTGGTACATATACACCCTAGGATACTATGCAGCCATTAAAAAAAAAAAATCATGCCCTGTATGGGAACATGGATGGAGCTAGAGGCCATTATCCTTGGCAAACTAACGCAGGAACAAAAAACCAAATACCACATGTTATCACTTATAAGTGGGAGCTAAACAATGAAAACACATGGACACAAAGAGGGGAACAACAGACACTGGGGCCTGTTGGAGGGTGGAGGGTGGGAGGAAAGAGAAGAGCAGGAAAAATAACTATTGGGTACAAGGCTCAGTACCTGGGTGATGAAATAATCTGTACAACAAAGCCCAAACTTTGACATGAGTTTACCTATGTAACAAACCTGAACTTAAAAGATTTTCAAAAAAAAGAGAAAAGGAAAATGTGGATTCTTTGACAAAAGGCGTTTGCTTCCTAAAGCTTGGCAAAGGCACAACAGTGAACCCCTGACTCACCATCCCATGCCCAGTGATCACACTCAGCAAGAAACACTCCACCCAGTCTCCTTAGCAGCCTGCTGTCAAATGAGGTCACCCCACTGCTTCCCCGGAGTGATGTGTTTTCCTTTCAGAGCACGCCTTCTGATTCCCACTTGTATGTTGGTTTGCTTGGCCATTTGTTTCCCATCTGTCTGTCCTTCCCTACCTCAAACTACAAGCTCTGTGAGAAAAGGGACCATCTCTCCTGTTCGCCAACATCGCCCAAGCACTAGGTCTCTGCATGGCCAGTCACAGGCACTCAATAAATACTTCTTTGTTTGCTGCTGCTCATTCGATATTTGTTGAATGATTCAATTAATGTAATTAATTAACCATGCATGTAATCAATATAATCATTAATCATGAATTCCTTAAAGCACATTATAATAATGACAGCTTGCCAAATTGGGGGGGGGGGAACTATAGGGAACATTAAAATGTCTATACTATTTTTCTGAAAGACCCTTTGGTAAGCATCAGAAACCATGAATGACCCTTGGATATCTGCTTAGACAAATCTTACTTCTTCTTGTTCAGAAGACCTGGCCTCTGATAACCAACAGAAGTAAATCTGGCTCTCCTAATTTGCCCCATACTAAAGTCATGTTGCAATGGCGTGGCTCAGGTCAAAGAGAACGGTGCCCTGCTGACTCATGAGTCCCCATCACCAGAGGAGCTGCAGCAGATGCACCTCCCTCAAATCTAAGCAGCCGTGTTTACTGTGAAAGCCACACCACATCCAAATATGAATGTCTGGCCTTCTTTCTAGACATCTGGTAATTCCAACAAAAAGCCAAAGATCATCAGTGACATTCTGGGGATAGTAGCCCATGATTGGTTCTTTGGCCAACAGCCCCTGTTTTTCAACGTCACAGGCCCACAGCAAACGTGTTGGATCACAGTCTCACGATCTTAAGATACAACCTGTCTGTACCAGGCAAAACCCACACACAGCAGAGATTTGACGGGTACCATCGGAGACGAAAGCTGGCACATACACAGAATTAAATTTCTCAGTCATACAGCACATCAATGTACAAGTGTGCTCAACCCTTTGGCTATATTCAGTGATACAATTAAGAATCAAAATTTCTCCTGATGCCCAACTTTCATTTTGATAAATGAAAGCTACAGGTTCTCAGTGTATTAGATTTTTAAATGTGACTGAATGAAAATGAGCCAAACGTGAAATGTCATTGTTAAATATATTTAAATATGTAGATAACTTTTATAAGAAAAAAAGTTAAATGCTTAACATAGCATTTTTCAGGTGGGCATGGAGGTTCACACCTATAATCCGTGCACTTTGAGAGACCAAGGCGGGTGGATCACCTGAACTCAGGAGATCAAGACCAGCCTCACCAACATGGTGAAATCCCATCTCTACTAAAAATATAAAAATTAGCTGGGTGTGGTGGCACATGTCTGTAGTCCCAGATACTTGGGAGGCTGAGGCAGGAAAATCACTTGAACCCGGGAGGTAAAGACTGCAGTGAGCCAAGATCGCGCCATTGCACTCCAGCCTGGGCAACAAAGCAAGACTCCAACCCAAAAAAACAAAAACAAAAACAAAAAAAGCAAAAAACCACAAAGCTTTTTTCATAGACTACCATCACAAACTGGCTACAAGTCTCTCGCTAAAGGCTTCTGATGTTACAGATGACATAATGATGCAGGGTGTTGTTTTCAATTTATCCAGGAGGTATTTGGAAGTTAAATTCAGAAGGTATGCCAGGAAGACATATATTCACTCCGAAAACAATGAAGAAAGAGATGAAGTAAGGTTTCCAGACTGCAGTGAATACCCCAAGATATACCCATCCAGGTTACGGGAGCTCAGTTGCAGGAGAGTTTCATATAATACCCTCCCTTCAGCTTACGAGCCATTTTCTCCATGTGCAAAGATGGTATTTGGATCTTAGCAACTCATGAGCAACTGAGCACCAGACCAGAAACCATGAAGCCATCTCCTGACTCATGGTGACATTCCCGTCAGGGCGGGGGTCACGTGCAGTCTTGTACACCAGGCCCCCTAAACTTTGCTGTTCTAATAGACTTCTTCAAAGGGCCTTGTTTTTATATTTTGCTTTTATTCCACAAGGAAGATCTTTCTTTAAGCACTGAGTACATGTATGTTTTGTTTGTAGACACCCTGTATTACGTTTAATAGCTACAGAAGAGCTTAATTAAAAGAGGTCAACAGCTCTTTTACAGAGATTTTATTAACCAAAAAAGTCGCTAAGTTGTGTTACAATTACTAATCTAACTACCATATTAAAGTGACCATGTCCATTTTAACAAGTCTTGGTGTTGTTTTAGCAGACAAAAGTAATGACTTGTTAGTTACAAGCATACAAAAACAATGCTTCCTTTGAATAGTAAATGCATTTTCAACTGCCAAAAATTCCTCCTATGAAAAGTTTTCTGGAAGGAGTTACTCTCATCATTTCAAAGAAGGCTGCACTACCATTAGCTGAATATTAAACACCTGTTTCAAGAGGCTGTGCTCAAACACAAGCTATTACTACTAAGAGCAAGAGGAAGCCCTGGACTGCCTCCTTATATCAAAGTGACTTTTAGCAAACTCTGGCTCATTCGTCAGCAGGGCAGGAAGAGACGGTCAAGCCTGAGACAAGGGCCTGAATCTCACAGCTAAGAGCTTTTCAGGGTCCTGGAAGATCAGGAGGAGATCTGTCAATACTCCAGACCCTCAAAAGACCCCCAAAGACATGGTTGGGCCAACACAGTAAAGTTCCCACAGTGACCTACAAAATATAATTAGGGATTCTGATACTTGGGAACATTGTTATTTTGCCTTCCTAAATTTCATCAGGTTTACTGTCTCAACACTTAGCGCATGTAGTTTACAAAAGGGGTCAGGAGACTCTGATGTGGGTCATAATGTCACCAGCTGAGGGACCTTGGGACTTAGTTTCCTTCATCTGTAACACGAGGTGGTTAAACTGGAGCAAAGATTTTCTCTCCTTTCATTTCATCATATGGACGTCTTCTTCTGAAAGGTTTTAGCTGCCAACGAAACAAATGATATGGTTTACTAGGTCAGAGCTGGTGCAACTTGATCATAGAAATAATTATCTTCCATGATGTGACTGAAATATTGAAAACAGATGAGCGCCTTCGAAGACCTGGGCAGCTCTGGGTCCTATATGATTTCGATATGATTCTTTTGCTGAAATCTGCTACTCCAGAGGCACGTTTCTTTCACTGCTACGCAGACTGAAAAAACACATGCAAAAACTGCCAGAGAGGTTTTTTGGAAGCTGACAAGGGGAAACTGGCACCCATGTAGCATTAAGCATTACACTCGAAGCCAAACCTAAAATGTAAGCAGCAGTGACGCCCTCAACTCGATGCATGCTGGTCAATCACAGGCTAGAATATTTGTTTTGAAAGTTGTTCTGCTGAGACCAAAGTATGAATTCTCTTTTCATTCAGTTAAGCACAGCCTACTCTAGGATCCGGCAGTTCCCACAAAGCCAGGCCAATTACCCAGCCTGACCACGCCCTTCGGGGCAAAACTCAGCAAAGCCCACAACATCCAGCCAGGTAACCTCACTGCAACTCCAGGGAATGCCACTCACGCTGTTTTCTGTATGAGTGCCTGGAGACGTGTGACAAGCCCTGTGTCACACCTAGAGAAATGTCCACCTAGAGAATGGACCACAAAAATCATATGCAGCTTCTATACGCAAGCAGATGTTGGGCTTTGGAAGTACAAAAGGCAAAAAGACATGCTTTAAGCTTGCCCTGAAGATCTAAAGCATGAGAAATAATAGCACAGGAGTCTGGCTGATTCTCTGCCTATGTACTAGAAGTCATCAGTCAATAGTTAGACTATTGACACTTGTCAGACAACAGAGAAATGCATCTACACCAAAGGACATGGAAAGAATCCTGAACAAGTAGGCTGGCAAATGCATTTAATGGGCAAAATAACCCAGCAAGGAGAGGATAAACTACAATCAGGCCACCCGGGTATAAAACAGTTGCAACCACACATGAGCATGGCTGTGTGCCCCTGGCAAGTCATTGGATTTCTCTGTGCCTCAGTGTCATTGTGAATATTAGTAATGATACCTACCTCCTCAAACAGTTGCTATGTATATGGAGTAAGAGACACTACAGATGAACGGCCTAAAATATCTGGCACGGGATAAGTGCTCCACACTCATTAGTTCTGAATTGTAATATTATCCTTATTCACTGATTTGTCACTGTACCTTCGTCATTAAAGCCAAAAGCATCATAAATCTTAATAACCCCTAAATCTTGGTGCCACAAAAAGCACACTGCCTTTCTCTACTGGACTCTGAGTAGCGGTGGGGAGCCCAGGAGTCTCTCTCAGGATGGCATTCTGGGCTGGGCCAGGCCCCACACTCAGCCTGAAGTCAGCCACCCTTCCAGAACCCTCCTGGGGAGAAGGGCACTTCCAATCTGCACTGCCCTCGGACCTCCCCCACCCACACGGGTGACCCCAGCAGTGGGTTCCTATAGAAAACAGACTTCCCCTTACTGCCCCACTCTCAGCCTCCAACATGTCTCCCACCCACCCCTCCTCACTGCGCCTCAAGTGCTTTCTACAAAGAATCAATCCGTCCGTGCCAGGGTTGTTTATAATGGCCCATCGGTTCTCCAGGCCTGAAAGAGGTCCCAGTCCTAGAACTAGTGCCCAAGCCCTTGAGGATCCGGACCTGTCTCCTTTCCAGCCTCACCCCGTGACCGCTGGCATGACTTCCTCGCCCCAGGGGTAAGGAACTACACGGGAGGGGCCTGGGCAGCCCCTGCTTCTGACTGCATCAGGATGAAACCCAAACCCCTCCACTCCAGTACCAGGCTCTTCACCGTGCCCTACCTACCTCCCGCCCTGCCTCACCCCCGCCCCTTCCATCTCCCCACCTCCCGACCACACGGAACTCCCTGCACCTTGTTGGCAGTCCGCACTCCTCCCTCCGGATTTTCACACGTGCTGCTCCCTTGGCTTGGAACAAATCCTTCCCCTGCACACCCTGGCAACCTGGCCAACACCTACTGACTCTGTATGTCCAGCTAAAATGCCACTTCTTCTAGGTCTTTCCTGACTACCAACCACCATGGCTGCCCCTCCTACATACCGCTAGCATGGCACTGATGAGAATGTGCTGGAAAGGATCTCTGACCTGAGTTTCCTCCCCAGATTGTGAGCTCCATGAGGAAAGACGACACCGTATACCCAGCGTCTGGCACCGTGATTCTACCTACCATGTTCTCAGTGAGTATTTCCTAATGAAACAAACCAGACCCATGTCATTCATTGTCACCCTTGGAGCCTTCGTGACTCCTTCAGCCTGGAAGGCTCTGCTTATGTGGATTCACCCAAACCACTTCTACTTATAGCATTCACGACTCACAAAAGTGTGACCTCCCTGCAGCCACCGGATTCGGAGGACTCCTGTTCCTTCCCACAGTAGCAGCGGCCTGGGTACCTGTTACTCATATTTGTCATATCGAACTAGTTGCTGTTTTCCATGTCATCTCTCCCAAGAGATTTTTAAACACTAAGAACCACCTTTAACCATCCTTTATAAGTGACAGACCCCACCAAGTCCTTCGAGGCCCAGTACAGTTAAAGTTCAATGTCAGATCAAGGTAGGCTGAAGACACCTAGGATTTAGAGTTTGATACGGGGGCCTTTCATTCACAAATCGTGCTCTATTTGTTTCCATTTTACACGCTGGGTACACAGTGGCTCATGCTCACAATCCCAGCACTTTGGGAAGCTGAGGTGCGAGGATCACTGTGTTCCCCAGGCTGGCTCAATCAGGAGTTGAGTGAGACCTCACAGTGCATCCCCATCTCTACAAAACATGTAGAAAATTAGCTGAGTGTGGTGGCACAGACCTGTAGTCCCAGCTACTCGGGAGGCTGAGGTGGGAAGACTGCTTGAGCCCAGAAGTGGAGGTTGCAGTGAGCCAAGATCACACCACTGCACTCCGGCCTGGGCAGCAGAGCAGCACCCTGTCTCAATAAAAAAGAAAAAATAAATAAATGTTTTACAAATGAAAAGAAATGCTGTAATAAAATGCCATTCTCATGCTTTAGTGAGACTAGCTAGAACTAAATATACTCCATTCACTAATAGTCTACTTAGTAAACTTTTCAAAATCCAGACATGTATTACTACTCAGTAATAAATTATCATCATGCCAATTTTTAATTTAAAATCTACAACGTGCTGCACTTGGATTGGATAGGAATTATCACAACCACACAGTATTTTGGAAAAGAAATGGGAAAAGAGCAGAAATTCTTCTTCTCAAGGGAGGTGAGCAGAGAACTTGGCCACCTTTCCCAAAAGTATGGGAATCATGAGGAAGTGGATGAAAAAGCAGAAGGTGTCACTGAAGTTTTACCCATTCAATTACTGAGCACCTACCATATGCCACGGTGCTGGGATACATGGCTGAAGCAGCAGACTGCTCTCTGCCCCGCTGGAGGCAGCATTCAGGTGGGGAGGCCAGCCCGATCGTCAGGCATAGCACACTGAACATGCATATCTTTCTCCTCTTCCTCCCCAAACCACGCCAGAATAAAAAGTAAGAACACTGACAAAGATATGCATGCAGGAGGCTAAAAGAAAGCAGGAAAGCAGACAACAGTGGGGATATCAACAAACGTCTAGAAGATGGAAAGCAAGCTCCAGGGTGAAAACTGAGCAAGCAGCAGGAAGAGCGCTTTTCTTGTGAACTGCAAGGGTGCAAGGGGAAGGCCCCCAAAAGCACATTCCCCTGAGCTGCAGGTCCCAGGAAAGCTTGGGAGTGGAAGGTACTGGGAGAAGACAGGGGCCAGGACAGGTGTGAAGATGTCACCTAGGCTGGAGTGCAGTAGCATGACCTCGGCTCACTGCAACCTCCACCTCCCATGTTCAAGCGATTCTCCTGCCTCAGTCGGCCGTGCAGCTGGGACAGGTGCACACCACCACACCCGGCTAATTTTTGTGTTCTTAGTAGAGACAGGGTTTCGCCATGTTGGCCAGGCTGGTCCTGAACTCCTGACCTCAGGTGATCCACCCACCTCGGCCTCCCAAAGTGTTGGGATTACAGGCGTGAGCCACTGTGCCCAGCCTACAAATCTGTATGATGAACAGTTAGAACTTCAGATCTTTACCCACCCAGCAAGGTCAGGAGAGAGGACCCCTCCTCCACCCCGATAGAAGTAGGAGGTTGTTCTCTGAAAAAATTAAACGGAAGGGCTTCACACCCCGGGGGTAACAAGACAGAAGAGAGCAGAACAGAGGAACCACGCTGAGAACAGGGAGCTGATGCCAGGCACATTCTGATGGGGACCTCCACGTGTTCACCATCTCCCTGGCACAGCTCCCAGAACACTTGGAGTCAGGCTTCCCCTCCCTGCCCCGCCCCCACAGGAGAGGTCAGCATGCTGATGACCCACAGTGAACGCTGTGAAGTGGCCATTCCTCAGCTCAGCACACTGCTCTGAGCCTTGGAGCCCTTTACTGTGAAACAGGAACAGGAAATCTGAGGACCCCTTAGATGTTTCAGGAAAGCCTTCAACACCTAACAGAGACAAAACACAGAAATAAGGAACTCAGAACACACACAAGAAAACCTCGAATAAACTATCTTCTCCTTTTTATTAAGGAGGAGAAAAATCTAAGAATCAAAAAGCTAAGAATCAAAATAAGTGCATCTAAAAGGAAAAAAATCAAAAATGAGGAAAATGTCTTGCAACTAAAAATGAGACCAGAAATTTTAAATCAGTAGAATGCAAAAGATACAGAAAGCTTTCTGAAAGCAGAACAGAAGACAGAGATGAAAATAGAAAAACTGAGAAAATCAGGAGCAATCCAAGAAGTCCAACGTTTGACCAGTAAAGCTCTCCAGAAAAAAAAAAGAAAACAGGCTGGGCGTGGCGGCTCACGTCAGGAGGCGGAGGCCAGAGGATTGCTTGAGGCCGGGAGTTAGAGACCAGCCTGGTCAACACAGCAAGATCCCATCTCAACAAAAATTTTAAAAACGTAGCCAGGCATGGTAGTGTGTACCTGTGGTCCCAGCTACTCGGGAGGCTGATATGGGAGGATCGCTTAAGATATGATCTCCTCACTGCACTCCAGCCTGGGTGTCACAGCGAGACCCTGTCTCTAGAAACAAAATATAAAAAAAGAAGAGACAAAGAGGACGAATTTTCTTTTTCTTTTTCTTTTTTTTCATTTTTCTTTTTTTTGAGATGGAGTCTTGCTCTGTCTCCCAGGCTGGAGTGCAATGGCGTGATCTCGGCTCACTGCAAACCCCACCTCCCGGGTTCAAGTGATTCTCCTCTCTCAGCCTCCCAAGTAGCTGGGATGACAGGCATGCGCCACCACGCCTGCCTAATTTTTGTATTTTTAGTAGAGGCAGGGTTTCACCATGTTAGCCAGGCTGGTCTTGAATTCCTGACCTCAAGGGATCCACCCGCCTCAGCCTCCCAAAGTGCTGGGATTATAGGCATGACCCACCGTACCTGGCCAGGAAATTACTGTTAGAAGACTTTAAGAAAATTTTCCGAAACTGAAAGACATAAGTTTCCAGCTGAGACTGTTCATAAAACCAAGAACAATAAATGAAAAAAAGATCAACAGAGGCCTATCAGTGTGAAATATCAAATATCAATAATCAAGAGAAAACCCCAGAACCTTCCAGGGAGAAAAACCAGGAGAAAAACTAATCTCTATAAGAGATCAGGCATTGGCAGGCCTTTTGCCAGCTCAAGTGCAACACTGGAAGCAAGCGAGGAGACAAGGAGGCGATGCTTCCAATTTCTAAGAGCAGTTCTTCCCAACCCAGAACTCCAAATCAAGCCAGATGAGAAATCCACAGCAAGGGTGGGGTAAAGGCGTTTTCCGCATACAGGTTCTCAAAACATGTATTTCCTCTGTACTCTGTCAAAGCTAGAGAATGTGCTCTCCCCATACAGAGGAGTGCACCAAGGAAGGCTTCAGGAACAGAAACAAACAGAAATCAAGAACTCGGGACAAATGTGAAGAAAACCTTACACTCTCATGAATATTCTCAAGAAGAAGAAATGGGGACCTCCCCACTCAGGATGTTGACTTTGACCTGACCTCCTGTTTTAAGCGAGGGTCCAGTATCAGGGGCTCCATCAGAGGAGAGAAAGAAAACAACGATGATGGGTGTGTCCCAAGTGGACAGCAAGCCCAGTGGGGCATCAGGGGAGACCAGAACAGAAGGAAGGGAACTGAGAAGAACTAAGAGGCTGAGTTCCTGGGAACTCTGGGACTCTTCCCAATTCAGTGGGAACCGTGAGGCTGAGAATTCTAAGAGTAACGGCAAAACAACGTTGAACAAGAAAGGAAATGTAAACATGATACTCTGCTTAGCTTACATATGAACAATAGTACATAGTCATAATGCTTCAACCAAACTTGTGATACCATTACAAGGGAAGGGGGATGAGAAGAGTTTATGTGAATCGGGGTGCCAGGAGAGAATTAATGTCTTAGATTGCTGAATCAAAAACCAGCATTTTAAGAATTTTACTTAGAGGCTGGACGTGGTGGCTCACGCCTGTAATCCCAGCACTTTGGGAGGCCAAGGTGGATGAATCACCTGAGGTCGGGAGTTCGAGAACAGCCTGACCAACATGGAGAAACCTCGTTTCTACTAAAAAATACAAAATTATCCGGGTGTGGTGGCACATCCTGTAATCCCAGCTACTCAGGAGGCTGAGGCAGGAAAAGTGCTTGAACCCGGGAGGAGGAGGTTGCAGTGAGCTGAGATTGTGCCACTGCACTCCAGCCTAGGCAACAAAGAAAGAAACTCTGTCTCAAAAAAATAATAATAATAATAATAATAATTTTACTTAGAAAAGTCTATATCGAGCCAAGAGCATAATAAACAGCAGTCACTCCTAGAAACAGGTCTGGAAAGTCGGCTGAGATACGGTAAGAAATTGCTGCATTTTAATTAAAAACCCAGTGGAATTAATTGACATTAAAGATGTATGTGTGTGTGAGGGAGAGACTGATCTTCATACACAGTATTCTCTATATCATTTACTATATAGTATGTAATTGCAGCTTTAATTTTTTTCTTTGACCTAAGGGATACTTAACAGAGTTTTAACAAGGCTTTTAAGAATTAGAAAAACAAACACAGAGAAAAATTAACAGAATACCTTCAAGTTACACCAAATTCGCTGAAGAATATTTGCAGATCTGAAACTGAAATTAACAAGCAAGACCTAGATGGAGTCTAGGCTGGAGATAACCTCGCTGAAGAGGTGACAGGGGGCCTAATGACAGGGAAGGGACAGAGCAGGGAACAGAGATGCAGGGGGTCACAGTCCTGGTGGGAGAGGGGCTACCCACAGAGCACGCAGCTTTGCAGAGTGGACGAGAAGAGGCACAGGTAGACACATCCTGTGCTCCCTCCATAACAGCACTATGCCCCCCAGTCCCCCAGCCCAACCCCACCCTCGGAGTGGCAGTAGAACTCCTTCAGCACAACATGTTGGTACCCCAAACTCTGGATTCACCTGGGCTTGCATCCCACATCGCATACTTCACGTAGCACTCTACACCACAAAGCTGTGCAGTCCGCTAAGAACAGGCCAGAGCCCACATGACATCTTACCTGTAGGGAAAGTGCCACTCGCCCCCTGACTCCAGGTCAAAAGAGCACATACAAAAGGGAACTGAAATATGATGAGATTGGGCCACCTGACAACTCAGAGAAATACACACCCTGCTTTGGTAATCAATGCCTAAAATGGAAAACAAAGGTGGCAGGGTGGAATGCTCTAAAGGGATGAAGCCATGGTTGGTGCCAAAATTTTACTTGGAAAAATAAATTAACCTTTTTCTATAAAGCAAATGGAGATAGCAAGCTCTGTGAGTGAAAAGTGATGGTTTGATCTGAGAAAGAAATTAACTCTGTCTTCTAGAAGCAGAGGGAAGAAGTCATATTGAATTACGTTTTGATTGTACCCTGCAGTCTCCCTTGCAGTCTAGTTTATTGGGGCGGGGTGGGGAGCAGAAATCTGACAGGAATCCCCATTCTGCCAAATACCATTACCTTGGGACAAGTGACTTAAATCCCTTGAGCCCCAATATCCCCTCTGCCAAATGGGGCAATGATACCTTGCGGTGTGGTGTGATCATTAAATAAGGAAACTCCACCGAGTGCCTAGCAAAGCAGGAGCCCCATAAATGGTCACTGCTGTTATCAAGGATCACTGCAGGAATCCAGGAAATTCTGCAAGGCCACAGAAAGTGTGCCACAAAATTGTCAAAGGAAGGATGGCTCATTACACAATAGCCACAATGGTTTATCTAGAAACCTAGAAAGTCCATGTGGCCACAACTCAGGAGAGCTCCCTCTGTCATCTGAGTTCATCTTTCAGGTGAAAGGTCTGGTGACTGTCTGGGAAGAGATGGGAGGCCAGTCTCCCGTGGTGGCTCTTTCTCCCAATCTGGGATTACCATCAGGAGCGTGGAGATGGCCACACCTCACCCAACGTGTTTTCACTTAGGTGTTGCCTTCTTCATCCCTGAGAGAAAAATCTTTCCAAAAACTGCAATCAGCAGCAAACAAAGAGCACTACACTGAATCATCTGGCAAAACATTTGAAAATACTTCACAACTGCATGCTTCTAAAAGTACGTTCGAAATTGCACATGGATATCTTGGACTCATTTTATCTTTAGCAAATGGGAAATTTCTCGTAAGATATTTACTGTTAAACTAACATAGTATAGCGGTGACTACAATACTAAAATCAGTAGTACTCCATTAAAAAGGCACCTTGGAAAAAAATGGTCAATGAGGACAAAGATGAAGATACAGGAGCCTGATATAAAATGTCTGCACTGAAGAAATGGCCAAACATAAATTAAACAAAACAAAACAAAACAAGTGTAATCTAGCATTCTCCCCCAGTCATTTGTGCCTCCCCACTAAAGCTTACAGCCAGTCTCTGCAGGTGCCTTGTCCTGCCTTAACCTCCTCAACTGCAGTGGATTACAACCCTCCTTCAGAGAGAAATCAGAGAACACGTGTGAATCCCCGCCACTTGGACTACAAACGCAGGAAGAAGTGGGAGATGAGCACTGGACGTTGTCCGGATGGAGAGACTCTCCCGACTCATACTGAGGGTCTGTTCTGGGGACAGAGAATTAATCTCGGGTGTATACTCAAAAGGTATACCAATCTTTGCCCAGAAAAGGTGTCCTCCTCACCCAGCCCCTTCGGTCCTCCCCAGAGCTTCACGCTGTCACCTTCCCCCACCATATAATTGACCTTGCCTCTCCATTGTCCCCTTCCCCACAAATTCTAGTGTCCTTTGGAATACCCACCCAGGCATCTCCAGGCATCTAGAGAATGGAATAAGAATGGGAGGGAGTAGGATGTTAAGACTCTACAAAGGGAATGAAAATAGAAACACTGGTGAAATGTAGCTTCTGACATTCAAACTAAGGTATCTCATCAGGGTGAAGGCCAAGCATTACAGAGAGGGTGCTTAGTCCACTTGGGTTGCTGTAGCAAAAATATTATTAACTAGGTGGCCTATACATAACATTAACTCATGTCTTACAATTCTAGGGGCTGGGAAGTTCAAGATCAAGGCGCCGGCATTTTTGGCATCTGCTGAGGGCTCACTCTCTGCTTTGCAGATGGCACCTTCTTGCTGTGTCCTCACATGGTGGAAGAAGTGAACAAGCTACCTCTGACCCCTTTTATAAGGGCACTAATCCCACTCATGAGGACTCCCCGCTTCATGACCTAATAGCCTCCTAAAGGCTCTGCCCCTTAAAACTAAGGCACTGGGGAGAAGGTCTCAACATATGCAATTTAAGGGGACACAAATATTCAGACCATGGCAGAGAGAAAAGATTTCCTAAACTACTTGAATTCCTGTTGGCCAAGTCGGGAGCCAGCCTGAGAACGAAATCACAGAGAGGCCCAGAAATAGAGTGGATAGCCATGTCCTCCACTGAGCCACAATGCTGCAGTGAGGAGGTGGTGCCACGGAGAAAGGAAGAGTGTGGTCCCCTTCGGGTGTGACTGGAGACCACCAGGCCCCTATAGAAACTGCTACAGCTAAGGCCAGGAAGGAGCAACTACAAATCAAGTACTAGATGACATTCATGATCGCCACACAGGCTGCTCTAGAACAACCCTCTCCAGGGACTCCCCTCTGCTGCCACTCTCCTTCTCAAGGTGCTCTTCCTGGTCACCCACTGTGGTAATTCAATCTCCCCAACACTCTCCCCCAGCTTTCCCCAGGAAATTTCACACGTTCCCAAGGCTGCAATGACTAAACTCCAACACATAAAACTCCATACTTCAAACTCTACCTGCACTCTGAGCGTCAGTCTGTGTCTAACAGTGTAGTGATACGTGGGTGCCTGGTGAGCTCCAGGCACGTCTGATGCAACATCACCAAACCTGGGCAACCTCAGTCTGCCACAACTTCAGCCACCCTTACATTGGTTAAGGTCACTACCAGGCACTCCTCATCTAGCCCATAGCCTAAGTCATCTAGCCCATAGCCTTTCCCTCCCCCTACCCACCAAATCATTCTGTCCTCCTGCTTTTATCTTCAGAGTTACCCCAAATCCATCTCCTCTTCCCCACCCCCACTACCTTGGCTCAGCCTCTCTGCACCACCACGTGCTCCTGCAATGGTGTCCTAGCTGGTGCCTGGCCCCAGGCTCTTGCTCCCCTAATTCATCCAGAAGGGCTGGCAGAAAGCTGACAAGCAGCCTCTGGCACCGCTGTAGCATGAAGTTCCAAGCTGAACGACCACTGCCTCCCACTTGCTCACCCAGCCCCAGCCACAATGGCCTCCTTGCCGCCCTGCAAACACCCCAAGCCCACTCCCATCCCAGGGCTTTTGTGTGTGCCATACCCTCTGCCTGAAACACTCCCCTCCAGAGTGTTTGGATCATTCCCTGACTTGCTCTTCAGATGTCTGCTCAAGGACCTTTCCTGAAAGGCCAATGATGACCACTCAACAAAGTAATCACTTCTGTCCCTCTCTATCCCTTGTCCTTGCTAGTTTTCTTCATAACATCCAGCTCCTTCTGGCATTTTGTACATTTGCTTACTGTCTTTTTTCTACCACTTTCACCACTAGAATACCAGCTCTGGGAGAATAGGGATCTTATCTGTTTGTCCACTGTTAAATCCCTTGCACCGAGAACAGTGTCAGCATATAGCACACCCTCAAGAAATATTTGTTGCATATTTTGGCCAGGCATGGTGGCTCAGCTGGCCGAAACGGGCAGATCACCTGAGGTCAGGAGTTCAAGGTAATCCTAGCCAACATGGTAAAACCCTGTCTCTACTAAACATACAAAAATTAGCTGGGTGTGGTGGCAGGGGCCTGTAATCTCAGCTACTCGGGAGGCTGAGGCAGGAGAATTGCTTGAACCCAGGAGGCAGAGGTTGCAGTGAGCCAACATCACGCCATTGCACTCCAGCCTGGAAGACAGAGCAACACTCCGTCTCAATTTTAAAAAAAGAAAGAAAGAAAAAAAAAATACTTGTTGCGTATTTTAATGGAGGTCCTGAAAGAAAGGGAGGAATATGATGGTATTCATACTAAGGTAAGAGATGGGTATTGCTTATTTGATGTCATCCAAATTCCTTAGCATAGTGCAATAGTAACGTCTTCAAAACCTGGTCCCACCCTTTCAATCTGCAGCCTCACCTCTGGGTATTCCCCTTAGGAAGCACATAAACCTCCACTCCCCTCCACTCCACTCTCACTGTTTTTATTATTTATTTATTTTTATTTTTATTTTTTTGAGACAGAGTCTCACTTTGTCACCCAGGCTGGAGTGTGGTGGCGTGATCTCAACTCACTGCAACCTCTAACTCCTGGCTTCAAGGGATTCTCCTGCCTCAGCCTTCCAAGTAACTGGGATTACAGGCGCATGCCACCACGCCCGGCTAGTTTTTATATTTTTAATAGAGATGGAGTTGCACCATGTTGGCCAGGCTGGTCTTGAACTCCTAACCTCAGGTGATCTGCCCACCTCAGCCTCCCAAAGTGCTGAGATTACAATTGTGAGCCAACGTGCCCAGCCCACTCTCAGTCTTTAAATAGCCCCACCTTATTCATCATAGGAGAATATCCTCTAGTCCAGCTCATTTCACCAAACCTTTTTTTAACATCTACAGCGTTTCAGACCTCATGTGGATCCGGCAACCCAAGATTAATTCTCTGTCCCTAAAACAGACCCTCGGTGCGAGTCAGGAGAGTCTCTCCATCCGGACAACATCCAGTGCTCATGTCCCACTTCTTCCTGAGTTTGTCCTACGAGGAAATCCATCACCATTAACCTCACTTTTAAAAGTACACCTTTTCTTGTAGATTTATACAATAAATATCACGAGACTTTCATCAGCTATTCCAAACCTCCCCCATCCCCACTTTGTCCTGAACTGTAAAGCCCTGGAGACCGTGACATGCAGTTTAGAACTGTGACACAGTCTCTCAATCAATTCACCAAATCAGCTGTGTCTCCTAAACCAGTGCGTAGGCTAAGTTCAGGCACTGGGCTTCTGGTACACCCCCTGGGCCCAGGTATACCCCCTTGACCACACTGGGCAGGGAGCAGACACTCATTCACAGGTACCGACTACTCAGACAGAACACAGATAAGGCAAGGAACTTGGAGCCGGCTGGCTGACAGCCTAAAAAGATCCTTCTCATTCATGCAGAAGCAACCCTCTCCCAATATAATTTTGTTCACTCTGTGCTGAAATCATTAAGTGTAAAACTCTGTAATACTGAAAAAAGTAAGCCCTAATAGTCTCCTATTGTTCTTTAGAGAGACGGAGTAGAAAAATCATTGAATTTACAGAAAATGGACGCTGCTACATTATCCAGCTTCAGCCCTTATCTAAGACTGTGCTAACACAGCAGCTACTAGCTATGTGTGGCTATTTAAACTTACACTTAAATAAAAGTCAAATGGCATTCCGAGTCCCACTAGCCACATTTCACATGCTCAACAGCCACAAGAAGCTACCATAACAGGTGGTACAAAGGCAGACTAGGTCCATCACTGCAAACATTCTATTAAACAGAACAGGTCAACGTCATGTTTGGTGTTCAGTTAACTTCTCTGGACCTCTCGTTTCCTCCTGTGTAAAATGGGAACAACACATACCTCACCGGGTTCCTGCAAGGTTTAAATATGATGCTACATATATTTATAATAACTTTAGTCAAGTTTGACAAACTGTAACTATATATAACTATACATATAGCCATACTTTGACAAAGCACTAAATGATATATATTTACTTATTTTTAAGAGTCTAACAAGCAGCAATAGTAGCATCTGTAAAAGGGAGTTATTGTCAACTATAGTAAAGAAATTCTATCTCAGGCTCTGAGGCTAGAAGGACGCCATCCAGGAAGAAGGGAGAGAGTACACAGCAGTCAGGCCACCTCAGGAATGCTGCATTCCAGGCAGAATACAGATGCACTGAAGCCCGGCCAGAAGGATCTGCAAACCACACAGGACAGCGGTGAGTGGAGGCGCCCAGGATTTCTCAGTCGGGGAAGAGAAGACTCAGTGGGAACCAAGAAGAGAATGGATTTTGAAACAGACAAAGGGCGGTCCTGGGGAGGGGCCTACATCCTGGGCAGCTGCGAGACAATCAAGCAAAGGCCTTCATGTAAGGAAAACACCAGCGAGTGCCGCCCAGCAATGGAAATGCAGCCTTATGGAGAAGATAGCTCACAATTCCAGAACGTGCTCAAACACAGAGGTTCTCAAACTGGAACATGTATCAAATCACCTGGAGAGCTGGAGAAAACCCAGACGCTTTGGGCCCAGCTGCAGATTCCTGTTCAGTGAGTGTGGAGGAGGCCCGTGATTTTGCATCTCCAGGTGACACTCGTATGTGGATGCTGCTGGACCAGGACCTCACTTTGAGAGCCATGGCTCTATCGCAAGCTGGGGCACCCCATTCATGCTAGCAGAGAAGTGGTGCTTGATATCAAGCGGGAAGTTGAACCCTGCAACCTTCCAAAACAATTGGACAGACAGTGCTCCAAGAACTCTTGCGAGGTCCTGCTGGCATTCAGGACTGCCTGGTGCCCAGCCTGAGACGCCTGAAAAGTCAGAGTGCCCCAGGTCTCCTGCCAGGGGTGCCCCTGTGTGGTCACCTCAGGCAAATCACTTTCCTACAGCTTTACTATTTATACCAATAGAAGGTAATGCCATCGTCATGCAATGCCACAGGCACTAAGGAAAAAGACCTCTGCCTGGACTATTCTAAATGCCAGGGTCTCCAACCATGGGTTCAAAGCCAAATCACATCAGAGACGCTTTCTAGGCTGCAGAGGTAACATGCCCGAAAGAGGAGCTGCATCATAAGCCATTAAATTTCAATACGACGATCAGCAAGACTTAGGAGACAGACCTTTTACTCCATTCTGTGCCTATCCAAGGCAACCATCAGGATTTACCATATTCCTCACCAAACACAGACACTTCACACAAAGACCGCTACCTGATGCTTTCCAATAGCTTTATTCATAATAGTCAAACATGAAAACTACCTGAGAGAACATCAACTAGCAAATGGATAAACAAAGCGTGGTACATCATCAAAGTGATACACTACCCAGCAATACAAAGCAGCAGATCACTGATACACAGCGGAGATGAATCACAAAACGATGCTGAGTAAGCAAAGCCAGACACAAGAGACATCACACACTTTGGGAGACCGAGGCAGGCGGATCACCTGAGGTCAGGAGTTCGAGACCAGCCTGGCCAACATGGGGAAACCCCATCACCACTAAAAATACAAAAATTAGTCAGGCGTGGTGGTGGGCGCCTGTAGTCCCAGCTACTCAGGAGGCTGAGGCAGGAGAATCGCTAGAACCCAGGAGGTAGAGGTTGCAGTGAGCCGAGATCACACCACTGTACTCCAGTCTGGGCGACAGAGCGAGACTCCATCTCGCGGGGGAAAAGAAAAGACATTACCCTAAATAACACAATAACACAAAGCTTTAGGGAAGTCCAACCTAGTCAACAGTGACAAAAACAGATCAGTCCCCAGGGGTGGGTGCTGACAGAACAGGGATGCAAAGAAGCCTTTAAGGGTGATGAAATATTCTAGCTCTCGACTGCCAGTGCGGTTACACAGGCATATATAGCATATATAATACATATGACTGTATACTTACAGTATGTGCATTTTCTTGGTGGTAAACCACAAAAAGTTGATATTGTAAAAACCAACCAAAAAAACCCCCGACATTTTCTATTACATTGGGCTCATTCTATTTCAGGATGTGCTTACAAGTATAACATCAGTTGCTTCTGAGAGGAAACTGCATAGACAGGGACAGGCGTGGGAAGACATCAAAATGTTTACCCTTCTGTACATTTAAATATCTGAACTGTAAGGCTACGTTAGTTAATTTTTAAATAAATAAAATTTTAAATGAAGGAAAAAATTCTAAAAACATGCTCTTCATTGGTGAAATGAGTGAGATATTATTATCTGAGGCCCCTCATCACCACAAAACTATGTGACTGTTGCCCAATCTATTTCAGTTGTGGAAACCCTGCTTTTTGAGACAGGCACCCTCTGTGGCCTCTATTTTACCAAACTCCTCTGAGTTCTCAGTGAATATCGTATTTTAGCATTTTTTCATATTTTAGTATTTTTCATAAAATATATCATAGATAAGAACGCGTATGTGTGTATCTGCCTGTATGTATCTGATTCGAGAATGTCTTTTATTTTCTTTGTAGTTTTATCTCCTATGTGTGTATCCCTGACCAATCCTGTTCAGTTTCTGCACCATTTAAAATTTAATTGAGGCCGGGCGCGGTGGCTCAAGCCTGTAATCCCAGCACTTTGGGAGGCGGAGACGGGCAGATCACGAGGTCAGGAGATCGAGACCATCCTGGCTAACACGGTGAAACCCCATCTCTACTAAAAATACAAAAAACTAGCCGGGCGAGGTGGCGGGCGCCTGTAGTCCCAGCTGCACCGGAGGCTGAGGCAGGAGAATGGCGTAAACCCAGGAGGCGGAGTTTGCAGTGAGCTGAGATCAGGCCACTGCACTCCAGCCTGGGCAACAGAATGAGACTCCGTCTCAAAAAAAAAAAAAAAAAAAAAAACTTAATGGAATCATTCAGCATATATTATTTTGTGCATCTTTTGACCAAAATTACATTTGGAAAATTCATCCCTGTTGTGGCTAAAGCTGTATTTTCGTTGTTATATAGTATCACAATTTATAATAAATAAATGAACCACAACAAACTTATCCGTTAAATTATTTGTGGACACTTCTACAAAGTATTTTTTTGGTCCCTGTTGCCTATAGAAAAAACAAATCCAAACATACAACATAGCATCTGAGGCAACTACTGACCCCACAAACCACCTAGCCAACCTTATCTCTCACCACATTTTCTACCAACCCATGCTGCCATTGCATCTGTACACTGTGTGGTGGTTGAAATATTAGGTACACCTTCAAGATGCTACTGTGTTCATTGTATTCCTCAGTGTTAGAATGCTCTTGATCATGTACTAGATCTCCCAAATCATTCCTGTCCACTGAGGTCTGCTTCAAGCACGATCTTCTTATTAAGAACCCCCCAATCTCTTCCATCCACAATACCACTGCTCCCAAAAACCATATCAAAACGAATTATCCTTTCCCGAATCTTCCACCTCACTTAATTCATCCAACTTTGAGTTATACCCGTTGGTTACGGCTGTGTCATAATTTTTGCCCAAAATCTTGCAGATAATAGGCAGGTAATAAATGTTGAAGCTTTTGAGTCCAATTCAGACTCCTGAAACCCATTGCTAATGCCAGGTGCTAAATCATTCAAAAATATCTCTTTAAAAAGTTTATTTCTACAAAACTAAGATAACATCAATTAAAGTGAAAACAACATCCCATTGTTTAAGACAGATTTGGTTGGGTTCCTCATAGTTTTAAAATTGATTTTTTTTTCTCATAGAAAATACAGTGCTTTAGAGTTCCCAAGACACGGAAGGTCAGAGTACCATATCATTTAAGATCAGCTGAGAAGACATACATTATTTTAAAAAAAGTAATGTCCTTGAAAATCATTTTAACCCCCAGAGCAACAAAGAAAAGGGGAAAAAATCAAAACTTTAATGACATTAATAAATGGGTCATAAATTCCAGTGAATTATAATGCAAAAGCAACAAGTAATTCTGAATTTAAAGAACAGGACAGTCATTTTTGTCAAAGAAAATACAGGCATGGAACGCAGATGCCACAAACAGGAGATGAAATAAAACGGATAAGGAGAAGGCTGTATCTAGGTGGAATGGCTGGCCAATGTTTTTCTCTCCATCAGTCATAAATAAAACGGTTGGAAGAAAATACCCCTGAATACCACCAAATATGCCTTTCAATTATTTTATGTAAAAATATTATTTTCAATAGGTGTCATTAAAGAAAACATCCTAGAAAAAAAAGTTTGCAACTCATGTTACAGAAATTAGGCTACAGTCTTTAATATAAAAACAGCTCCTATAAATCAATAAGGAAAAGAACAATGGCCTACTTGAAAAAATAGGTTATTTATAAACAAAAATGTTGATAAAAGGTAACTATAGTGGTTATTAAACATAAGATAAAATGCTCAGAGAATTGCAAAATAAAAACATTTTGGGATAGTCTTTTTCACCTATCAGATTTATAGGATCAAAAAGTTTCATAAAATATTCTTGGCAAGGGTGTAGCAAAGTAGGCAGTCACACACATTGCTGCTGGGAGTATCAATTGTTAGAACCCTAAGGAACTGCATGCGATATGGTGATAGCCATCAAAATTACAAGCGCACATGCCATCTGACCCAGCAATTCCACTTCTGGGAAGTTCTCTAAAATACTTGCATACATGCAAAATTATGCATGTACAGGGTCATTAGCTATAACGCTGAAATAGCAAAAGCTTGGAAACATTACTGCCTCAGTAGGAGACAGGTTAAGTAATTTGAGACATCCTTACAATAGAATTCTGAAGCAGCTGAAAAAGAACAAGGAAGCAATCACTAAGAAATACTAGGAAAAGGGAGAGCTCATATGGTATTCCACAATTTGCATAGATTATGGTGTATTTGCTGAAATGTACACTATCTGGAAAGAGTCACAGGAAACTAGTAACATTGGTTGCCTCCGTGAGGTAATTGGGCGGCCAGGGACTGGGATGAGAAGATTTTCAAAATGCTTACCCTTTTGTACCTTTAAAACTTTTGAACTATGAGACTGTATTAGATTTTTAAAGAAATAAAATTTAAAATTAAGAAATAAAATGTTAAAAACATTGAAAACATTAGTGAGACACAGCCCTAAGACTATTAGACTATTGCCCAATCTAGCATAAGACAATCTGTCCTTCTTATTTGAGTGCTCGCATAACTCCATAATAAGACAGATTTAGAATAAACTCTAGAAACACAGGTAGCTAAGAGACCCAAAGTCAATCCACTTTCAGGGACCTCCGACAAGACAGAGCTCGTTTTAAGAGAAAACACCAGGACGAGTAGAGATCTGCAGGAAAATATTCACCTCGCTCAAGTTAACCTAGAAAATGACAGGCTGTCTATTTTGTGCAATTTATTTCTCAACTTTAAGATTGAAATCTGTCCTGTAACAAGGTATCTGTCACCGGAGCTGATTATTCTGCACCGTGTGGGTCATGTTTGTTATAAGGACACTTAGCAAACAAAGAAAGCTTTTCTCCGCCCTCAATAGCGTGGTAACGGATGACAGGACGCCACTTTCAACGAAGGAGACAGACACTTGCCTGGCCTTCCTGGTGAACAGCGCCTTTTGGAGAGACAAACCTGTTGCTCAAGAGCTGGGCATTCCCGTGTATTCTCCCTGTACTTCACCTAAAAACATGCCTGTTTTCCACACGGGGCACACCCGGGGGTGGGTGCTGGGCATACTCCACCTGCTTGTTTGCCTCCCGTTTTCTCATCAGGGAGTAAAGACAGTAAACCTAACCCTTCAGGGGAAGGAAAAACAAATCATTCAGGGCCCATCTCAGGTGACTGATGAATGCGGCACCGTTTTGAACGTGTACCTAATCTGGTCCAGATATGTCTGCTGGGGCCGCAAGAACCAAGACACGTTCAAGCACGTTTGCTCCGGCAAGCTTGGGCGAGCAGGTCAAGACCTGGGAGTTTTAGAAAGCAGGGGCGAAGTTTTCAAGTACGATGGGAACACCTGTAGGCGCAGGTGCCTGCGGGTCGGCCGACCCCCTCGCCTCTGAGGCTGGATCCGCACACGGAGGACGACAACTGCTCATAGGGACGTGCGTCCGGAGGAAAGTTGCGGTGAGCGTCTGCCTGTTCGAGACCGGTGGCCGAGAAAGTGGGGCAGTGCTGACAATTCTTCCTCCGCAGTGTCCCGCGGGCTCCCCCTGCACTGGGTCCCCGGGGCCCCGGGCGCCCCAAGGTCACCTGCCCTCCGGAGCGCCCCCACCTTGCCCAAGCTCTCACCAGAACAGCAGGTTGGCAGCGACGAAGCCGAGCAGGCTCCGCAGCGGCCTCTTCCAGCTCAGCAGCTCGTCGGCGCGGCAGCCCAGCCACAGCACCGGCTCCCCGAGCAGCCAGGTTACCGCGGCAGCTGCCCGGCCCGCGGCCTCCTCCACCTGCAGCCCCTCGCCCTCCGCCGCCCCAACCTCCGGCGCTTCCTCCTGCTGCTGCTGCCGCTCTCCTGGGGGTGTCTGGGGCGGCGGCGGCGCCTGCTCCTCGGCTGCGGGAGCTGGGCATCCCTCCGCGGCGTGCTCCGGAGGCGCCGGGCTCGCCATCTTCAGCTGGGCTTCCAGGCGGGGACGGGGCCGGGCGCGCGCGCGGGCGCGCCTGGGTGTGGGCGCCGAGGGCGGGGCGGCGGCGGCAGGTCCCGGAGCCGGGCGCGCACCGCGGGGCGCAGGCGGCTGGGGGCCTTGTGACGTCACAGGCCGCGAGGGGGCGCCGCCCGGGGAAGTGGGTGCGGCCGAGATCGCGCAGGGGCGGGGCCGGGCGCCGGGGCTGGGCGGCGTCCCCGGGGGGCTCCGGGCTCCTCTAGGGCCTCGCCGGGGACACGAGGAAAACGACCTTCTTTTCCCTTGCAGCGGCGGGGGAGGGCGAAGTGGAGGACCGCTGCTCGGTTCCGTATCCAAAGGGACCCAAGGCTACAGGCAAAATAGATTGGACATTTTCACTTTCTCAAGCCAGGGCCACCGGTCTCCCAA
Organism: Piliocolobus tephrosceles; assembly: GCF_002776525.5. Classification (NCBI taxonomy): domain Eukaryota; kingdom Metazoa; phylum Chordata; class Mammalia; order Primates; family Cercopithecidae; genus Piliocolobus; species Piliocolobus tephrosceles. The sequence goes on from NC_045437.1 coordinate 16,175,663, forward strand.
CCAGCAGCCACTGAGGGTGGTATCGGGGCGCCCCTTCCCCTGGCGGCGTATTTCAGCCCCCAGAAACATCCCTCACCTCGGCCATCCCCAGCGCCTTTGCAGGGACAACAGCACAACCATAGCAGAGGTCTTGGACACCCTGGGAATAATGTGCTGGTGTAAATGCTGGATTGAGAAATGAAAAAGCATTTGGGATCAATTTGGGGCCCTCTCGTTTGACACGGGAGGAAACACCAGGCCGCAGCGTTGGGGGAAGCTGCTTCCTTTCTCTTCTTTCTCTTTCTCTCTCAGGTGCTTCCTTTCTCTCTTTCTGTCTCTCTCTCTCCCTCCTTGTGGCTAGGTGATCTGGCTCAGACTCTCTCTCGCTCTTTCTCTCTCTCAGGTGCTTCCTTTCTCTCTCTCTTCTCTCTCTGTCTGTCTCTCTTCCTCCTTGTGGTTAGGTGATCTGGCTCAAGTGCACGTTGGTCCGCGCCTGCGGGGAGCTGAAAAGCAAAAGACTGGACCTTTGCAAGTGTCAAGCAAGGTTTGACCTGCTTTGAAGACAGTGATTTCAGAGCCACTCCGGTCTCTGCGTCACAAGCAAGCATCATGGCAGTGGTGGGGCGGCAGGTGATCCTGAGACCGCCTATGCCATTTCTCTGGCTCCGGTGCTTCTGGGTGAGTGTGGGGAAAGAGGAAAAGAGTTAATGGTTTATGCTTTTCACCATTTGCATTTTTAAATTTTTGTTTTCTTTATTCTTCCTGGTCTTACTTTTACTCTAGAATGACAGGTCCTTCCCCTTCATCCTAAGGGTTCTATCTGCGGATGAATCAGAGCATCTCATATCCCTTTACTGGCAACCAGCCTGCCTGCACAGGGTGGAAGGGAGGGCAATTAAATTCCCTGCATCAAGAGAGCCTCTGGGGGAATGTTCTGTAACACTCCTCTGGGTGGCCATTGTAAACCTCTGTGTATACACATGTGGAATCCATTGAGCTGTACATTCACTGCAGGTGTCTGTACTTTACTGTATGTTGTACTTCAAAGGGGGTATATTCCCAGAGTCCATGCAAAGGTTTACTGAGCACCTACCGAGTACACAAAGCATTGCTAAGCTCTGTGGATGCAGCTTCTGCCCACAGGAAGCTCCCAGTCTGATGAGGACCTAATTCCAGTTGTGGTATCTGCCACATCAAAGAAGCAATCGCTAAGTGCTAAGAGATCCCTTAAACTGTGCATCCAAAATTAGGGGAGGAGTGGAGAGATCAGGTTTCAAGAGGGTTTTGTAATAAATGACCTCTGCCCTAAATTGTAGGGCCCCCATTAGTGTGGGGATTGGGGACAGGGGCAGTAACTGCTGTTGGGAATTCAACAGGAGAGGAGGCATGGGGTTGCAGGTGGAGACGCACAGTTCCTTAAGTAACTCACCAAAGGGAATAGTGGATCTTGAATGGTCCCTAGTAACAGGAGGCTTGGTTTTTAACTAAAGGTGATAGAGAACATCTGGCATTTCCGACTCCCCTTCTTAGGAGTATCCTGATAACCCGATGGAAAGTGGCCTGGGTGGTAAGGAAAAAGCAACGTGGAAACAATTCAGGTTTCATCCATATAAGAAAGACAGTTTTTTCCCAGGTGTGGGTCCTCCCTCTTGGCAGTAGCGGAGAAGTTTCTGAAAGATAAATGATGCTTTTATTGTGTCATTTGGCCTTTGTTTGGCGCTTGATACAGCCCAGGGTTTGCTATTCTAAAATCTGTCACTAGACAGATGTGTGCCGCAGCCAGTGTGGACAACATGGGGCAGGAGAGAGGAAGAACCAGGCGTCCCCATGCCCCAGACCAGTGCTGATGTGCTACCAGAAACAGGTTTGCAAGATTCATCACCTTCCTCCTGCTTCCCCTGAATTCTAATTGTTGTTGCGAGGATCTGTTGAAGTGGTAAAAGCTGCTGGCAACCAAGACACATAAAAGCTAAACTCCAGTTGCTGTGTGTAGTTTCCAACACTTATTATCTCTGTTTAATAATAAACCTCCCACCCCACAGTTACGTGTTGTAAAGTCTATCCTTTCTCTCTCTCAAAATTACTATGGAGAAAATGCTATGCAAATAGTTTTGCATAGAAGGCTGGGCTAATTAACCTGTCCTTTTCACCTGTGACCTCTAATAGTTAGAAACAAACTGTATGACACAAGTAGACACTGGAATAGACATACAAATGGTGCTGCTGGGTGGGATTTTGTTGTTGTTGTTTGTCTAATGATATTTGTGATGCTTGAGTAATTTATTCAGGGCTAAGATTACAGAAACATAATGCTAACAATGGTTGAAATCAACCTTGTCCTCTAGTTTTAAGAACACGCCACATTCTTGAACTCCTGCAGGTAACCTTACTAAGATTCTCTTCTGAATTTTTATTGCTGTATATTAGGAACAGAGTGATTAACACTAGTGAGCTAGATGATTTGACAATCTATATCTGAGAAAAGGAAACTGGAAATGCATCTGAGGAAAAAAAAAAGTCCATAGGCGCTGAATCTGAGACAGTTTAGAAAATGAGACAGCTCCAGTAAAGAAAGTCCAAATACACATAAGAACTCTCCAACAGAGGCCACTCACCTTTCTCATGTAAGAGTATGTGGAAAGCTTGTAATAGGAGAGAAAAATAATGAATAATTAATTCCCACTTCAGGAAGTCTCCAAGGGCAAAATCAAGTTAAGACTTAAAACGATGGGGAAATGCCCCCCAGGCATAATATTTTGGGGAAATTTCTTTTCTCTAAAATATTATATATTAGAACCTTACAGTAGCTCCATGATTCCTTAAACAAAAGGAGGCTCCTTGAAATGGTTTGGCTGTGTCCCCACGCACAGCTCACCTTGAATTGTAATAATCCCCACCTGTCCAGGGTGGGACCAGGTGGAGATAATTGAATCATGGGTGCCGTTTCCCCTGTGCTGTTCTCGTGATACTGAGTTCTCGCAAGATGTGGTGGTTTTATAAGGGGCTTCTCCCTTCACTCAGCCCTCAGTCTCGCTCCTGCCACCCTGTGAGGAGACTCCTTCCACCATGATTGTAAGTTTCCTGAGACCTTCCCAGCCATGCGGAACTGTGAGTCAATTAAGCCTCCTTTCTTTATAAATTACTCACTCTCAAGTGTTTCTTCATAGCAGCGTGAGAATGAACTAAGACTATACTTGTGTACATGTTGTATTGTTTATTAGCCTGCAGATGGCATTTTTTGGTGTCGATAATTTTATGAAACCGTTTCTACCCTCCTCTCCTTGCTATATCCTCTGTTCCTTGTTCCTAAATTTCCGTAATTTTCTTGTCACTAAGAAAACCTGGATAGTTCACTCTAAGCACGGATAAGTAAGAGTATCACACAGCATCAGCAGCAACAGAGCAGTTGGAAAGGAAGGAAGTTCATCTCCCAGGTCTCTAACCCGACTTCCAAGGCCCAGCCCAGTGCCTGGTTCACAGAAGGAATTCACTGTTTCTACTTATGTTGAATGTCTGTTGTGCATATACAAACTGAAATATTCAAACTAGAATAGTCTGTGTTTGACGAGCATTCTGTAAGGGATGTGCTTACCAGAAAGATAGTGGCCAAGATGTTGGCCACCCAGATATCAGTTGGGGTACTGCTTCCTATTCCCTAAAAGGGTTTTTTTTTAAGGCTTCAAAATGGTTACTTGAAAAGAACTAAGGTCTCATGACAACAAGTATATCCCCCAAGGAGGCCTACCTGTCTATCCCCAGGTACACACACAAACACACGCACGCCTGTGATCCACAGGGGAGACTGCAGGGCATTAACTTCCAACCCCTTCCCTACAGGAATCTGAACCAGCAGACAAAGTACTGCCGGCTCCTTGCTGCAGCCTCTTCCCCAACCCCCTTTGATGGTCCTGGTTCTGCATCATTGTACTTGCATATCATTCACTCATTATTTCTTCAGTGCTTCATTCACGAGTCATCAGACAGTCCTGAAAGGCTGACTGTGGGCTTCTGGTAAGATGAAAAGGACTGTTTATTTCTCTCATGGTGCTTAGGGCATAGACAATGGATAAAGACCCTGAAGAAGGTGCTGGGCAAAGGGAATGGGGAAGTATGATGTGCACAGTCTGGAAGCAGGAGAGGAGCCAGCATAGCCCTCAGTGGAAACCTGGAGGAGATCTAAGCTGGAGGATGGCGTGGGAGGAGCAGGAGGCTACTCACAGTGGGGCTCCTCCTGTATGATGCTAAAAGCTTCTGCTTTGTCCTCAGAGCAACAGGGAGCCATGGGTGGGCTTGCAGCAGGAGACAGAGGGGCTAGTCTGTGTTTCAGAAAGATATCTCCAGACCTTGGAGGACATAAAGCCTGGCAGAGGGAAGGCACTGTCACTTTTCCCTTGTCATTCTCTAGAATGAGGGAGGAGGAGGAACCAGTTTGGAAGGGAGGCTGACAAGTTTCATTTTTGAAAATGGATCTGCATTTGGATATCTCTGGAGATTCCAGTAAGGTTATTGAGTACAGGGTCTGCAGCTCAGAGACCAGAAGGCATCCTGAACAAGACAGATCCAGGCAGAGAGAATGGCTTGTAGGAGAACTTGGCAGAGGGCATGACCAAGAAGAGTTCAGAGGCACTGGCCAGTTCCGTGCGACTGCATGGGGGCATGGTATGTGATAAGACTTCTGAATAAATAGATCAAATAAAAGAAAGTTTTAAGTATCAGTAACAGAATTTTAGAAAAAACTCCTGTGAGCAGTAGAGAATTCCTGGAGTTTGTAGGTTTCTGTGTTGTTGATTTTTACCAAGGAAGTGATAGAATCAAAGCAGCAGTGTCCTGAGGTCCCGGGAACTCCAGCCTGACTTTCATCCTCAAAGCAAAACTGTGTTGTGATTCTCTCTAAATCCAGGTCTGCAAATCAGGCCTCCAGTCTCAAGGGGGTATCTTCCATGCTAAAAATAGATGAGTGGAATGCAATGGAATAGCTATGAAAGTGACATCGCACAACCCTTCCAAGTGTATATTTGGCTTGTCACCTGTTACTAATTTTAGTTCATTAGAAATCAGGCACAAAATGTGGCGACGCTTGAGGCTATGAAAATGGCTGCAGGCCCTGCAGTCAGACCATGTCACATGTGCCCTCTTCAGTTATGCATACATGCTGCAGTTGGGTGCTTGCTGCACAGCCCGTGGTGTTCCTGGGGACCCACTAGCACTGTGAAACCCCAGTGTCTTCTGACCCATCCAAGAAATATGGCTCTACTTATTATAGTTCACAGTTCAGTATATTTGCTTGTAGGTTAATTCAATGAAAATGGATGCTCTGTCTACCTCTTGCTAAATAAAAATGAGAGGACGATGGCCAGGTGCTGTGGCTCTCTTCTAAAATCTCATCACTTTGGGAGGTGGGCAGATCGCTTGAGCCCAGGAGTTGGAGACCAGACTGTAGCATGATGAAACCCCATCTCTACAAAAAAAAAAATATGCACCCATAGTCCCAGCTACTCAGGAGGCTGAGGTAGGAGGATTGCTTGAGCCAGGGAGGTCGAGGCTGAATGAGCCGTGATCGCGCCAGAGCACTCCAGCCTGGGCGACAGAGCAAGACCCTGTCTCAAAAAAATATATATATATATATATATATATATATGAGGCCATTGTTTGTTGCTGTTGTCGTGAGTGCAGGAGTGAGAAGGGTGGAAAGAGTAGAACAAGGGGTTTGATCTGTACTGACTGCTAACAATCAATTGAGGTAACTCACTACCTTCAGACTAGTCAGGAGGCTATTGTTTTGGACTAAGCTACTGCACTAGGCCCCAACAGACCAGACCAAAAATCAGAATGAAGTCACTCATGCTGACGTTCCACATTGCCAAGCCAAACCTGAGTTGTTAACCGACCTCCAGAGCAATCCAGAACAATCCGGAGACAGAGAAAGCCAAATTTCCCAAGCAGGCCAGTTTCAATCTGCATGGTAACAAAGTTCCTCTACTCTCTCCCTTCCAAGGGAAAGTGACCTGATGTTAACCAATCAGTTATTTCTCTACTGTTCTGTTCCCCATTTCCACCTTGCAAGGAAAGTAACTTTGAAATGACCAATCGGCTTTTTGGTCTTTATACCCTGCTTTCTTCAGCCCTTCTCTGTATGAAACCACCCTCCTCTACTCAACCCATTGGAACACTTGTTCTATTTCATCAAATGAAGTTTGCTGGATTCTGGAATTGCAAATGAAGTCAAGTAAGATCTTAAAACTAAACCTGTGATAAGGTTGTCCTTTGACACTCTGAACTATTTTTACTCCCAATACTTCTGGCACCAAATATGTGGGTTTTTCCATACCAATAACCAGTTCTCTAATTGTCTGTACACCAGCTGCTGGGTATCAAACAATTCACTTCTGACACTACCTGGTCTAACCCAGCAGATCCCTTGGGTTAAGGGATCAGCCCCTTAAGACTACCCCCATTTCAAATGCTAACCACAAGTCCTGGACATCCCATACTTATAAATCAGAGGTTTCCATGACTGAGCTTGATTGATTGATAGACACACACACACACACACACACACGCAGTGTCACTGTCACCCAGGCAGGAATGCAGTAGCATGATCATGGCTCACTACAGCTACAACCTCCCAGGTTCAAGTGATCCTCCCATCTCAGCCTCCAGAGTAGCTGGGATCACAGGTGTGTTCCACCACACCTGGCTAAACTTTTATTTCTTCTAGAGACAGTGTCTCCCTGTGTTGCCCAGGCTGGTGTTAGACTTCTGGACTCCAGCAGTCCTTCCACCTCAGCCTCCCAAAGTGCCTCTGAGATTGTAGGCATGAGCCACCGCTCCTGGCTCAAGTTCAATAATTTGCTAGAACAGCTCACAGAACTCAGGGAAAACAGTTAACTTACTGTTGCTAGTTTATTTTAAAGGAAATTATAAAGAATATGAGTGAACATGCAGATGAAGAAGTACATAGGGCAGGCAAGGTCCAGAAGGGTTCTGAACATAGGCACTTCAGCCCCATTGGGGAGTTGGAGTGTGCCACCCTCCTGGCACGTGGACGTGTTTGCTCACTCTCCCAAAAGCTGCTTGGACCCCTTCATGTAGGAGTTTTTATGGAGGTTCCATTATATGGGTATAATTGATTAAATCTGTGACTGTTGGTGATTTTCAAAACCTCCAGCCCCTCTCCTTTCCCCAGGGGGCCTAAGGGTGGGGCCAGATGTTCCAACCCTATAATCACAAGGTCAGTTCCTCTGGCCACCAGCCCCCATCATGAAACCATCTAGGGACCAAGGAAGAATCATCTCATAAGTATAAACTCAAGCATGGTTAAAAGGGACTTATGAAAAATAAATGATGTTCTTCTCATTTCTATCACTCAGGAAATTCCGAGGGTTTTCAAAGCTCTGTGCTAGGAACCAGGGAGGATGACCAAATAAGTATTTCTTCTTATATCACAATATCACACTTCCCAATTTTCACCCTCTCTCCTGCCCCTCCTTTGCCCTAAACCAAGTACTTTGGTGTCACAAGCAGAACTATGCCATAAAAGGCCCGTGGGGGCTTGCTCTGGGTTGTTTGCCTGGACAAGGTCCTGGATGGGACTGAAGGCCTTTCTTCTTTCTCCGGGGAGAAGAGATGCACTTAAACCCAGGGCCCCACAGGCTCATTGGGTCTCCTTGCAAAACCAAATTCCTGTGAGCCCTCAGATACTCCAAATACTGGGCAGCTGGATTTCCCAGACACCGACTGCAATCTGAGGACATCTAATGTACCTGTAGACTGTTCTCCCACTGAGAAGGTGGTTCTTGCTCTTGTCCATTAAAGAAGAGAGGTGGCAGAGAGTTGGAGGAGAGGGCCTCCTTCCCTGGCATGTCCACCCAGGGGTCTCCAAGAACATCCCGGCTGTGGCCCACACCTCTCTGTGTGGTTAAGAGGAGTATCGGATGCCTCCTCTTTCCAACCTTGGCTTATAAGTTTCCCCCAAGAAAGTCTGTTCCTTCACCCATACCATGTGGGCTGTTTGACTCCTCACAGCTCCTTCTGGGAAGGATGGGAGAAAATCAGAGATTCTCCTTGTACAAGAGGTGGCATTTGCCACTGCTCTGTGAACTACAGTAACCCAAAGTCCCCCAAACAAGAAATGGTGGAGCAGTTTTGATTCTGATCTCTCCTTCATTCTCTCATCTGCAGTAAGCAACCGTTTATCAAATTTGCCCAAGACAGTGCTGGTTGATGCCCACCTTCTGACATGGTTATTAATAGTGCTTCACTTTCTTTCTCAGAGGTGTCTGGGTTTGGATGAGAAATTATATGGGCTCCCCATTCATCTCCAACCTGTCAACAGCTGCTGAGAACTCCTCTTCTGAAGTGTTCTCACCTCACCTAGCCCTTTTTTCTCCAGTCTCAGGGCTGCCATCTGTGTTCAAGTTTCAGTGCCTGTTGCCCATCTAAACTGCATCAGCCTCATATCTCCTCTTCCAATCCTCCCTTTAAAACAGTGCTTTCAACCTGTAGCATCCCCCCCCAAGCGCTTACAATGATGCCCGGTCTCCTAGAACTGCTAGACCTGAAGAAATTGCCAGCCGCCTTCTAAAACTGGTTCATCCAGCCAGTCTTTTTCTAAAAGCCGCATTTCTCACTGCTCCCAAATGTGAACACTCGGCTGTTGTCAGGCTAGCTCATCTCTGAGTTCATACTCCAAGCAAACTGTCATGTCCACACTGTTGCTCATGCTGTACTATCTTTCCTTGTCTTTTCAACTTCCTGGAAGCCCAGATCTATCTACAGTTCAGCTTGCTCTTGTTGTGTGAACCCATAATCAAGTGGAAAAAGCCTGGGTTTCTTAGTCATGAGGATCTGAATTTGACCCTAGATCTATCACTGCCCACTGTATTTCACTGATTATAAGACATATACATATTTTTTTCACTTTTAATGTACCTGGAAATGGATTGTACTTTAGAATCTTGAGCATCTTAGATTCAACAAAGCATAGTAGCCTGTGACTTTGTGTTATGTGACACACTCTGTGAGTCTTGGTGACCTCGTCTTTAAAACAATTAACATTTTACCGTGGACACTGTTGTGGGAATCACTTGGAAGAACCGCAGTTGAGGCCCAGTGGGAGAAAATCTCCATGAGAATCTAGATCCTGAACCAAGACATTTTATGATGTTTTTCTTCTGAGAAGACCTGGGCCGCATGGAAAAACTGTTGCAACCGATACCAAAGTTTGTGTCATCACATTTCAGAACAATTCTCTGCAGTGTACAAAGCCAGAAAGAGAAATCAGTCCCATTCATGGGTGGTTTAACCACAGCTCTACAGAGAACTCTGTTCAGAGGAAATAGCTAAAGGGGCCATTTCTCCAGGGGTCATGAGCCAAGTGGCTTTCTGATGGAAAACTGTCGTTTGATAGACAAAGCTACAAAAGCAGTTTTGTCGTTAATTCTTCAGTAAAAAATCTTCAAAAGCTGATTTTATGTTAAAAGTACACAGGTAGGTTTCTGAAGAATTGGGTCACAGGTGCATGTTTTAGTAGCATCCAATTGGACAATTTCCATCTTTCTGTATAAAAGTCTGCCCACTCCAAGAAGGCACTAGCAGCCAGATGCCTGAGGTACAGTCAAGCTGACTGGCAAGGGAATCTTTCCTTCTACCTCCTTGTGCCGCTCCAGTGGCTGACAGTCCCACCTCCAAACTCAGACCATTGAGGATTGTGTTTACCTCTTGCTTTTAATGTGGGTTTTCAGTGAGGGGATCTAGAACATAAGATGGGGGAGGGAGGGCAGGTGGAGAACCCTGTAGTGTAGGATTTGAATTGGAGCTATCAGTAAGTGGGAGATCATGATCTGATACTCTAGCTGTGTCCCTGAGAAAGCTTAGAATCAATAATACCCTATAGCATAAGCTCATGTAGGAACCAGGTTTTGGTTTCTGAATACTATTGCCTGCCAAAAAGAACCAGAGCTCCTTAGAGAATTGGCAAATACTAGGTCAGAGTTAGGAACATCTTGTGTATCAGAAAGCAAAGATGTGTCCACAGACCATTTAAAAGTCCATGTCAAAAAAATACAGAAGTCAGCTTGGAAAGGATCCCACTGATCAAATCTGAGAAACTTTGAGGATCAAAAAAAATAATCCTGGGAAGTGACTGTAATGCATTGTATTTTTAACATTTCACGACTCTATAGTGATTCTCAAAAGACAGAAAGGACCAGCCTGGGCAACATGGCAAAACCCTAT
>NC_045437.1:16185977-16280517 GCF_002776525.5 Piliocolobus tephrosceles
TTTTTTTTTTTTTTTTTTTTTTTTTTATTTAAGTTCTAGGGTACATGTGCACAACATGCAGGTTTGTTACATATGTATACATGTGCCATGTTGGTGTGCTACACCCATCAACTCATCATTTACATTAGGTATAACTCCCAATGCCATCCCTCCCCCTTCCCCCCTCCCCACAATAGGCCCCGGTGTATGATGCTCCCCTTCCTGTGTCCAAGTGTTCTCATTATTCAGTTCCCACCTATGAGTGAGAACATGTGGTGTTTGGTTTTCTGTTCTTGTGATAGTTTGCTGAGAATGATGCTTTCCAGCTGCATCCATGTCCCTACAAAGGACACAAACTCATCCTTTTTATGGCTGCATACTATTCCATGGTGTATATGTGCCACATTTTCTTAATCCATTCTGTCACTGATGGACATTTGGGTTGATTCCAAGTCTTTGCTATTGTGAATAGTGCCACAATAAACATACGTGTGCATGTGTCTTTATAGCAGCATGATTTATAATCCTTTGGGTATATATCCAGTAATGGGATGGCTGGGTCATATGGTATTTCTAGTTCTAGATCTTTGAGAAATCGCCATACTGTTTTCCACAATGGTTGAACTAGTTAACAATCCCACCAACAGTGTAAAAGTGTTTCTATTTCTCCACATCCTCTCCAGCACCTGTTGTTTCCTGACTTTTTCATGATCGCCATTCTAACTGGTGTGAGATGGTATCTCATTGTGGTTTTGAAGTGCATTTCTCTGATGGCCAGTGACAATGAGCATTTTTTCATGTATCTGTTGGCTGTATGCATGTCTTCTTTTGAGAAATGTCTGTTCATATCCTTTGCCCACTTTTTGATGGGGTTGTTTGTTTTTTTCTTGTAAATTTGTTTGAGTTCTTTGTAGGTTCTGGATATTAGCCCTTTGTCAGATGAGCAGATTGCAAAAATTTTCTCCCATTCTGTAGGTTGCCTGTTCACTCTGATGGTAGTTTCTTTTGCTGTGCAGAAGCTCTTTAGTTTAATTAGATCCCATTTGTCCATTTTGGCTTTTGTTGCCATTGCTTTTGGTGTTTTAGACATAAAGTCCTTGCCCATGCCTATGTCCTGAATGGTACTACCTAGGTTTTCTTCTAGGGTTTTTATGGTATTAGGTCTAACATTTAAGTCTCTAATCCATCTTGAATTAATTTTCGTATAAGGAGTAAGGAAAGGATCCAGGTTCAGCTTTCTACTTATGGCTAGCCAATTTTCCCAGCACCATTTATTAAATAGGGAATCCTTTCCCCATTTCTTGTTTTTCTCAGGTTTGTCAAAGATCAGATAGCTGTAGATGTGTGGTATTATTTCTGAGGACTCTGTTCTGTTCCATTGGTGTATATCTCTGTTTTGGTACCAGTACCATGCTGTTTTGGTTACTGTAGCCTTGTAGTATAGTTTGAAGTCAGGTAGTGTGATGCCTCCAGCTTTGTTCTTTTGACTTAGGATTGTCTTGGCAATGCAGGCTCTTTTTTGGTTCCATATGAACTTGAAAGCAGTTTTTTCCAATTCTGTGAAGAAACTCATTGGTAGCTTGATGGGGATGGCATTGAATCTATAAATTACCTTGGGCAGCATGGCCATTTTCACCATATTGATTCTTCCTATCCATGAGCATGGTATGTTCTTCCATTTGTTGTGTCCTCTTTTATTTCACTGAGCAGTGGTTTGTAGTTCTCCTTGAAGAGGTCCTTTATATCCCTTGTAAGTTGGATTCCTAGGAATTTTATTCTCTTTGAAGCAATTGTGAATGGGAGTTCATTCATGATTTGGCTATCTGTCTGTTGCTGGTGTATAAGAATGCTTGTGATTTTTGCACATTAATTTTGTATCCTGAGACTTTGCTGAAGTTGCTTATCAGCTTAAGGAGATTTTGGGCTGAGATGATGGGGCTTTCTAAATATACCATCATGTCATCTGCAAACAGGGACAATGTGACTTCTTCTTTTCCTAACTGAATACCCTTGATTTCTTTCTCTTGCCTGATTGCCCTAGCCAGAACTTCCAACACTATGTTGAATAGGAGTGGTGAGAGAGGGCATCCCTGTCTTGTGCCAGTTTTCAAAGGGAATGCTTCCAGTTTTTGCTCATGCAGTATGATATTGGCTGTGGGTTTGTCATAAATAGCTCTTATTATTTTGAGATACATTCCGTCAGTGCCGAATTTGAGGGTTTTTAGCATGAAGGGCTGTTGAATTTTGTCAAAGGCCTTTCTGCATCGATTGAGATAATCATGTGGTTTTTGTCTTTGGTTCTGTTTATATGCTGGATTACGTTTATTGATTTGCGTATGTTGAACCAGCCTTGCATCCCAGGGATGAAGCCCACTTGATCATTGTGGATAAGTTTTTTGATGTGCTGCTAGATTCGGTTTGCCAGTATTTTATTGAGGATTTTTGCATCGATGTTCATCAGGGATATTGGTCTAAAATTCTCTTTTTTTGTTGTGTCTCTGCCAGGCTTTGGTATCAGGATGATGTTGGCCTCATAAAACGAGTTGGGGAGGTTTCCTTCTTTTTCTGTTGATTGGAATAGTTTCAGAAGGAATGGTACCAGCTCCTCCTTGTACATCTGGTAGAATTTAGCTGTGAATCCATCTGGTCCTGGACTTTTTTTGGTTGGTAGGCTATTAATTATTGCCTCAATTTCAGAGCCTGCTATTGGTCTATTCAGGGATTCAACTTCTTCCTGGTTTAGTCTTGGGAGAGTGTTAAGTGTCCAGGAAATTATCCATTTCTTCTAAGTTTTCTAGTTTATTTGCATAGAGGTGTTTATAGTATTCTCTGATGGTAGTTTGTATTTCTGTGGGGTTGGTGGTGATATCCCCTTTATCATTTTTTATTGCGTCTGTTTGATTCTTCTCTCTTTTCTTCTTTATTAGTCTTGCTAGCAGTCTATCAATTTTATTGGTCTTTTCAAAAACCCAGCTCCTGGACTCATTGATTTTTTGGAGGGTTTTTTATGTCTATCTCCTTCAGTTCAGCTCTGAGTTATTTCTTGCCTTCTGCTAGCTTTTGAATGTGTTTGTCCTGCTTCTCTAGTTCTTTTAATTGTGATGTTGGGGTGTCAATTTTAGATCTTTCCAGCTTTCTCTTGTGGGGATTTAGTGCTATAAATTTCCCTCTACACACTGCTTTAAATGTGTCCCAGAGATTCTGGTATGTTGTATCTTTGTTCTCATTGGTTTCAAAGAACATCTTTATTTCTGCCTTCATTTTGTTATATACCCAGTAGTCATTCAGGAGCAGGTTGTTCAGTTTCCATGTGGTAGAGCAGTTTTGATTGAGTTTCTTAGTCCTGAGTTCTAGTTTGATTGCACTGTGGTCTGAGAGACAGTTTGTTATAATTTCTGTTCTTGTTCATTTGCTGAGGAGTGCTTTACTTCCAATTATGTGGTCAGTTTTGGAATAAGTGTGATGTTGTGCTGAGAAGAATGTATATTCTGTTGATTTGGGGTGGAGAGTTCTATAGATGTCTGTTAGGTCCGCTTGGTGCAGAGTTCAATTCCTGGATATCCTTGTTAACTTTGTCTTGTTGATCTGTCTAATGTTGACAGTGGGGTGTTGAAGTCTCCCATTACTATTGTATGGGGGTCTAAGTCTCTTTGTAAGTCTCTAAAGACTTGCTTTATGAATCTGGGTGCTCCTGTATTGGGTGCATATATATTTAGGATAGTCAGCGCTTCCTGATGAATTGATCCCTTTACCATTATGTAATGGCCTTCTTTGTCTCTTTTGATCTTTGATGGTTTAAAGTCTGCTTTATCAGAGACTAGGATTGCAACCCCTATTTTTTTGTTCTCCATTTGCTTGGTAGATCTTCCTCCCTTTATTTTGAGCCTATGTGTGTCTCTGCATGTGAGATGGGTCTCCTGAATACAGCAAACTGATAGGTCTTGACTCTTTATCCAATTTGCCAGTCTGTGTCTTTTAATTGGACCATTTAGTCCATTTACATTTAAGATTAATATTGTTATGTGTGAACATGATCCTGTCATTGTGATATTAGCCGGTTATTTTGCTCGTTAGTTGATGCAGTTTCTTCCTGGCATCGATGGTCTTTACATTTTGGCATGTTTTTGCAGTGGCTAGTACCGGTTTTTACTTTCCATGTTTAGTGCTTCCTTCAGGGTCTCTTGTAGGGCAGGCTTGGTGGTGACAAAATCTCTAAGCATTTGCTTGTCTGTAAAGGATTTTATTTCTCCTTCACTTATGAAACTTAGTTTGGCTGGATATGAAATTCTGAGTTGAAAATTCTTTTCTTTAGGAATGTTGAATATTGGCCCCCACTCTCTTCTGGCTTGTAGAGTTTCTGCTGAGAGATCTGCTGTTAGTCTGATGGGCTTCCCTTGGTGGGTAACCCGACCTTTCTCTCTGGCTGCCCTTAACACTTTTTCCTTCATTTCAACTTTGATGAATCTGACAATTATGTATCTTGGAGTTGCTCTTCTTGAGGAGTATCTTTGTGGCATTCTCTGTATTTCCTGAATTTGAATGTTGGCCTGCCTTACTAGGTTGGGGATATTCTCCTGGATGATATCCTGAAGAGTGTTTTCCAACTTGATTCCATTTTCCCCCTCACTTTCAGGCACACTGATGCAGATCTGGTCTTTTCACATAATCCCATACTTCTTGGAGGCTTTGTTCATTTCTTTTTGCTCTTTTTTCTCTGGACTTCTCTTTCATTTCATTCATTTGATCTTCAATCACTGATACTCTTTCTTCCAGTTGATTGAGTCGGTTACTGAAGCTTGTGCATTTGTCACGTATTTCTCGTGTCATGGTTTTCATCTCTATCAGTTCATTTATGGCCTTCTCTGCATTGATTATTCTAGTTATCCATTCTTCCATTCTTTTTTCAAGATTTTTAGTTTCTTTGCACTGGGTATGTAGTTCCTCCTTGAGCTGTGAGAAGTTTGATGGACTGAAACCTTCTCTCAACTCGTCAAAGTCATTCTCTGTCCAGCTTTGATCCGTTGCTGGCGATGAGCTGCATTCCTTTGGAGGGGGAGATGCACTCTGATTTTTTGAATTTCCAGCTTTTCTGCCCTGCTTTTTCCCCATCTTTGTGGTTTTATCTGCCTTTAGTCTTTGATGATGGTGACGTACTGATGGGGTTTTGGTATGGGTGTCCTTTCTGTTTGTTAGTTTTCCTTCTAACAGGACCCTCAGCTTCAGGTCTGTTGGAGTTTGCTTGAGGTCCACTCCAGACCCTGTTTGCCTGGGTATCAGCAGCAGAGGCTCAGAGGATAGAATATTGCTGAACAGCGAGTGTTGATGTCTGATTCTTGCTCTGGAAACTTCATCTCAGGGGTGTACCCCACCGTGTGAGGTGTGGGATGTCGGTCTGCCCCTAGTGGGGGATGTCTCCCAGTTAGGTTACACTCAAGGGTCAGGGACCCACTTGAGCAGGCAGTCTGTCCATTCTCAGATCTCAGCCCCTGTGCTGGGAGACCCACTGCTCTCTTCAAAGCTGTCAGACAGGGTCATTTACATCTACAGAGGTTTCTGCTGCTTTTTGTTTAGCTATGTCCTGTCCCCAGAGGTGGAGTCTACAGAGACAGGCAGGCCTCCTTGAGCTGCAAGTGGGCTCCACCCAGTTCGAGCTTCCCAGTGGCTTTGTTTACCTACATAAGCCTCAGCAATGGTGGGCGCCCCTCCCCCAGCCTTGCTGCTGCCTTGCAGTTAGATCTCAGATTGTTGTGCTAGCAGTGATATCAATTCCTGGATATCCTTGTTAACTTTCTGTCTCCTTGAGCCAGGGAGGCTCTGTGGGCGTGGGACCCTCCCAGCCAGGTGTGGCATATGATCTCCTGGTGTGCCGTTTGCTGAGACCCTTGGTAAAGTGCAGTATTAGGGTGGGAGTTACCCGATTTTCCAGGTGTTGTGTGTCTGTTTCCCTTGGCTAGGAAAAGGGATTCCCTTCACCCTTGTGCTTCCCAGGTGAGGCGATGCCTCGCCCTGCTCAGCTCTTGCTGGTCGGGCTGCACCAGCTGACCAGCACTGATTGTCCAGCACTCCCCAGTGAAATGAACCCGGTACCTCAGGTGAAAATGCAGAAATCACCCGTCTTCTGTGTTGCTTGCACTGGGAGCTGGAGGCTGGAGCTGTTCCTATTTGGCCACCTTGCTCTGGGACCTTTTTTTTTTTTTTTTTTTTTTTTTGAGATAGAGTCTTGCTCTGTTGCCCAGGCTGGAGTGCAGTGGTGCAGTCTTGGTTCACTGCAAGCTCCGCCTCCCAGCAGTGGTGCAGTCTTGGTTCACTGCAAGCTCCGCCTCCCAGGTTCACACCATTCTCCTGCCTCAGCCTCCCGAGTAGCTGGGACTACAGGTGCCTGCCACCATGCCCGGCTAATTTTTTTGTGTGTTTTTAGTAGACACGGGGTTTCACCGTGTTAGCCAGGATGATGTCGGTCTCCTGACCTCATGAGCCACCTGCCTCGGCCTCCCAAAGTGCTGGGATTACAGGTGTGAGCCACTGTAACATGCTTTTCTTTTATAAAAAATTATAATCTAGTTATGCGTAGGCTAAATTTTAAGAAAGCACCATTTTATAACTCAATGTAATAATTGATTCAAGTGATGATCATCAATGAATAATATGACCCACTGGGAGAAAAGACTAGGGGGAAAGGCTGCTTACAGAATCTCACAGGTTACTGATTAATTACAAAGGCAAAAGCTTGCCTTTGCATTGCTATCTGTCAGTCTTCACCTCATCTGCCTCCTATCACGCGTGCCATGACAGTGGAGCAACCTGACCCTGTGAGTCCCTGGTCTGATGCCATGGGAGGGACATCCATAACAAAATTTGCTGGAAGCATCTGACCTGAATCAAATCCTGGCCAGATGGTCAGAGCACTCCAGAATGTGGGATGCTCTTTTTTGTTTTGTTTTGTTTTTTGAGAGAGAGCTTTGCTCTGTCCTCCAGGCTGGAATGCAGTGGCACAATCTCGGCTCACTGCAACCTCTGCCTCCTAGGTTCAAGCAATTCTCATGTTTCAGCCTCCTGAGTAGCTGAAACTCCAGGCATGCACTACCACGCCCAGCTAATTTTTGTATTTTTAGTAGAGACGGTGTTTCACCATGTTGCCCAGGCTTGTCTTGAACTTCTGTCCTCAAGTGATCCTCCCACCTCAGCCTCCTAAAGTGCTGTGATTATAGGCGTGAGCCACTGCGCCCAGCCAGGATGTTCTGCAGGTTTTCAGAGAGTTGGAGTTCAAGAACAGAGATAGAGTACAGGGAAAATAAAGACAGAACAGCCAAATCTAGGTGTCAACCTTGATTGGATTCTGGGTCAAAAGCTACCAAGGACATTCTGGAGGACAATTAGGAAACTTTGAGTCCAGACTGCATGTTAGATCATTCTGTTGAATTAACGTTGATTCTCTTATCAGGGGTGAGGATGGTGTTATGGTGATGTAAGAGGATGGCTCTATTCTGAGTGATGCAGGATCCAGCATTTAGGCATGAAATGCCATGATGACAGCTGCCTATTTTAGCAAAAGGGAAGGGGTGTGTGTGTGTGTGTGTGTGTGTGTGTGTGTGTGTGCGCGCGCACGTGCGCGCATATAAATAGAGGAAGTAGCTGCGGCTAGATGGTGAATCTACGTGAGGCGTATCCAGGTGTTCATTGTACTGTTCTTTCAACTTTTCTGTGGGTTTGAAAATTTTCAAAACAAGACAAAAATTGTTTTTCAAAGACTGTTCAAGAGGATAGGAAATAGAAATGTCTCTTATTAAAGAGCCATTTAAAAGACTGTTTTCTTCTATTTCCTTTTCCCCACAACTGTGACCCTCAGTGCTAGCGATTTCTCCTTTCCATAAACTTTTGTTTGACTTAAAATCATTGTGTCACCACTGAGCAGGGAATCTCAATAATGGCTGACATATCTGGTAGCAAAAGGAAATGAAATATTTTTATTTTCTCAGAGAGCTAAAGCTTATCTTCTAAAATCAAAAAAAAATTTTTTTTTTTGAGATGAAGTCTCGCTCTGTCGCCCAGGCTGGAGTGAAGTGGTATGGTCTTGGCTCACTGCAACCTCCATCTCCCAGGTTCAAGCAATTCTCCTGTCTCAGCTTCCTGACTAACGAGGACTACAGGCACGGGCCTCCACACCCGGCTCATTTTTGTATTTTTAGTAGAGAAGGGGTTTCACCATATTAGCAGTCTGGTCTCAAACTTCTGGTCTCAAGTGATCCACCTGCCTTGGTCTCGCAAAGTGCTGGGATTACTGGCATGAGCCACTGTGCCCAGCCTGAAATTTCTTATATTGAACTTATATTGAGATGAACTATGCAAGATCCCATGAGAGGAATGATATACCAAGATGAACAACAATATGGTCTCTGCCTTCAAGGGGTGTAAAATCTAACCCATACAATTGGGCTCCACAAGCATTTTTTGAGTGGTTATTATGAGCCAAACAAAACACTAGGACTAGACATCCAGTTATTGAACAAGATACAGGGGCCATCAAAAAGTCTCTTATCTTTTGAAAAATACAAATAGATTAATTTCAGTATATTGCATAAAGTTCATAAGACCTTTATCATGTTCTAAAAATTATCAAGAATCGAGCAACAGCTTCTGAACAAAGAGTACCTCTGAGCCATGACTTGGATTAAAGTTTAGGGTATTTTTCAAACAAAGCAGTAGGCATTGCAAGCAGATGAAATAGAGCAGGCAAAAGCATGAGGGCACGAAATGAGCATGAGGTCTTTGGGGGATCAACAACTAGTTAAGTATGGCTGGAGGGTGGGTACTTGGGGCAGTAAGAGAGACAGAGCTCGGAACTCCAGCTTAACTTGGGCTAGTAGATAAAGAGCTTCCATCCTATCCTGAAGAGTTTGAACTGTATCCTGAAGGCAATGGGAAGCCAGGAGGAGACTTTGGAGATAAATAATATGATCATTAGGTGCTTGTCTTAGAAAGGTAAGTCTAGTGGTGGAGTGGCAGGAGATTTGGAAGGAGATGAGCCAGCAAGACTGGTTAATAGATTTTTGTAATAGTGCTGGTGAGAGATGCTGAGCACCTAAACCAAGACAGGGGGAAGTAGAGACAGAGAAAGGGTAGATGCAAGAGACAGTTTGTAGATTGCAAAAATAGGGAATGGTCACAGAATGAATGCTAGGAAGTGACACAGAGGGGTCATCAGAGATGATGTATTGTATTGGGATTCTCCAGAGAAACAGATCCAATAGGGTGAGGGAGTGTGTGTGTGTGTGTGTGTGTGTGTGTGTGTGTGTGTGTGTGTATTGAGAGAGAGAGAGAAAGGAGTTCTCTATTATAAGGAAACTCCATTGTGGGTGTGCAAAAGTCCAAAACCAGCAAGGTAGCTAACAGGCTAGAGATTCTATCAGAAGTTGATCCTGCAGTCTTGAGTTCAAAGGCAGTCTGGAGACAGAATTCCTTTTTCCTCAGTGGAGTTTCAGTGTTTTCTCTTAATGGCCACCATTGATTGGCTGAGGCCCATGTATCTTATGGAGGGTAATCTGCTTTCCTCAAAGCTCACCAGTTTGAATGTTAATCGTATCTTAAAAATACCTTCATGGCGACATCCAGACAACTAGACACCATAGCCTAGCCAAGGTGATACATAAAATTAACCATCACCTTTAAGACGTTGGTTGTATTTGGGTGCCATTAATAATTAATAATATATGGAATAGAGGATAAAAGATAAGTTGAGGGGAGAAAAAGAACATCATTTCGATGTTGAATTTCAGCTGGGGATGTCCAGTGGTCACTTAGGACAGAAACTCGGAAGCTAGATTTTTCTAATGAACTCAATTTAGACATCTTAGTGGATCCACGTGGTGTTGTTGGGTTTGTTAATGCATTTGCTGCCGATTACCAGATGCTGGATGGCCTCGCTCACACTCTGGCAGTTGGCTGGGGCTGCTGGCTCCTGTGCCTCAGTTGTCCTCCACGTAGCCCCTCCCAGCTAAGCCTTCCTCACTTGGCAGCTGGGGTTCCATGAGGGCAAGCCTGATGTATACGCATGGATCAGGCCTCCGCTTGGGCCACATTTTCTAATGATCCCATAGCCAAAGCAAATCATATGGCTAAGCTTAGGGTTAATGTTGAAGGGGGCAACACACAAGCCTAGAATTCATTAAAATCCATTAACATAACAATGGAACACATGTTGGCCAGGCGTGGTGGCTCACGCCTGTAATCCCAGCACTTTGGGAGGCCGAGACGGGCGGATCACGAGGTCAGGAGATCGAGACCATCCTGGCTAACACGGTGAAACCCCGTCTCTACTAAAAATACAAAAAAATTAACTGGGCGTGGTGTTGGGCCCCTGTAGTCCCAGCTACTCCGCAGGCTGAGGCAGGAGAATGGTGTGAACCTGGGAGGCAGAGCTTGCAGTGAGCCGAGATTGCACCACTGCACTCCAGCCTGGGTGACGGAGCGAGACTCCGTCTCAAAAAAAAAAAAACAAAGCATGGAACACATGTTAAACTGAGTCTAGAATTCATTAAGATCCATTAACATAACAATGGAATACATGTTAAATGCAATGAAGAAAAAGAGAATAAAGTAACGAGATAGATAATTACATTGGAAGAGACGGCCATAGTAGGCAGGGTAGTCAGAGAAGTGACTTTTGAGTAGACACTTAAATGAAGTAAGGCAGCCAGTCATGTGAAATTCTGCAGGCAAGCCCATACCAGACAAAGTGAATCGCAGGGGTGAGGACTGTGAAGCCAGAACCAGCTTGAAATGCTCAAGAAAGAAGAGCAGAGTACACCAGGGCTGGCGGTGGAAGGGCAATGGGGATGAGACTGGAGAGGTGGCAGAGAGGACCACAGTGCAGGGCTTTGCAGACCATGGAAGGAGACTCAATTTTATTCTAAATAGTGATGAGAAACCAATGAAAGATTTTGTGCAAGAAGGGACTTGATCCAATTTTCATCTTCATCTTTTTGAGGCAGAGTCTTACTCTGTCACCCAAGCTAGAGTGCAGTGGCGCGATGTTGGCTCACCGCAACCTCACTGCAACACCTTCTGGGTTCGAGCGATTCTCTTGCCTCAGTCTTCTGAGTAGCTGGGATTACAGGTGCATGCCACCACACGTGGCTAATTTTTGCATTTTTAACAGAGAAGAGGTTTCACCGTGTTTGCCAGGCTGGTATCAAACTCCTGACCTCAAGTAATCCACCTTCCTGAACACCTTCCACCTTCCACCTTCCCAAAGTGCTGGGATTACAGGCATGAGCCACTGCGCCTGGCCAATTTTCATCTTTAAAAGATGGTTCTGATTACTGATGAGGCAACATGCATGGAGGCTGAGAGATCTGGTAGGGGCTACTGCAGTAGTCCCAGAAAGAGAGAATGGTAGTGGTGGAGGTGCCAAGAAGTGGTTGAATTTGGACAACCAGAAGAGGTAGAAACATTACATGTTCATGGAGTAGATGTGGAATGTCAGGGACACAGAGGGGTCAAAAATGATGCCTAACAACTGAGCAAGACAGGAAATAATGAGGAGAGAAAATCAGGCATTCTTTTCTGGACATGCTATATTTCACCTGCCTAATACACATGCAAGTGGAGACACCAAGTAGATCAAATAGGAGGACCTTAAGCTCAAGGGAGAGAAAGTCAGCATCTAAATGGCATGATGGCCATGAGAGTATGTGGGATAAATTGGAAGATGTTGTAGAAGATGCAAATGTTCTCTGCCAACCATTGGATTTGCACAATGAAAGAAGTGATGAATAGAAGGAATGGCTGCGGGGAGCTTCAAAAGAGAGGAGTTTTGAGAAAGTGGTCTTAGGTCAGGATACAAGAGACTGAATTCATTAGGGAAGGGTGGCAGGATGGATGTGAATGGGCTGCCAGCTTCTGAAGACTGTGATAAATTGAGAGCTATATTGGTTATGTTTCTCCAGCAATATTCAGCTGCTCAAATACAGGGCATTAGTCAGAGGTCCTCAGAGAAACAGATCCAATAGGATATATATAACCAGAAAGAAACAGATTATAAAGCATTGGCTCACATAATTATGGAGGTTGATTATGGATACTTAAGTCCCACAAGCTTCTGTCTGCAAGCTGGAGACCTAAGAAAGCTTGTGATATAATTCCAAGGCCTGAAAGCCAGAGAGCCAATGGTGTAGATTCCAGTCCGGGTCAGAAGGCCTGAGGACCAGGTGCTCCAAGGACAGGAGAAGATCAATAAGCCAGCTCCAGCAGTCAGGCAGAGAGTGAACTCAACCTTCCTCTGCTAATAGACTGGATAATGCCCACCCACATGGCTTTACTCAGTTCACCAATTCAAAGGCTTATCTCTTCTGGATACACCCTCAGAGACCACTGAGAAATAATGTTTGAGCAGTTATCTAGGCATCCCATGGCTCACTCATGTTGACACATAAAATTAACCATCAAATACAGACTTAGAGAGTTGGATTTAGCTGTGGGTGGGATTTTTGAAGACAAATGGAGGGAGGGAAGGGATGCGGAGGGAGCTGAGGGTATATACAAATGAAATTATACTTATGGACCAGAGATTCTAGACTGTGGAAGGAGGGAGCGGGGGCATTGAAGAAAGTGGTGGCCTCACTGGTTTGGAAGTCATCATGGGGTAGCATTGTTGAAGTGTCACTAGAAGGACTGTGCTGAGAAAAAGTGGAAATGAAATAGTTTGGGAGCAGCAGGCCAGAGTTCGGTGGGGAAGATTACCAGGAGTAAGGAGGTCAAAGGACCCAAGAAGCCAGGGCTCTGGATGGCCTGTCTATGAGAGGGAAGTCTCCAAAACAGTGGTGCAGAGAAAGACAGCCAAATACTTGTATGAGGAAGGGGCAAGGACAGTCAGTTCCAATAGCACCGCTTCAAACGGTGTGGGGTTTTCAGAAAGGAAGGAAGAGCAAGGGTCTGGAGGGGCTAAGAGAATAATCACCTCACCCCAGGCCCAGTGGCAGAGAGCTGGGATCCAAACAACCCTCACTTGAGAAGGTTGCTGGGAACACAATGGTTTTCAGTTAGGGGTAGAAGGTCAGAGGAACTTAAGAGGTGCAGGTGACGGACCATTCGCTGCAGAGGGCGCAGGCCAATGAGGAGAGAGGAGGACACCTGCTGAGCGTAATGAAAGGGAGGATAATCTTTTCTGACCCTTTTCAGGCACAAATGAAATCAGCAAAGCTCACATGAACAGTTAGGAGTTACTCACATGAAGCCAAGTTTTGCTTCCTCCCAGATTCTTGCCATGTTTTGAATTACTGAGTTTGCCAAATAAGAACCATGTGAAAATTAGTTATTATAGGTAATATCATTTATTACACTTTAATTATATAAGGCTCTTTGAAGAAATAGACTTATCCTGCAGGATTCATCTATCTTCAGACAGCAAAGTTATATGTTCTAATTCAAGTTCATTAGAAATTAGTTCAAAAAAGGGGATTCCAAGCAAGAATGTATGTTAAATCACATGTAACATCCACTCAGGCCAAGCTATTCTGACCTAGCAATGATATCACACCTGACACAGCAGTTGCAATGGCGACTACTGCTTGGTTGAGTTTGCCATGGACCACTGTCATCCTCCAGGATCTGTCTTTTTACAGGGCCCATGCTTGTGAATTAAATGGCAAAATGATGGGGTCCATCACCCTGCATCTTCTGGTCCTTCAGGGATGACACTAATTTCTGCCATTCACTTTGGAATGCTGTATCACTTCAGATTCACTGTCTATGGTCATAGAGGGGATTCATTTCAGAGGATTCCCCTTGGTCCTCTCTATGATGATCGTCTTACCCTAAGCCTCGGAACCAATAAATGAAGCATGTCTATTTCCATTATACATTTGGGGTCCAGAGAAATGACCACTGGATGAGTCTGCAGACGCAGTGGACACACCATAAATAAGCAGGATCTGGGCCAGTCTCCATGTTTTACCTACTCGAATATTCCCTGCTCTGACCGGGGCCCCAGATGCTGGTTTGTGTCTCTAGGTATTAATGCCTACTAAGACCTCGTGCAACAGTCACTCAAATGTTTGGATAATCCTTGGTATTCAGTCACCCAAGTAGATCCCTTCGGTAAAGGCCTGGAAGACCCAGGACCTCACCCTCTTGCTGTGTGGTTTTGCAGGGCTCTGCCTGCTAGGGACACCGTCTTCTTCAGTCCGTGCACCTGGGGCCAAACAGTGGCTCAAGCCCAGAAACTGACTTTTTATTGGTGACTCTCAGGTTCCCAATCAAGCATCCTTGATTTCTTTTGGTTATACAGACTGAACAATCTCTTCTTGGCTGCCCATCTGTCTTGTTCCTACGGATGCAGTATCTCAATAGAATTTTGAGTTAACTCCCTTGAGTGATATTTTTGGCCAGGGGAAGAATTTTCTGAATTTGGAGAGAGAGTCTTTGTGAGTATTTCTTGGCCAGAGAGGCAGACTGTGACAGTGACGGCTAACTGTCCACCAAAGCATCGTTCTCCCCTTACATATGGTATAGTTGCTACTGAAAGGGCAGTTGTCCAGCCTGAAGCTGCATTTCTCAGCAGCCGCTGCATCCATTTCTCAGCATCCCTTGCATGTAAGTCATGCCACATGATTAGGTCTTGCTAGTGGATTGGGAGCAGAAGTGAAGTCACTTCCAGGCAGAAAAGGTTAAGAAGTGAATGTCCTTATTCACCGATTCAATGGACTGTTTGTTTCCTTTCTGCCAGCTCTGCCCAGCTCCACCCAGGGAGAGCTTGGAAGCTAAATGTAGAAGAAGACAGATCCCCTGTCAATCTGGGCCCCTGAAGAGCCACAGGGAGTAACTACCACTCCCCCAACATGACGTCGATATTAGACTGTTACAGAAGCAAAAAATCATCTTTCGTTATATTAAGTGGTTGAAACATAGGAATTTGTTGGCTAAAGCAACTAGAGCTACCCTAATACATACTCTATAAATTCTATATCAAATATAAAAAAATTGTTTGTGTCTAAATAGATTTTTACCTCTTTGTTTGTTTGTTTTTTGTTTTTTTGAGACAGAGTCTCGCCCTGTTGCCCAGGCTGGAGTGCAGTGGCACGATCTTGGCTCACTACAACCTCCGACTCCCTGGTTCAAGCGATTCTCCTGCCTCAGCCAACCGAGTAGCTGGGATTACAGGCATGCGCCACCATGCCCAGCTATTTTTTAGGAGAGACAGCGTTTCACCATGTTGGCCAGGATGATCTCAATCTCCTGACCTCATGATCCACCTGCCTCGGCCTCCCAAAGTGCTGGGATTACAGGTGTGAGCCACTGCGCTCAGTGATTTTTAACAAATTTTAAAGGTGTGTTTGTGATGGTCTGACATAAGAGTAGAGATGATGTGACATTAAATTCACTCTGAGGGGCCCAGGGGATGTCTTATGAGGCTCAGCAGTTATTCCTTACGACAGCTGAAAATAATATTCAAAGCCAGCCCTCTGGACCTGTGGGTTCCACATCTGTAGATTCAACCAAGCAGACTGAAAATATTTGAAAAAATGTTGCGTCTATATTGAACATGTACAGACTTTTTTCCTTGTTATTGTTCCCTAAACCATATAGTACAACTATTTACATATCATTTATACTGTACTAGGTACCATAAGTAACCTAGAGTATGTACAGGAGGATGTGTCATTGTATATCAGGGTCTTGAGCATCCTCCGATTTTGGTATCCATGGGGGGGCGTCCTGCAGCCAATCCCCCATGGATACCGAGGGATGACTGTTATAAAAGGTTCCTTGGTCTCATCCATCCCCCAAGCTGTTGGAAGCTTGGTCCACTCAGCACCAAGACAGTCAACTGACTCCACACAGGCCTTTTATTTTCCACCCCTGAAGACTAACCAGCTGTGTACCTGGAGTCTTAAGATCCTCCCGCCAGAGATTTCTACGAGATGCTACCCTCAGGGCATGTGAATTTGTTTCCTGTTGCTGCTGTCACAGGTTACCGCAAATGTGGTGGTTTAAAGCAACAGAAGTTAGTTTTCTTACATTTTTGGAGGTCACCGTCTGAAAGGAGCTTCATGCTTCTCAAATCAAGGTGCCAGCAGGGCTGCTTTCTCCCGAGGGCCTCCTGCCTCTCCAGGCTTGCAGAGGTTGCTGGCATTCCCCGGCCTGTGGCCCCTTTCTTGCCTCACGCTTACTCTTGGCTTCCATTGTCACATCTCCCACCAGTGCCTCTGATTTTCTGCCTCCCTCTTTGAAGACTCCTTTGGATTGCAATGGACCCACTTGGATAACCTAGAATAATAGCTTCATCTTGAGACTATTTATTTATTATTTATTTATTTTTGAGACGGAGTCTAATTCTGTCACCCAGGCTAAGTGCAGTGTTGCAATCTTGGCTCACTGCAATCTCTGCCTCCCAGGTTGAAGCAATTCTC
Organism: Piliocolobus tephrosceles; assembly: GCF_002776525.5. Taxonomy (NCBI): domain Eukaryota; kingdom Metazoa; phylum Chordata; class Mammalia; order Primates; family Cercopithecidae; genus Piliocolobus; species Piliocolobus tephrosceles. The sequence continues at coordinate 16,202,363 of NC_045437.1, forward strand.
CTGCTTCAGCTTCCTGAGTAGCTGGGACTACAGGCACACGTCACCATGCCAGGCTAATTTTTGTATTTTTAGTAGAGACAGGGTTTCACTATGTTGGCCCAGCTGGTCTTGAACTCCTGACCTCGTGATCCGCCTGCCTTCACCTCCCAAAGTGCTGGGATTACAGGTGTGAGCCACCGCACCTGGCGTCAAGACTCTTAGTCACATCTGCTGTGTCCCTTTTGCCATAGGTAACATTCACAGATTCTGGGGATTAGGATGTGGTTATCTGTGTTAGGCCATTATTCAGCTCACCTCTGGGTAGGATATAACTTCTTAAGTGGCTTTGAAAGGCATCAGATAGGCCAGGCACAGTGGCTCACATCTGTAATCCCCCCATTTGGGAAATCAAGGCAGGAGGATTGCTTGAGGCCAGAAGTTTGAGACCAGCCTGGACAACATAGCAAGACCCTATCTCTACAAAAAAATTGAAAGCTGAGTGTGGTGGCGTGCACTGGTCACTCTAGCTACTTGGGGGGCTGAGGCAGGAGGATTTCTTGAGCCTAGGAGCTGAGGTGAGCTATGATCCTGCCACTGCTCTATAGCCTGGGCAACAGAGCAAGACTCTGTTTCTAAAAAAAATAAAAATAAATAAAGGTACCAGATGGCATGGACATGTGTGGGAGCTGACTCCCCAGGTAGTGAGATTCAACCAGCGGGAAACAGGAGACAGGACCAAACTGGGAAGATACATTTCTTTCCTCTGGAGGACTGCTCCAAGGCAGGACTTTTCTGCACAGCCTGTGCAGAGACATCCCACAGAGCCAAGCAGATGCTCCACTGAGCAACTGGCTGGATCTCTTTCTGGCTCATGATGAAGAGGGTTGTCACAATAAAGCCTTAGCTGGCATTGACTCCCATCCGTTTCCGCCTCGCTCCCGCATCCTTTCTATCCTGGGATTACATTTCTCAAAGCATCAGCAGTTCATCTCTGCCTTCCTCTCACCTGGGGTAGCCCAAATTGAAAGTCACACTTTATTCCTTTATTTATTGAAGAAATAATCACTAAGAACCTACTCTAATCAGATACAGTTCTAATTAACAAAGTGACAGTTACAAATATGAAAAAATTTCTGTTCTCATGGAGCTTCCATTCTAACTGGAAGAGACATACAATAAACAAGAAGACATCATTTAGTGACAAGTGATACTTAAAAGACAGTGATGCAATATAGGCTAGTTATTTTATTAATATATTTGGTGGTGAGGAAGGGCCTTTCTGGAGTTGACATGTAACCTGAGGACTGAATGACAAAGAACTATTTATGCAGAATCAGGAGAAGGGGAGGTGGTGTCTTTTTTCTTTTTTTTAAAACACAGTCTCACTCTGTCACCCAGGCCAGAGTGCAGTGGTGCCATCTCAGCTCACTGCAACCTCTACCTCCCGGGTTCAAGTGATTCTTGTGTCTCAGCATCCCAAGTAGGTGGGACTACGGGCACAAGCCACCACGCCCGGCTAATTTTCTGTATTTTTAGTAGAGACGGGGTTGCACCGTGTTGGTCAGACAGGTCTTGAACTCCTGACCTCAGGTGATCCGCCTGCCTCGGCCTCCCCAAGTGCTGGGATTACGGGTGTGAGCCACGGCACCCGGCCAGGGAGGTGTACCTAATAGCAGGTATCAATGTGCAATCAGTGTGCTTCTCACATGGATGCTTCTAGATAGGTGGTACACTCAGGTGAATAGCAGCAGAAATTTTCTTTGAAAAAATTCATAATTCTACCATGATGTAAAATATAAAATAAACCTTTCAAGCAGAAGCTCTCTACTAACCAATAAATGGGACTTCCTCTTGGTTGTGAAGGAAAGTATTTTATTTTAGAAGTTAGATTTTCTTACTGTGTTTTACACTCAGCATAATTTAGAATAAGGATGATCAAAGTAGGAGTTATGGAGCTTTAGCTTTCTCAGCTGTTTAACAGACACATTAGGGTATATACCCCTGTTTCCTTCCATTGCCAATATATTTTCGCCTTTATGGTTGGCTGTTTGTAGCAGCAATTTTCCCTTCTCATTTCGTATGTTTGGTGGATCAGTTTACATCCTGTTCAGACTGTAGCATCAGGAAGAAGTCATGGGCTTTGACATCAGATAATGCACTATTTTATTTAGATTTTCACTTTCTCTTAGATATTAAATGTTTTTAATAACATCATAAAAGGTATTTTTACATTTTTCTTTTATAATTCATTGTTGGTCCTATATAGAAACGCAGTTTTTAAAAAACTGACTTTTTATCTAGTGATCTTGCTAGAATCACTTATTAATTCTAATAGAAAATCCAACGTGATCAGTCAGTAAGCGAGGGGCTTCATCGTATCAGCTGTGAATACTAACAGTTGTATATCTTTTCCATTTCTCTTTCTTTTCTTCCTCTTTCTGGCTTGCTGAAGTGGCTGGAACCTCCTCAGTGAGCATAGCATGTCTGTGTTCCCCTTGGCATCAGTCGAGGCAGCTTGAAGGCTGGAGACTGGAATCATGTGAAGTACCTTGTGGTTGGTACTGGGAAGACTTAAATAGATGGGGGTTGGCACAGCTGGGATTCCTTGGGTATCTTTCTCTTCACCATGGTGGCTTTAGGGCTCCAAAAGCACATGTCCCAAGAGAGAAGGAGAGAGAAGCAAAAGTTATGGTGTCACCTTCTATGACTTGGCTCTATAAGTCACGCAGTATTATTCCTGTCACATTCTATTTATCAGAAGTGAGTAACTAGGGCTGCCTCATGTTCAAGGAGAGGACAATTAGACTCCACCTTTTCATGGGAGGAGTATCACAATTTGTGGATATATTTTAAAAGCAGCACAATCAATCCTCTAGCCCAAATTATTTACATTTCTCCTTCATGCAAAATACACTTGCTTCATCCCAGGACTTGCAAAGTTGTATCTATTAAGAGATCAGGTTTAGGTTTGAGGCCCAGGGTCTTGTCATGTAAATCACGTTCCCACATGGGTGAGGCTCCTCCTGGGCAGTTCCTGGAGTGTAGATCATTGATGATCTTTTCTTGAACTGAAGATCTGTGTACTAAAGAGACAAGTCTTCTGTCCCGCTCATGCCACATGCAATGGTGGGTCTGGCATAAGGTAACCGCTATAGATCCTCTAACTAACTCGGGGGAAGAAGCACACAGAACTCCTTGGTCCACGGCATTTCTGAAATCCAGCTGAACACACATGGCCAGTCCACTGATGAAGGCTCAGTTCCAGCAAATGGGAAACTGGGAATCATTCTCCATGGGTTCTTGGATATATCCTCTGAGTCATGTTTTCTTTTTCTATAAAATGTAGCCATGTTTGCAGCAGATTAGATTTTTCAGTCTGTGTCCTGCCTGTCAAAGTTTTGTCTCATACAATTATCTTACAATATTTTGGATTTACTATGTAACCTACTGGAATTCACTCCATTAAACAAAAGCCTCTTCTGTGTATCTCAAGATAAGTCTTTTTCTACATCGGGATCCCTGAAAGGTGACTCTGGAATAATTTATTTAAGATTCTTGGCCGGGCGTGGTGGCTCATGCCTGTGATCCCAGCACTTTGGGAGGCCGAGGCAGGTGGATCACCTGAGGTCAGGAGTTCTAGACCAACCTGGCCAACATAGTGAAACCCCATCTCTAACTAAAAATAAAAAAATTAGCCAGTCATGGAGGCATGCACCTGTAGTCCCAACTACTCAGGAGGCTGAGGCAGGAGAATCGCTTGAACCCAGGAGATGGAGGTTGTGGTGAGCCGAGGTTGTGCCACTGCACTCCAGCCTGGGCAACACAGTGAGACTCTGCCTCAAAAAAAAAAAAAAAAAAAAAAAAGATTCTTAGAAGTCCAAGTTGTGTAGTGGGAAGGATCTACCCTGATGATCTCTAGAGAACTTCGATTTTAATTCTAAGAACGTCACATAGAGTTTTACAGTTGCACCTTTGGGTTCATCTTTAGACTATGTTGTCCTGACAGTGTCCTGCATTTGATATCTTCCAGAAAACATTTCTTAATTTTAGCAATCACTATGTCAATTGGAGAAACTAGGAATGAAAATCAGTTTTATTTTCAACTCAGAAAGTCCTGGCTCCTTTAACAGTTCTTTCTTTAGCTTGTCTATTTTTTATAGCGAAAAGAAACTGGGTGGTACTTTCAACACACTCTCTGGAAATCGCTTTAGCTGGAACGTGTAGCTCATTAGGTGCTTTTTCTATTTCCCACATTGCCACAGGCAACGGTGTTACTAAACTTCCTGCTGTTGCATCATGAAGGTTTTCTTTTTTCCAGCTTCCAATAATATTTTCCTCACTTTCCTGTAAGTCCTCACCAGCAGTCCCCCAGAGGGCCATCAAGCCTCTGCTAATGATTTCTTTGAAGTCCTCGATGCTTCTCTAACATGTTTCTTAAGTCCAACTTCTTCCCACTGCTCAGTGCCAAAGCCACATGCTTTAGGTTTGGTTATGGCAGCACCTCAAGTCTAGAGTGCCAAAATATGTCCAGTTCTCTACAGTTGTGAAACTAACCACCCCTGAACTTAGTGATCATTTTAAACAACAGTTATTTTGCTCATGAAACTGCAGTTTGGGCAGATCTTAGCAGGGAGAACTCAGCTCTGCTCCCCTCAGCTTGAGCCAGGGCAGTTCAAAGCTAAGGGCTGGAATAATCTAAAGACTCACTGACTTATCTTAGGCCGAGGTTGGGAAGTTAAACAGCTGAGGTATGGTACATCTGGGTTGTGTCAAGCTTTTCTCTCTATGTGGCCTCCTTAACATAGTCTATTTGGCATGGTATCTTTAGGTTAGGGAGACTTCTTACATGTCAGAGTAAGTAAAGATGTACCACTTTTTATGACCTAGGCTTGTAAGTCATGCCATATCATTTCTTCCACATTCTACTCATTAGAAGTGAGGCACCATGGCTGACCCATATTCATAAGAATTAAACTTCACCTTTTTATGGGAGAGGTATCAAGAAATTGCAATATGCTTTAAAATGGCCACACACACTAAGCTGCACGTGAGGCTGGGAGATGTATTCTGTGGCTAAGCATGCATTGCAAGCCAAAACGTAGGGGAAATCTGTTACTAAAAGGTAAAAGGAGAGAAAGGCCAGATTACTGGGTGTTAGTTAGCAGTCTCTGTCACAGGCAGCTTTGTGTAGAAATTAAAACCTGAACCAAGTTATCATGGATGAAGAGAATGTGAATAGGGAGAAAAGTCACTTCTAGCAAGAGAAGAATATGAGCAGAAACTTGGAAAAGGGAATAATACAGTGGGCATGTATGTGTGTTTATGCTAAAGGTACATGTTCTAATTAAAGGAAGCTGGTGATGGGATGGTAAATTATGCCACATAGAATGGGTGTGGTCCTATCAGGAGGCCAGTGAAAAATAGAGAAACTGCTTGGATTTGGCATAGTTTTGTGATGAAACAGCAATGTGTTAGGCCATTTTTGCATTGCCAAATAAATACCGGAGACTGGGTAATTTACACAGAAAAGACGTTTACTTGGCTCACTGGGCGTGGTGGCTCATTCCTGTAATCCCAGCACTTTGGGAGGCAGAGGCGGGTGGCTCACAAGGTCAGGAGATCGAGACCATCCTGGCTAACATGGTTAAACCCTGTCTCTGCTAAAAATACAAAAAATTAGCTGGGCATGGTGGAGGCGCCTATAGTCCCAGCTACTTGGGAGGCTGAGGCAGGAGAATGGTGTGAACCCAGGAGGCGGAGCTTGCAGTGAGCCGAGATTGCACCACTGCACTCCAGCCTGGGTGACACAGCAAGACGCCATCTCAAAAAAAAAAAAAAAAGTTTACTTGGCTCATGGTTCTGCACGTTCTTCAAGCATGGCACTGGCACCTGCTTGGCTTCTGGAGGGCTCAAGGAGCTTTCACTCACAGTGGAAGGTGGCATGGGAGCAGGCATACCACTTGACAGAGTGGGAGCAAGGCCAGTGGGGAGATGCTACACTTTTAAAAACAATCAGATCTCATGAGAACTCGCTATCATGGCACCAAGCCATGAGGGATCCTCCCTCAGGATCCAAATACCTCTCACTAGGCCCCACGTCCAACCTTGGGGATTACGTTTCAACATGAGATTTGGAAAGGGACATGTAACCGAAGTACATCACGTGAGATTTGGACATGAGTGACCCTGGACCTGAATTTCCTGTCCATAATAGTATTGTGATTTTCAGCAAGTGCTGTAGATTACAAAAGTGGCCACAATTCTCCAACCTTTTGTTGAGTGACTTTGCAGCAACTTCCATGAAGTTATGGAGTCTATTTCCCCACCTCCTGACAATGGTCTGGCATTATGTCTTGCTTTGACCAGTAGAATGTGGTGGAATGAACAATGTGCCAGTTTTGAATTTAAATCTCAAGAGGACTTGTCTGTTCCCTTAGGACCTTGCCAAATGCCCCATAAACCGGCCAAGGCTAGTTAACTGGAGGATGAACGAACACATGGAGTGGGGCTCAACTGTCTCATCTGAGGTCCCAAATATGAGAAAGCCAGGCAAGGTCAACTTTGTTCACTTCGCTATAGTTGAACTGAAGAGCCATGTGTGGGCCCAGCAGGGAGGGACTGCCCAAGTGAGCCAGCTCAAACTGACAACCCCTTGAATCAAGAGCTAAAGAAGTGGATATTAGGCCAGGTGTGGTGGCTCACACCTGTAATCCCAGCACTTTAGGAGGCCAAGGCGGGAGGATCACCTGAGGTCAGGAGTTCAAGACCAGCCTGGCCAACGTGGTGAAACCCCATCTCTACTAAAAATACAAAAAATGGCTGGGCTTGGTGGCTCACGCCTGTAATCCCAGAACTTTGGAAGGCCGAGGCGGGTAGATCACCAGGTCAGGAGATCAAGACCATTCTGGTTAACATGGTGAAACCCTATCTCTACTAAAAAAAATACAAAAACACTAGCCGGGTGTGGTGGTGGGCGCCTGTGGTCCCAGCTACTTGGGAGGCTGAGGCAGGAGAATGGCGTGAACCTGGGAGGCGGAGCTTGCAGTGAGCCAAGACTGCACCACTGCACTCTAGCCTGGGCAACAGAGCAAGACTCTGACTCAAAAAAAAAAAAAAAATTAGCTGGGCATGTTGACAGGCACCTGTAATCCCAGCTACTCAGAATGCTGAGGCAGGAGAATCGCTTGAACCCAGGAGGCGAAGGTTACAGTGAGTCGAGATGGCCCATTGCACTCCAGCCTGGGCAACAAGAGCAAAACTCTGTCTCAGACAAAAAAGAAGTGGATGTTATTTTAGCTACTGAAATTGGGGGAGATTTGTTACACAGCAAACCTAACTGTTACAGCAAGTTAAATAAACTGCTTTCTAAATGTCAATAGCTTCACTATAAAATAGATATTAAAATAGATTATAAATAGCACCTATCTCACGGCAAGGACAAAACCAGATGCTGATGGCAGCACACTTGGTGCCAAGCCTGAAACGTGCTGAGCAAATGGTAACTAATGCCATTGATTACATCAAAGAGAGAATATTAACAGAGTAACAGGAAGAGTTAGTAACAGAGTAAAGGAAGGAGAGTGTAAGAAAGAATTACTTTAGATCATTGACCATCAGAGAAATGCAAATCAAACCCCCAATGAGATACCATCTCATACCAGTTAGAATGGCAATCATTAAAAAAGTCAGGAAACAACAGGTGCTGGAGAGGATGTGGAGAAATAGGAATGCTTTTACACTGTTGGTGGGACTGTAAACTCTGTAAACTAGTTCAACCGTTGTGGAAGACCATGTGGCAATTCCTCAAGGATCTAGAACTAGAAATACCATTTGACCCAGCAATCCCATTACTGGGCATATACCCAAAGGATTATAAATCATGCGACTATAAAGACACATGCACACGTATGTTTATTGCAGCACTATTCACAAGAGCAAAGACTTGGAATCAACCCAAATGTCCATCAATGATAGACTGGATTAAGAAAATGTGGCACATATACACCATAGAATACTATGCAGCCATAAAAAAGGATGAGTTCGTGTCCTTTGTAGGGACATGGATGTAGCTAGAAACCATCATTCTGAGCAAACTATCACAAGGATGGAAAACCAAACACCGCATGTTCTCACTTATAGGTGGAAATTGAACAAGGAGAACACTTGGACACAGGATGGGGAACATCACACACCAGGCCCTGTCGTAGGGTGGGGGAGCAGGAAGGGATAGCATTAGGAGAAATACCTAATGTAAATGAGTTAATGGGTGCAGCACACCAACATGGCACATGTATACTTATGTAACAAACCTGCACGTTGTGCACATGTACCCTAGAACTTAAAGTATAATATAAAAAAATAAATCCACATTCTGCTCATTTTTGCCTCATGACTTTTCTCCATTCATTGGTTCCACTGCCCTGACCTGTGCTCACTCTGCATACCACAAATCTGCATCTGGGGGCTAAAGGTTCTCCTCCCTTCAAAACATCCCTCTGAACTCTTTCTTTCTAGACCCCTTCAACACAAATCCAGATGGTCCACATACTCTGTTAATTGTCTTATTGCCTTATATATTTATATCTTTTACTAACAACTAGGCTCTAAGCAACTTAATAAAGATGGTTGGTGTTGATCCTTGGGGTTATCTTATCTCCAGTTAAGAGACCTATTAAATTTCCTGAATGCCGAGTCATTCAGTGAACTCACAGAGAACGATTCCCCCAATAGATGGCATTTGTAGGAATCACTGGGTATTTTCCCCAGCATATCATGAGGGAATGATGAGAACTCGAATTTAACAACTAGTTCCCACCAAGCAAACGTCTGAATACTTCAGGGTCCGTAGATCCTGTTTATGTCTCAAACTGCTTATCAACTGTAACCCGGTTATTACTTGAAAGTAAAAATAGAAGTCCCTGGGAGAACTAAAGATGGAAACAGATCCTATACTGCATTTTGAATTTTCCCACCTTAATTACACCCCCTATCAAAACAAACTGCTTAAGGCTTTATAAGTGTCTTCTTTCTACTTCTTTCAGAGATTGTCTTCTGAACCAGCAAATATCATTTTTAAATTTAAACAAAAGACATCTCCTCTCCCTTGTGTTTTATCAGTGGTGTGCAGCTTGCCAGAGGTGACTGTGTGCTGTGTGCATCTCATTCCAACTCCACCTCCAGTGGTGACACTCTGGAGCCTGAAATTAGCCATAGTGGGGATATTTACACCATGAAGATCAGCAAATTCTATGAAGCAAGGTTTTGTTTTTTGTTTTTTGTTGTTGTTGTTTTCCCCAGAGATCAGTTGGTAAGCATTTATTAGCACATAATGGCCAGATCTCCATGGGCTTAGAAAGTACAGCTCCCATCACCAGGAAACATTCATCACCTTCGTCATTGCAGAATGCTTTAAATTGTGAGACTGGTAAAATGGGAACTCAATGCAAGCATGACCAAGACAAATGCTGCTAAGCCACAGCCAGTCCAGCTGGAATATGAGTGAGGTAGAGAGAGGCTTGAGACAAGGCTGGAGGGGCACACACAGGCAGAAAACACAGGGCTTGCCGGGTGCAGTGGCTTACGCCTGTAATCCCAACACTTTGGGAGGCCGAAGTGGGCAGATCACAAGGTCAGGAGTTCGAGACTAGCCTGGCCAACATGGTGAAACCTCGTCTCTACTAAAAATATAAAAATTAGCTGGGTATGGTGACGGGCGCCTGTAATCCAGCTACTTGGGAGGCTGAGGTAGGAGAATCACTTGAACCTGGGAGGCAGAGGTTGCAGTGAGCTGAGATCACTGCACTCCTGAGTGACAGAGTTGGACTCCATCTGGGGGAAAAAAAAAAAGAAAACATAGGGCTCTAAAGGCATAAACATTTATGTTTCAGTGGTATGGAAAGTTATATTAATAGTTTTGCATAGGAAATAAATATATTTGGGTTTATGTTTTCTAAAGATCTCTCTAGGTATCTGGTCTGTAGAGAATAGGATAGACACATGGTGGGAGGGCAAGGGTGGAAGACCAAAGAAGACACTATTTTGGAACGGGACAAGGGAGCCCCAGCATGTCTTCTGAACTCTGCCTTGCACCTGCCCCATGCCCATCTCCACACTCCACCTGTGCTTGTGCTCCCAGCGCTCTCCACCAGGAATCCCTTCCTCTCCCATCCCAAGTCCTGCCATATTGCAAGACCAGCTCAAGGTCCACACCCCTCCACCTTGCATCCTCCCCTGTCATCCCAGTCACATCAATCTACTTGCCTTGGCACCTGGAATACTACTTCCTGATAATCACAAGACTTGCTCTGCTACCTTGTGTGGTCATTTCACATTTTATGTGAATTTGTCTGATCTCCATAACTTGCTTAAAGTTTATTATGGAGATCGGTGGTGTGATCTATGACTAAATTGAGCCCCCAGAACATTCCAAGCAGGCACGATGCTAGATATCTTGGGGCATGTGGAGGGAAGATAGAATCTGTCCCAGAGAAGCTTTCGTTCATCTGCAGATTTATCAAATACAAAGTCAGGTAATGCTGAGCCAGTTTGCACTGATAAGGAAATGCAGGGAGGGAGGAGATTCATGTAAAACAGTGGGTAAGAAACACTTAAAGCAACTATCTCAAAACTGGGGACTGTATTCCTTGCATCACACATGGAATCAAAATTCTAACTGTAGCTTTGCTTCTAAAGGAAGTAGTATACTTCCATAATTACCATAATTACCTGCAACAGGTCAGCACATTCTTTCTATGAAAAATCAGAGAGCAAATATTGTTAGCTTTGTGGTGGGCCTCTGTTGGAACTACTCATCTCTGCTGTTGTGGTACAAATGCACACATAGACAAACCATCCACGAATACACAGAGATCTGTTTCAATAAAACTTTATTCACAGAAACAGGTGGCAGGGTAGATTTGGTCTCTGTACTGTAGTTCACTGACCCCTGACCTAAAAGATTACATACTTTGAAAATAGCAATGCCAAACCTTGAATCCAGGTCCAGTATTTTCCAGCAATCATGATGCTTCTCTGATCAACCGAACAAAACAGTTATAAATGTACTGGCTAAATTTGGCTTTTATGCACTTGTTTCGTCCCCTATTATAGTATAAGCTTTTGGTGAGTAGGGATTTTCAAATTATTTAAAGCACTTATTTTTATACCCAGTACACACAAATACAGAACTTTACTATAGCAGATTTTTTACCCCAACTTAGTGTACTACCTGAATAAAAAGCTTAGTAACTAAAAAAATTGCCCTCTTAGATTTCTGAACTATTTTTTTCTATTTTTTTTTTTTTAGAGACAGGGTCACCCACACTGGAATGCAGTGGTACCATCATGGGTCACTGCAGCCTTGACCTCCTAGGCTCAAATGATTTTTCTCATCTCAGCCTCCTCAGTAGCTGGGACTACAGATGTGCACTACCACACCTGGCTAATGTTTAATTTTTTGTAGAGACAGGGTCTTGTCATGTTGCCCAGGGTGGTCTTGAAATCCTGAGCTCAAGTGATCCTCTCTTGCCTTCTTGAAATCCTGAGCTCAAGTGATCCTCTCTTGCCTTGGCCTTCCAACATGCTGGGATTACAGGCGTGAGCCAGCATGCCTGGCTAAAACTATTTTTACAGAGAACTTATGTGGTGATATGGTTTGGCTGTGTCCCCACCCAAATCTCATCTTGAATTGTAACTCCCATAATCCCCACCTGTCATGGGAGGGACCTGATGTGAGGTAATTGAATCATGGGGGCGGGTTTCCCATGCTGTTCTCGTTGATAAGTCTCAGAAGATCTAATGGTTTTATAAAGGGGGTTACCCTGCACACGCTCTCCTGCCTGTTGCCATGTAAGATGTGCCTTTGCTCCTCTTTCACCATCCACCATGATTGTGAGGTCTCCCCAGACGTGAGACTGTGAGTCCATTCGACTTGTTTTTCTTTATAAATTACCCAGTCTCAGGCACGTCCTTATTAGCAGTGTGAGAATGGACTAACACAGATGGCCTTATCCTGTTTTTCCACAAAGCTATCTGAGGTACTATATAATCATCAAAAAGAATAAGGCAATTCTATAGGTATTAATGTAGGATGAGAGCTAAAATACTATGCTGAGACAAAAGCAAGCTGCAACAATTTATGTTTATATTAAAAATGATGGGGATATATATGTGTGAGTATATGATTGGACAGTTTATTTTTGAGAGAATATTCAATAAAACAGTAAAAATAGCTGTTTCTGGGAAAATGGGTAATTAGAGGGCTACAGCTGGAAAAAAAGTAACATTTTACTTCTAGTATTTGAGATTTTTGTTTTACAAGTCACCTATATATATTAGCTTTCAAAAGAATTAAAAATTAAAAATACTAGATTGTTGGCATCTGAAATAAAACACTTTATGCTGATGCCTTCCTCAGTAATAAACACATTCAAAACTACAGTCAGCCCTCAGTGTCCATGTGGTCTGAATTCAACCACAGATTGAAAATATTTGAAAAAAAATTTTTTGGCGGGGCACAGTGGCTCACACCTGTCACCCCTAGCACTTTGGGAGGCTGAGGTGGGAGGATTGGTTGAGGCTGTAATGAGCTGTGACTGTGCCTCTGCACTCTAGCCTGGTGACAGAGTGAGACCCTGTCTCAAACAAATTGAAACAATTTTTAAAACGCACACACGCACACACAGTATACCAACTATGCAGCATTATGTTGTGTTAGGTATCCGTAACCTGGAGATGATTTAAAGTGGAAGGAAACATGTGTGCAGGTTCTATGCAAATACTACACCACTGTGTATCAGGGACTTGAGCATCTGTGAATTTTGTATCCTGGTGGGGTCCTGGAACCAATCTCCCTTGGATACCAAGGGACGACTGCACTTCACTGACCTTGTTCAAAGCTACTGACATCACACACACCAAGGAGTGCACGTAAAAGCAGTAAAATTGGAATAGGTTCTGTGGCTAGGGGAAACTCAGTGGTACTTTGTTAGCTGTGATGCTGCTCTATAGTGATGGGAGATGTTACCACTGGGGAAACTGAGTGAAGGGCACGCAGGCCTCCCTGTATGTTCTGTTACAACTTTCTCTGAGTCTGTAATTATTTCTAAATAAGAGGCTAAACACAAAATCACAGCTATGCCACGTAAAGGCTCACGCGTCAATCTACGTTCTAACTATGGTGCTGCTCTAACCCCTTATCTGAGTCATGCCTTTCCTTGCCTATTTCCCCATCTGTAATTGAGGGTGGGGGACAGCCTTCCAGAGTAAATTAAGTCACAGAGGGAATCCTGAGAGGTGTGCAGTAGAAAGAAGACTTCGGTCAAATTCTCTCTGGGCCTAAAATAAAAACAAAGAACACACATCCGAGTCTTTGCCAGCCTTCCTTCGGTCCCTGGGCGGGGGGCACAGGCTCCAGGCAGCACCTGGCTTCAGGTTCCGTCCTAATCCCTGCAGAATGGGAAGCTATTTGTGAGCATGAGCAGAGGTGGGAGTCAGTGGTCTGCAAGGGAAGTGGCGCTTGCTCATGCCAGACGCTTGGTCTGGTGGTTTGGGTACACTGGCAACCAAACCACCTACCTGTGTGTTCTACTCCACAGGGAGGTGCAGGCAGGTTCTAGGATCCGGAGTTTCAAGATCAGGCACCCTTTGGGGCTGACACAGGAGACTGTCTGACGTAAACACATTTCAAGTCCTCAGCTGTGTGTGAGTTCATTTATCAGTCCCTTCTTTTGCCTATTGGCTTTCTTGAAGTCACACTCAGTGTCTACAAGAGCAGTGGAGACAGCTGCAGTTTGTGTTTGGACCTGGTGAGCAAGTCCATGCAACAAACACAAAGCCCAGACACTGAAACCCCAGCATTAACACCAAAAAGCCAGCCAGGCGCGGTAGCTCACACCTGTAATCCCCAGCACTGTGGGAGACTGAGGCAGATAGATCACTTGAGGTCAGGAGTTCGAGCCTGGCCAACATGGTGAAACCCCATCTCTACTAACATACAAAACTAGTAGTAAAAATACCAAACCTAAACAGGCATGGTGGTGCTCGCCTGTAATCCCAGCTCCTTGGGAGGCTGAGGCAGGAGGATCGCTAGAACCCAGGAGGCAGAGGCTGCAGTGAGCCGAGATCGTGCCACTGTACTCCAGCCTGGGCAACAGACTCTTGTCTCTAAAGAAAAAAAAAACACCACAAAGCCAAAACAAAAATAAGCCTCCCCTCCATGGCATTTCGAGCCTCCTCTGATAAAGGAAACACACAGCGTGTTAGCTAGTATCTTTTATTGTCAGACCTGTGAGCCAACAGTTTTGCAGGGTTGCGCACAATGGGACAAGGCAAATTTCTTGTGTGGGTAGACCTAGCTGGCCCAAGTCTTTAAAACTTTTCCATATAAAAATAGAAGTCCAAGACCAGATTCTTCTTCTTCTGGTCATAAATGCTGATTTATTTACAGGTGCCTTGTTCAGACCACCATTAAACTTGGGATAAAATATGTATTTTACTAAAGCCTCAGCATTTAATGTCAGGGTCCTTTAAAGGTTCACTCAAATGTTAAGACATTTCTGGAATGCAGCATCTCTACCCCACAGTCAACATGGTTGTACCTGTAGTCGAACCAGAGGAATACAACTTAACCTTCCAAGTAACACTTTAACTTAAATCTTTTAGACATGAAAGACTCCAAAATGACTTCATTCTTGTTCTAAAACCAGCACTGGAGCCAGCTGTTGAAGAGTAGTTTATAAATACAGTTATCTTGGAGGCTGCATATCTGTTATAATACAGCAGACACAGATGCAGACTTTGCTACATGTAAAACAAAATGAGTCAACACGTGTTTTTCAAAATACAGCAAAGACAGGAAAATCCAGGATTCCGGTTTGTTAATAAAACCACCTTATAAAGTAACAATTGAGACTATAGCTCTGCACTATTAAAAATATACAGACTGTGTACACCATTGCACATCCTTTTTCCCTTTGCTTTTTAATGCTCATGAAACCATGATTAAAGTGTTGAGTTTATGAACACATGCATGAACAGGCAAGCACGTACACTTACAAGATGAAACAAAGAACAAAGCTGATCATGTCATTCCATGAGAAAGGCTGCCCGCAGCACTCCAGCTCAAACACACAGTCCCCTCGGGCTCTCTATCCCCTCCCTGCTCCCTCACCTTCCCTCAGATTCGGGGAAATCAGGTTGGGAGGTTAACGCATCATTGACAGAGAATGCCCCCCTTCCACGCTCTGTAAGTCTCCCCGGGAAGGGGGGGAAGGCAGTTCCCTTCAGTAGCACAGTTAGGGTCGATTAGTGTTGGTTCCACAAGTTAAGGCACTTCCGGCTGCTTTGGTGGCAGCATGGTTCCTCCCCTCCTTTTTTAAGGCATGTGTCCTCTAAGAGTAGTAAAGCTTTGGAAACTGTGCAGACTGTTAAAGTTGACAGCTTAATACAGGATCATTGAAGTCGGCAGGCAAAAGGATCCTCAGAGACACCTCCCTCCGACCAGAAGCTTCCAGAAAGCCTGGGCAGCTCTGTGTTTCGGCTGGGCATGGCACACTGGAGCCAGCCGAGGCCAGAGGGTGGTGCGTTCAGGTAGCAAAGACAGGTAGGCTCCGTCCCGCCTTCACCTGGAGCTGCCCTGGCTGCTGGCGGAGCGTGTCGTGCTGTAGCGCTTCTTCACGATCATGCTGATGTAGGCTTTCATGAGCTTAGCCACATCCACCACCTGCCCAGGGGGGAAGCAGAACCAACACATGGTCACGAGTCTCCCCCAGGCAAAGGGTCCTGCCTAATAACCAGACATTCCCTGGGCACCCTCCCATAGCTTTCCGTGCTAATCCACAGCTCCCATTTTGCAGGAAGCCAGAAGTTTAGCCGCTTTTCACCTTCCTCATCAGGGAGAGGTGGAATCTCAGTTTTTCCAAATACAATGTGCACCACCTGGTGGTTCCTTCACACAAACGTGCCAACTTGGCTTGATGTAAACTGTCAGATTTTGCACGTTAAAATACAGAGCTACCCAAGGAAGCTGAAGTTATTCAGTGTCAACAGTGCTAGGATTACTATCCCTGCTTAAAATAAAAGTGAAATGACAGAGTCCATAATTACAGCCTTTAAAGACAGGATCATCTAATTCTAGTCAATTCCTTAGGATACAGCTGAAGAAACAAGATAACTGAGGCCCTACGTGCTGGGAGAGCGGCCAGCTCCCCAGACACCAGGCCCGCTTCTGCTCCATACCAGCCACCTCCTCCAGCTGGGATCTCCATTAGCTCCCTCCCATGGTGTCCCCGTCATTGCCACCCCTTCTCAGAGCTGGCCTGGACCCTGTGCAGGCATCATAACTGGCTTCCATTTCCCTGCTTGCTGTCTTCCCTTCCAGTCCCACCCAGATCACTGTCTGTAAATTCACTGTTATGCCATGCACAATCAAAGATCCCATAGTGGTTCCTTGTTGTCTACTGGATCTCACCAAATCCTGCAGCCTGGCACCTGGGACCCTTGAGTCAAGGGCTCCCCACCTTCTTCCCTCCCACTGCACGTCTCCCCATCAGCCTAGGGAACCTACAATGCTACATCCTCCAAGCACCTGGAATGCCCTCCTCACCGCCTCTCCACTCCGAACCAGGCAGCAGGTGACTCCTCGCCACTCACCACACTGGATTGCTAGCTGTTCCCTTTGTGGAAGCTTCAATAAGCTTCTTGTATTATACTCTTTGAACTTTGAAGCTGGTAGCATATATATTTAGAGGCCTTTTAGTGTGTGTGGTTTCACAATCTAGAATGAGCTGCACCTAGGATGGTCATGCTCCCAGCTCCCTCCCAGTCTCAAGAGGCCACCAGAACCGAGTCTCACAGCTCTGACACTGCCATAATTATTAACTAATTTTCATAAGGTTTTGTTGCAAAGAATATACTTTTTCACGGACATCTATGTCATTTCCCTTTGTCTTCCTTTCCTCCAAGGGTAAGACTCTGTGACACAATGGAACCAAATTCCTCTGTTGCAAAAGCATACGGAAGAAATATGGGGTTCTCAGATTTTAGTCTGCAGGGAACCAGCAGCTGGGAAGGGACCATAACACTGTATTTTCGTTTTTTTTTGAGACGGAGTCGCTCTGTCACCTGGGCTGGAGTGCACTGGCACAATCTTGGCTCACTACAACCTCTGCCGCCCAGGTTCAAGCGATTCTCCTGCCTCAGCCTCCCGAGTATCTGGGACTACAGGCACCCACCGCCACACCCAGCTAATTTTGGCATTTTTAGTAGAGACAGGGTTTCACCATGTTGGCCAGGATGGTCTTAATCTCCTAACCTTGTGATCCGCCCACCTTGGCCTCCCAAAGTGCTGGGATTACAGGCGTGAGCCACCGCGCCCGGCTGTATTTTCATATTTTAAAGAAAAATATTCAAAGAAAATGACCTGGTCAAAGGCATGAGGAAATGGGGTCTTGTTTTTCTGTCTTGTCAAGACCATGAATAAAAAGATGAACTTGCTCTGCCTCTTACCTCACTGGTTTCAAAGAGCAGCTCCCTCTCATCGACCACGATCTTGTACGTATTCGCCAGGGGTGCCCCGAAAGACAGGATGTGTTCATACTGGAAGACTTCCAGCGGCCTTCCCTCCCCACGCTTGTAGACGGAGACGGCGTCCGCACTGACAGCCAACCAGAGCTCCTGAGGGAAGCCACCTTCCTTGCACTGGTGGGCAAGAGAGTCAACGGAAGAGTTCAGTCATGAAATGGTTGGCAACAGCATCTAAACCGTAGGACAGGCTATGAGTGAAGTCCTCTGCATGGAAGATTAAATATATTCGACGTGCGTGCGTGCATGGAGGGGCATGAAATACGAGAAACGGCACCTCTCTGGCTATCTTGATTGACTTCTAACGAGTTAATCTCATGCATTTGGGAAGAGCTCACTAACTGGCAGGGTCTAACATCTTGCTTTGACTCTCCACTTCTTGGCATTATTCTACTAGCTGTTTGGTTTAGCCACATGGAAGTGGCCTGGTAATGCACATGCTGGCCGGGAGACGGAAGGAAGCTCCCCTCCTCAAGACAAGTCGACTCTTAATATCTCCAGTTCTGCCTCCAATTCTCTTTGCGGATGGTTAGTCTTCAAATACAAAATCTAGGATCACAGAGGGAAATGCTCCAAATCATGCATGCTGAGCAGTTCTGGCTCCTCTTGACAAGGAGCAGCAATGGCCTTCCATATGCAGAGTGGGAAGAGGGTCTTGACTGGTTTTGGTTTAACTGTACACTTTCCTGTACAGATTGGTGGAAGAAAACAAGAGCCCATATGTAGGGGCTAACAACACAGGGCTGATCCAAACCTGGACAAGCAGGAGGGCTATAAATTGGGGACACTGAAGAGAGTCCCTAGTTTGTATCCCTAATAACCAGATATTCTCTGCATTCTCCATGCAAAAGCCAGTAGCTTTCTATGCTAATCCACAGCTCACATTTTACAGGAAGCCAAGAGTTTAACTGCTATTATTACCTATTCCTTGTCAGGGAGAAGTGGAATCATGGCTTTGTACAAAGCACCTGATTTTTTTTTTTTTTTTTTTTGAGACGGAGTCTTGCTCTGTCGCCCAGGCTGGAGTGCAGTGGCGCGATCTCGGCTCACTACAAGCTCCGCCTCCCGGGTTCACGCCATTCTCCTGCCTCAGCCTCCCGAGTAGCTGGGACTACAGGCACCCACCACCTCGCCCGGCTAGTTTTTTTGTATTTTTAGTAGAGACGGGGTTTCACCGTGTAGACCAGGATGGTCTCGATCTCCTGACCTCGTGATCCACCCGTCTCGACCTCCCAAAGTGCTGGGATTACAGGCTTGAGCCACCGCGCCCGGTTAAAAACAAACTTCATTGAACCAACTAACCAACCAAACCAAAAACATCACCCAATGAAAAGCCATTAATGGATCCTAGAATATACAATCAATATTTAGATGTTTACAGACCCTCAATTTAAAGTCATTGGATAACATGCGGAAGTACTGCGATCATCAAAAAAACAAAAAACGGAAGCTAATTTAGACTAGGAGCTGGCAAACGTATCGGTTAAGGGCCACACAGGAAAGATTTTTAGACTTTGTGGATCACGTGGTCTCTGTCACAACTACTCAACTGCACAAAAACAGCCAGAGAATGTATCTAAAGGAATGAGCTTGGCTGGGTTCCAATAAAACATTAGAAAAAAGGAGGCAGGCAAGATCTGACCCACAGACCAGTTTGCCAAACTCTCATCTACACCGTTAGTAAGACTGCTTTTCAATAAGTGGTCTACTTAAAAAAAAAATCAGTACTGGGTTGATGCTAATGGCTACATTCCATTATGAAACAGACATTCTTTCAAACACAGGGCTGTAAAGAAAAAACAAAAAAGTAAAACGCAAGTATATCCACAGTTTCTAATTTGTATATATAGCTATACTTTTTTTAAATGTAGATTATCAGTGTTTAAAAAATTAGATCTATAGCTTCCCTAAGGAAGGGTAGTAAAAGAATAGATGACGTCTTAATTTTGCATTCATTCCTAATATTACAGATGCATTTACTACAAAGGAGAGGAGAAACTGTGAGAAAGGAAGTGTTAATGGTACAATGTGAGGGGCTCGAATAAAAGAGGTTGAGAGAGCAAGGTGCTCCATCTTGTCTTCTCTCCGTATGAACTTGGCCGTGATCCATGTTCTCAGAGGCCGGCGCCCCGCCCACCCCGACACGCGGCAGCCACTTCTCACCTCCACGTCAAACAGCGTCGAGCCGTAACCAGGCCACTCCTTGATCAAGGCCATGTACTTGGCCATGGCCTGTTCCTGGTTCATTCCCTGAAATTTCTTCCACTTGTCAATGATACTGGCTCGAGCCGAGGAGACCTCTTCCTTCATCCACATGTCCAGCATCTGCTCCTCCTCCACCTTCTGGCGGACCACGGACCCGGTCCGGAAGCTCCGCCTCAGGGTCCCCTCCAGGAAGCTCGTCCGCCTCTTCTCCAGCCGCTCACAAGGGGTGAAGGTTTTGGTTGACTGGCTGATGCGGGCCTTGAGTCTCTGCAGGGAATAAACCTCTTCGAGAGGCGGGACGGCAGCGTGCAGAGTATAATCCCCCTGCAGATACTGGAGTCGCAGGGCGGCAAGTACCTGGAGGTTTTCTTCCGGGGCTGGATGGTGGCCGTGGATAACCGCCTCGTGGGCCTGAAAGGAGACAGTCAACAGCCTTCTGGTCAACGCACTGCCGTGCCATGGGATGCCCACGACGCTTCCTCCCTCATTTCATCAGGGCTTCTCTCACCTTCCCTGACTGCCCTGGTTAAACCTGCACCCTCACCCCTGCTCACTGCTTTAAATTTAATTTTCTCCCTAGCACAGAGACCATCTCACACACGTCATATATTGTATTCCTTACGGTCTCTCTCCTGTCAACTAGAACAGTTCCTGGAATGGTGGTTCAAATGAAATGTGTAGCAGGTTTCATTCTACAAACGAAAGAGCAGCTGGGCCTTGGCTTTGCTGGGAAATCTACAGGTGTGCCTCATTTCTAAGGTACCAGTTAACTTACAAGGCTCAGTCTTAACTGGTTTTACCCTCGCTTGCCCGCAAAGAAATCTGTTTCTAACTATTCCTTTTACCTGTTCAAACATAAATGCAAACTCCACACTGTCTTTCGGTACATTGTCTGTGTCCAGGAAGCAGTAAAGTTTGAAGTAGAATTTCCACGGCAGGTCCCCCACCTCGGATGCGGCAGCCAGTCTACAGAGAGGAGTCAAGAGAGGCTCAGAAAATGAACGAGAGGGGCCTTCGGTGACCCGCAGGGAGCTGACTTTACATGGTGTATTCTAAGGACACAGACATTCTGTCCAGGCCCAGATAACAGTGGATAGAGATGGGGACAGAGAAATAAACAGAGTGAAAAACGTACTTTCACCCTGATTTTGCTTTAAGAAAACAAGCAGGCAGCCTCTGGTTAAACCAGCTAACAAGTGTTTTCTGAGAGCCGCATTCGAATTAGTACCAGCAAAGCATTATGTTGAGTCCACGGGAAGAAAAGAAACAAAAGCCTGTTTCTTTATTACCTTTACCAAGCCCCAGATACATTATGAGAACATTTATAAAAACTGATGTGAATTTTTTTTTTTTTTTTTTTTTGAGACGGAGTCTCGCTCTGTCCCCCAGGCTGGAGTGCAGTGGCTGGATCTCAGCTCACTGCAAGCTCCGCCTCCCGGGTTCCCGCCATTCTCCTGCCTCAGCCTCCCGAGTAGCTGGGACTACAGGCGCCCGCCACCTCGCCCGGCTAGTTTTCGTATTTTTTAGTAGAGACGGGGTTTCACCGTGTTAGCCAGGATGGTCTTGATCTCCTGACCTCGTGATCCACCCATCTTGGCCTCCCAAAGTGCTGGGATTACAGGCTTGAGCCACCGCGCCCAGCCCTGATGTGAATATTCCTGTATGAGGGCTGTGTTTATACTAAGCAGGAATACCTTCCGTGCTACTTAGAGAATATGAAGTCACAGATCAAATATCGTAGGTCTATTATAGACTGGGTGCGGTGGCTCACCCTTGAAATCCCAGCACTTTGGGAGGCCCAGGTGGGCAGATCACCTGAGGTCAGGAGTTTGGGACTAGCCTGGCCAACATGGCCAAACCCTGTCTGTACTAAAAATACAAAAATTAGCTGGAAGTGGTGGTGCGTGCCCGTAATCCCAGCTACTCGGGAGGCTGAGGCAGGAGAATTGCTTGAACCCAGGAGGCAGAGGTTGCAGTGAGCCAAGGTTGTGCCACTGCACTTCAGCCTGGGCGACAGAGCAAGACTCCGTCTCAAAAAAAAAAAAAAAAAAAACCAAAAACCATAGGTCCATTTTATGTTGTAGATCTAAAACATAGTTTAAAGAGTTTATAAGTTGACTTCAGTCAATCAGCCCAATTTCAAAGCTAATGACAACTGGAAACCTAAAAAATCAAGAAATACCCAGATAGGTCCAACATGGAACTGAGAAAATGAATGGGGTAAAAAACCACTGACAAGTTACATCATGTAAGACCATGGCTTTATCTAGGAATCAAGAAAAATAGCAGATATGCAAAGTTAAACAGGCATCAACCCAGGTAAAAGAAAACTAACTCCAATACACCGTGAAGCCAAAAACGGAATGGAAGTTCAAACCCCCAACCCTGCTCTGTAATTTCTCGTATTTGCTCTTCTGACACAGTAGGGAAAAGGAACTTACTTTTCAAACTTTGCTAAGACATCAGCTACAACGGTTCGACTTTCAATGGCTTTGTCGACGTGGCCGTTGTATTCAAACAAAGCAAACATGTTCCTGCTGTCCTCCATGGCGAGGCCTCGGATCAGCTTCTCCACCACCTGGAAGACACACCAGGGGGACTTCAGTTCCACAGGCTGCGGCCCCAACACATGTTCCCAGAGATGCCATCACCAGATCCCAGAGAGAGCTGCCGGCCCAAGGGCGTCTCCAAGCAGCTTCCTTAAAATGTTACCCGTGTGGTCATCCCAGAATTTCAAAAGTACCATTTTCCCTTGTTCTCTGGAAATCAGGTTTATCTCTTTCTTGCCAAAAAGAACCCAGGGTATTTTGCCCATTGGTAGAGGCAGATGCTGGGCTGATTTCTTGCAAACCTATGTTAACCGGAAAAGTGGGTGAAAAGCTGCAGTCCTGTCTTTTATCTGATGCATTTATGAACTCGAAGGAACAACATAGACTCCAGATGATGTTTTTTTTTTTGCACAGGAAGCCTTGGGGGGTGGTTATTGGATTACCCTTTTGGCCAATTAGTTTTATAATAGTAAGTTCAAATTTAAATAAGAAAATGTGTTCATCTGATATTCATCTAGCTAGTCATGTGGCAAACAGAAACACTTTGTTGCAGAAGCACTGCAATAAACCCTCATCGAAGTGGCTGGACCTGCGCGAGGTCTGCAGCTCTGCTAGACATTCAGCTGCTTCTCAGATTAGCAAGATTATGTCTCACGTACTTTGAGTATATCTCTGTGATTCCACTCATCTTATTTTTATCTCTATATTCATGTGGTTGCTTGTGGGTTACATGCATTTCCTTAGTATTGAGCAGCTGTACTAAGTAAATTCCAACTGCGCAGGACAGCTGCTCTAACGCTGCACGATGTTGCTGACCCGGGTGTATCTGCAGCGAGGCATCTAACAGAACAAGCAGCCGCCGCCTCTCCTCACCTCCCCAGCGGTGGTGTGGGAGTTGATGGTGATCTTGCAGGAGCCTCCGCCATGGCAATAGACCGTGGATGTCATTTCCTGCCTGTGGATCAGAGCTTCTATTTCATCTCGGGAAGGCACAAACTCTCGGCATTTGGTTTTCTTAAGAGATTCGTAAGTGAAGAGAGCGTATTTTTCCATCTCGGTTCCTGGAAACTGTTCCCGTATCCTAGGAGACAAACACTAACTGTTAATTTTTAGGCTGCTGGGAACTGGGCTGTGTCAAGGTTCTGTAGACCAAAGCGGTGAATGGTCCCCCACTGGTGAATGGAGCAAGCACCAGTGACTTCTTGGCAAGGGCCCGCTTCATTCTGTGCAGTTCAATTTAAATACAAAAAACCCCTAAAGAGCGAATGTCTCAGTGGGAGCACCTGTGCTGCCAACACACCTCTGCAGTATTGTTAATACTTGAAAGAGTCATTCCTCATACTATCATATGAAAATTCTTGGCCAGGTGCCGTGGCTCACACCTGTAATCCCAGCACTTTGGGAGGCAGAGGCGGGTGGATCACCTGAGGTCAGCAGTTGGAGACCAGCCCAGCCAACATAGTGAAACCCTGTCTCTACTAAAAATACAAAAAAATTAGTCAGGCATTGTGGCGGGTGCCTGTAATCTCAGATACTTGGGAGGCTGAGGCAGGAGAATCGCTTGAACCCAGGAGATGGAGGTTGCAGTGACCAAGATCACGCCATTGCACTCTAGCCTGGGCAACAAGAGCAAAACTCTCAAAAAACAAAAAACAAAAGAAATTTCTTTTTCTATAGCTAATCAAAATCGCAATCAGATTGTTTCTACCTCTTTGATCTGGAACAAATATCTAAGTTTTTTTTTTTTTGTAAATATAGAGTAGCGGTAATTAATGGATTGATCCAATCTCCTATACATTAGGACATTACACCCAAGGTGACTTGGTCCCTGAAATAACCTTGTGTGGCTTAAAAAGAAAAAGGATGGCAGCATTCTGTAAGCTTGCTCAGGCAACCCATGAGTCTGACCCAGAGGTCCCTATCCTATAAGAGGTGCCTTCTGCTCAAGAGCCTCTTTATCTGAACGAGGACCCAGTGTCCCACTTGCGTGAGCAGCTCTGCCCAGCTCATCTCCCATGCCCACAGGCTTTATTTACCTTTTCAGATGGAACTTGAGATACTTGAGAATCCCTCGACTCGGCAGGAAGGTGCAGCTCAGGCATGTCAGGATCTGCCAGCTGTACAGGTTGCCCACGCTGCCAGGGTGGGGCACTTTGTTGGTCTGTTTGATGAGCTGGCAGTACAGCTCGTCCCGCAGAGGCCGCAGGTCATGCCCTGTCTGTAGGATGCCCTGGATTATTGGAATCGGGTCAGACATGGACTCCAGCTGCTGCAGGGAATTGAATATCTTGATGGCCTCATCCTGAAGGGTGGTATAGCCTTTGTCTTTAAGCACTATGACAAGCAAAACAAACACAGAAGTCACCTGAGGGGTTCAGAATAGGGCGTGGGTACAGTCGGAGCAGCAGTGAAGACAAAGGAATAAATGAGGAGGACGGATGCAATGCCCACCACACTCCCTATGCATCTCAGTCAGCTGAACACAGATCTAAAAGCACAGAGGTGGGTAAGGTGACACTGTTTTGTTATCTAACTGAACTTCTTACCACGTAAAATGCTTACTTAAAAGGTAATCTGTTGCTGAACAAAATCCTTTTTTGAAATGCAAGATTGCTTAGGCTCTGGTTCTCTGGCTACTTGGCCAGGTGCAACGGCTCACACCTGTAATCTCAGCACTTTGGGAGGCTGAGGCAGGTGGGTCACTTCAGGCCAAGAGTTCAAGACCAGCCTGGGCAATATGGCGAAACCCTGTCTCTATTAAAAATACAAAAATTAGCTGGATGTGGTGGCGGGTGCCTGTAATCCCAGCTACTTGGGAGGCTGAGGCAGGAGAACGACTTAAACCTGAGAGACAGAGGTTGCAATGAACCGAGATTGCACCATCGCACCCCAGCCTGGGTGACATAGTAAGACTCTGTCTCAAAAAACAAAAAACAAACAAAAAAAGGCTACTCTCAGTTCATGAGCAGAGCTGGCATTTTATGACTCCTTTAAATCTCTTCTTTTACTACAGCAATCAATCTTAGCATTACTACTACCACACTCTAGAAGTCCTGCTTTAGTAATGAATCTAAGTATATTTCATCTTTTCCTTCCAAGTCACGATGAATAAGAGAGTCTTTGAGCTAAAAACAAATGCTACTGTGTTAAGCTAAAGAGCTAGCAGGGCAGGTGGAATCATGGTCTCTGAGGAGTCGGGGTGGAACCTTGGACTTACAGTTGAGATTGATGTCCCCGTACGGAAGGGGCAGCAGTGGAGAGTGCAAGGGGTGATGGGTGTATCGAAGGATCGGGTTCCGCTTGTAAATCTGTTCCACCACATCCGAGTTCAGGCAGTTCTCCTAAAAATAAAGCAAGCAAGTTTGTTGTAAGAAACCTGTACCTAAAGGAACAAAATCAACTGTATTTTCCTACATATAAATATTTTTCAAGAGTCTCAAACATCCATAAACCTAGTGGGACAAAGATGGGGGAAATCCAGTGTTAGGTGATTTCATGCACGAAGATACTCATAATCTGTGTTTGAAGACAAGTCACAAAAATACATTCTTATAGCTCATTTCTTTTTTTTTTTTTTTTTTTTGAGATAGAGTCTCACTCTGTCACCCGGGCTGGAGTGCAGTGGCCCAGTCTGGGCTCACTGCAAGCTCCACCTCCCGGGTTCATGCCATTCTCCTGCCTCAGCCTCCCTAGTAGCTGGGACCACAGGCGCCCACCACCACACCCGGCTAATTTTTTGTATTTTTTAGTAGAGACAGAGTTTCACCATGTTAGCCAGGATGGTCGCGATCTCCTGACCTCGTGATCCGCCCGCCTCTGCCTCCCAAAGTGCTGGGATTACAAGCGTGAGCCACTGTGCCTGGCCTACAGCTCCTTTCTTAGTTTCTCACACATGTATTTCCCCATGTGATTTTAAATTTTCTCCCCTGGAGATTACATACACTTAAAAAATTTCATCTTGGCACGGCGCGGTGGCTCACACCCGTAATCCCAGCACTTTCGGAGACTGATGCAGGTGGATCATGAGGTCAGGAGTTTGAGACCAGCCTGACCAACATGGTGAAACCTTGTCTCCACTAAAAATACGAGAATTAGCTGGGCATGGTGGCGGGCACCTGTAATCCCAGCTACTCAGGAGGCTGAGGCAGGATAATTGCTTGAACCTGGGAGGCGGAGGTTGCAGTGAGCCAAGATCGTGCCACTGCACTCCAGCCTGGCTGACAGAGCGAGACTCCATCTCAAAAAAAAAAAAAAAAAGAAAAAGAAAAAAGTTTAATCTAGGCTGGGCACAGTGGCTCATGCCTGTGCATTTTGAGAGCCTAAGGCAGGAGGATCAGTTGGGCCCAGGAGTTCGAGACCAGCCTGGGCAACATAGTGAGGCCCTGTCTCTATAAAAAACAGAAGAGCAAAATAAAAAAATCTGATCTTCTTTTATTGCTTTAGCCATCAGTAGCTAAATCATGTTATTTTTATCTACAGTTCATTTCATAAGCACATTTTGCTAGTTCTTGAATTGCTGTTTTCTATTCTCTCTATACCTGAAAACTACACACATTAATATATTCTTGGGGAGACTGTCCTTCCACGTGCCTGCCCGCCCTTCCACCCTTGAAACATTAAGAAAATCTCTCACGGAATTTCATCATCATGTACTTATGCTCCTAAAATGTTCATCTGGGATATGAAAAAAACAAAGTTACTTTTAGAACCTTAAATAAACAGAAAAGTTGGAGGAGAGGTAATGAATCATTCTATCATGGTAATTTCATTTCCACTATAAAACTTTTTCAGTAATACCCAATTGAAGGGCACAAAGAATCTTTTTATTTACTTAAATAATTTCTATGGACTGATTTAGGGTAACCTGACTCATTTCTTAAGAAGCATAGCTTTGTATTTGAAAAATTATATTTACTCTTTTAATGTCTAAATTCAAATTGATTCAAACAATTTCATGGAAAAAAAAAAAAAAAAAAAAAAAAAACAACTGGCTTGCCAGAATCTGGTTCCGAACACCCAGAGAACATAACACTTTGGAATCAGGAGGCCAATTGGATTCTGATGGAAAATTATCCACCACTGATGGATTAGATCCTCTCCCACCTCCACAAAAGCTGAGTTCCCTCTTGGATCTGGTTAGCTAATTTCCTTTGCTGTCCTTCAGTTAACTACCTGCCTCACCATCATTCTAGCACCTTCTCTGTCACAGCCCCACCTCTGTCCTTTGTCCTGGGAATCTGCCTGCAGGACTGCAGCAGTCTCCCTTGACTTGGTTCTGCACCTGGGACTGACCAGCTACATGGGCAATGCAACCAGAACATTCCCCGTCAGCGTTCCA
This sequence comes from Piliocolobus tephrosceles, assembly GCF_002776525.5. Taxonomy (NCBI): domain Eukaryota; kingdom Metazoa; phylum Chordata; class Mammalia; order Primates; family Cercopithecidae; genus Piliocolobus; species Piliocolobus tephrosceles. The sequence continues at coordinate 16,230,014 of NC_045437.1, forward strand.
TTTCCGGAAAGTGAGGGTAAGAATCCCCGCTCAGGGCTGCCATGCAACCATTCATTCCTTCAGTTCACGTACATTTACTGAGCCACTACACTTAAAAACAGGAATTTATAATTTAACACGCTCAGTGTCAGTATAGAGACTCGGGAGCTTCTGGGAGTTTGCATGTGTCCGAGAGGGATACCAAGTGTTCTTCTCGACCACCCAGGGCTCCTTGGGAACTCACTCGTGTGGTCTGGAAATTGTACAGTGACAGTGGAACTAGCGGGTTACTCCTAGAAGGTCCCCAACTGAGGCTGAGGTGAAACCTGACACAAGGCACGTGGTCCCCCACGCAGGTCACCACATCCCCATGGGCACGGAGTCCCACAGTGCAAGCTGCAGACCTCGTCCTTCTGCCCACAGAGCCCAGCAGGTGGGATCGGGTGACTCAACACTAGGGAAGATGTTAGGAAACATCAAACACTGCCTTAGAGACAAAACACTTTTGGTCTAAAATTTCTCATTTAGATTCCTGAAAGCAGGGTACTCAAACACAAAGTTAACCAAGTGCTAGTTTTTTGTTTTGTGTTTCTGAGACGGAGTCTCCCTCTGTCACCCAGGCTGGAGTACAGTGGAATAATCTCTGCTCAACTGCAACCTCAGTCTCCGAGGTTCAAGCAAGTCTCCTGGCTCAGCCTCCTGTGTAGCTGGGATTACAGGAATGTGTCACTAACACCTGGCTAATTTTTGTATTTTTAGTAGAGACACGGTTTCACCATGTTAGCCAGGTTGGTCTCGAACTCCTGACCTCAAGTGATCTACCTGCCTCAGCCTTCCAAAGTGCCGGAATTACAGGCGTGACCTACCGTGCCGGCCAACCAAGCACTAGTTTTGATTACAGAATAAAAACTGAGCTTCACTAATGCTGAGGTCTTGGTGCTCTGAGGGTAGAATCTCTGAGCTGTAATCACCCACCTTGATGGGCTTGTCTTACCTTGATGTCTTGAATCAGCTGCTGGGTGGGGGTGTCGATCGGGGCCTTGGTGTCGGTCACGTTTTGAATGGCACTGGACCACCGGGTGGCCTCATTGAGCAGCTTGGTGTAGAGCCGGTAACAGTGCTTGCGCCCGTACACGGTGACGTTCCAGTAGCCTGCAATGGCAGGGGTGCCCAGCACACGCATGTCAACGCCAGCCTCGGGGACACAGGACAATGCCTGTGTCCTCTCTGACCTCAGTCCCTTTAATTATTCAATTCAATAGACACTGGCTGAATTCCTACATATATCCTGTCCTGCCCGGCACTAGGTATCTAGAGATGAAGAAAAAACAGTATCTCTTGCACTGTGACATTTACAGCTGAGACGGGGAGAGGAATATTAGAACAATAAACCCACATTAAATATATGAAGATAAATGATAACTGGCTCTGGAAGGGAAAAGGGTAAGTTAATGTCTGTTTCTGGGCTCTGGAACAGGAGTGAAAACTCTCTCCGATTTCTGACTTTTCCTTCTTACTTCCTATTTCTTCCTTTCCTTTCCTTAGCCTCTCCCTTCAGAAGACAGCACTTGTGCCTGGCAGTGTGTGAGTTCAGAGGCAAACTGTCCGAACCATCACCCAAATCTGACGCGAATGGAACAACTATGTTAAACAGAAGCACAAGATCACGACCAGCAACATCAAAATAAACCATCTTCTGGAAATACTTTTATAATACTACAAAAATTAAAAGAAATCCTCTAATTTACATGTGTGCTTTCTATGCTACTAGGCTAAGTTCATGGACAGTCAGGATTTATTTTTTACAGGTTGTATAGGACGCTCATTGTACAATGATGGAAAACAGCCTGGCCCACATGACAAAACCTCCACCAAAAGTATAAAATCAGCCCGGTGCGATGCTGCGTGCCTGGAGTCCTAGCTACTCCTCGGGAGGCTGAGGTGGGAGGATTGCTTCAGCCTTGGAAGGCTGTAGTGAACCATGATCGCACCATTGCACTACAGCCTGGGCAACAGTGTGAGACCTTGTCTTAAAAATAGTAAGAATAAAAATTAAAAATAAAGGGATGAAAACAGAGTATATGAAAACAAAGCTTCCCGTATGATGCCCTGCATCTGTTGACATTTTCTTGTCCTTGCGAGAGTCTTCCTACCACTCCATGAATCAAGACCTCTAGCATGGCTTAAACACTAAGTGGTCACATAGCTAACCCCAGACAGGCTTAGAAGATAAACCAAGAAGACACCTTCTTTGGGGGAAATAAAGTACCCACTAGGAAGGAATCGTCTTATTCCTTGCCTGGAGCAAGCCCAGACTTTAAGATCTGATGCTCAGGGTTCGGGCAGCCAGCCTGGTTACCTGTCTCTTTGAATATCTTCTCATCTGGGGGGACGACAGAGCAGAGGCTGTTGAGGACCAGGGTCCCCAGTTTCAGCGCGTTCTTCTCTGAGCTCTTGTAGTAATCCAGGGAATTGTGGGTGAGTACAAACCACCGTTTCTTCAGTTTCAGTGAAGACATCTTTGGACTGTTCTTCACCTCTTTGTGCAACCATCCTGGAAAAAAAGATGAAAGTGTAAGTGAAAATCTACAAGGAGAAACCCCAAAGACCATATACCATCATCCACATAATGCCAACACATGGATGGGTTTCTAGCTACTTGCCAGAAAAAGACCACGGTCACCCCAACTCGATGTAAATGGAACTACGTGAAAGAAAAGCACAAAATCACAACTAGCAACAAAAACACAATCCTCTAGAAACAATTTATAATGTCACAAATTAAAAATCACTTAAAAAATCTCCAACAGTCAAAATGGGAAAAGCAGCTCAAAATGAAAATGCTGCAGATATCTATATGTAAATGGAAAGGGGAGCCTGTTAAACAGACCAAGGAAGCAGGGCAGGCAGTCACCTCTCACGATGAATTCCTGGCCCTCCACTCTGGTGTCCCCTTTGGACCTCTGCAGCAGGGTTATCCAGTGGTGCATCTCCTCCGGCGTGTCGGCGTTGCAGTGCAGCACCCGGTTGGCCGTGATGATCACAAACGAGTTGGGTCTGAGCGACAAGGTGAGAAGGAAACAAGGCCCCTTAGCTCTACCGTCAGCATCACCTCTGTGTGAACCGCGACTCGGTGCCTTCTTCCTGCCTTCTGGGTCACGGGATATACACTGCTAGGCTTATTCATGTTTTTACTAAGGCAAACCTTGCTCATTTCTGCAGAATTTCTTTTACGCATCATTAACCTTTAAACTTGGAACGACACATTCATTCTGAAGGTCCTGGAAGGGAAAACATTTCTTCATGCAAAACTTTCCAGATGAAACTCAGTTCCGGGAAGGCTAAATAAGGTGACCACGAGGGAAAATTTTTTTTTGGTGCCTCTCCAAAGTCAATTTTTTCCTGCCTTGGGTAATATTTCTGTGGATTGGTAATGAAATGTCAGACACCAGCAGTAAAAGGATCAGTAAATAGGTGTAGGTGGAACATCTTAAATGCTTGATTACGCTTTGTAGAAAAAGCCGCCGGGCGCGGTGGCTCAAGCCTGTAATCCCAGCACTTTGGGAGGCCGAAACGGGCGGATCACGAGGTCAGGAGATCGAGACCATCCTGGCTAACACGGTGAAACCCCGTCTCTACTAAAAAATACAAAAAACTAGCCGGGCGAGGTGGCGGGCGCCTGTAGTCCCAGCTACTCGGGAGGCTGAGGCAGGAGAATGGCGGGAACCCGGGAGGCGGAGCTTGCAGTGAGCTGAGATCCGGCCACTGCACTCCAGCCTGGGCGACAGAGCAAGACTCCGTCTCGAAAAAAAGAAAAAGCCACCTGGGTCTGTGTTTTCAAAGTGATCTAACAAGGGTGCACTTCCTAGTCGTGGATAACGTGATCATGGAAATTTACTTTCTCCCTCACCTCTTTTTGTCTGGAAATACCCTGAACCTCTCTCACAGGCCCTTGCTGATATAAATACGAACTCCCCTATCGAACGGCTTACGCTAGCGAATGTGAACTCTTTCTTGCAAGTCTTCAAACGTTCACTGTAGTGAGGTGACACGAAAGTTTAAGAAAAGGAGTAACTGCACTGCAGGACACAGGGAAAACTATGCAAACAGGCTGAACTAGAGGTGCCCCTTAAAAAATAAAAAATAACCCAACCCTTTTTTTCTATAGTTGGAAAGGGAGAAAAGTGGCCAGTTGAGGAAGACAGAAAAGCCTGAAAGAGGATGCGAAATTCTAAGGATGGATCATCACATGCCCAGCCTGGAGGAGTGAAGGGCTTGGGAGAGCAAAGATGTGGAGAAGGTGAGGTAGAAACTCACATACCAGAATAAGCAGCATCAGGGCTTTGATTACTGATAACACATACATATTCAAGATTGAGCCAGGTATCAGGGGTACAGGCTGACTACTAAAAACAAAGGACCCGGCCGGGTGCGGTGGCTCAAGCCTGTAATCCCAGCACTTTGGGAGGCCGAGATGGGTGGATCCCGAGGTCAGGAGATCGAGACCATCCTGGCTAACACGGTGAAACCCCGTCTCTACTAAAAAAAAAAACACAAAAAACTAGCCGGGCGACCTGGCGGGCGCCTGTAGTCCCAGCTACTCGGGAGGCTGAAGCAGGAGAATGGTGTAAACCCGGGAGGCGGAGCTTGCAGTGAGCTGAGATCCGGCCGCTGCACTCCAGCCTAGGTGACAGAGCGAGACTCGGTCTCAAAAAAAAAAAAAACAAAAAACAAAGGACCCATGGTTCAGAAGGGCCTTTGTCAATGGGAGGGTGACAGAGACCCCACGGCTCTAATTCTGCCACGTAGGCCCTATATTTTGTTGTCAATTTTAACATACTCATATTCATTCTCCGGCTGTCTTACTGAGGGCAGAAGACAATTTTGATTCTTTTCTGGTCTGTCCTAGAGAAACTTTCTTAAATTCTGCTGCAGGCCAGAACTAGAACTTACAAGATAATACATAAAAACAGAGACAATAAAGTTCACTGGGCAGAAAGACGCCTCAGATCATCTCCAAAGATGATTTGCCTTCAAAAATCGAAACCAAAAAGGGTGCCAAGAAAGAAGAAATGTCAAGGAAAATAAATGTTTGTGGTTTATTAATACTCTACATATACATTATCATCAAAATCCTTTCCAAGTTCATTGTTAAGTTCAGAAAGGAGAATGACTCCCTTCCCCTTTGCTGGAATATCATTTTCCTAAACAGGTATTTTCTTCCTGTATAAATCCCAAGTTTGTCCCTATATACACATTAAAAATATTTATTCCTCATCCTTTTTTAAATTGTCTAAATTAGGTTCCCAGGGTTTTCCCCAGGACTCCAAAGATACCCAGAGAAGGAGACTTCCAGATGATGTAAAATTGGGCACCAAGAAGGCAGACTTTGGATTGCTGGGGTTGACAAGGTGGGAACACACAGCCTCGTGTGATTTCACAGCCCTGCGAAGAGGGACGTAACCCAGCAGCACAGACACCTGTGGACACACACAGGTGATGAGCTGTTTTTATTAAGAGCCACATCTGAGCTTACCTATCAGGGCTGTCAGAGGCACACACGGAATCAATCAGCCCCACATCCAAGGTGCCCTGGAAAAGAACAAAAAGTAAAGAGAATGAGAACCACTAAAGTAATGTGCACACTACAGTAACACCTCTAGCCCACAACTCCCCATCACACAGAAAAGGCTCTTTTCTTTTTAACTTCAAAATAATAGTCATCTATGAGATGACTCCTCTGTTGTGTGAGTACAAATAGCCTCTACACAGGGCAGAATCTATAGCCCATTTATTTTTAAAAATTACGAGTTAATCATTCCCTCTTGTCCTTTCAATAATTTATTTCTATGTTTTAAAAAAATTAATATTTTACTAAACTTTCTACAAGTACCTCTACGTTAATTTAATTTACTTTGTTTCTGAAGCAGAGTTTCACTCTGTTGCCCAGGCTACAGCGTGACAGTGTGATCTTGGCTCACCGCAACCTCTGCCTCCCAGGTTCAAGTGATTCTCGTGCCTCAGCCTCCCAAGTAGCTAGGACTACAGGTGTGGGCTACCACACCTGGATAATTGTGTGTTTTAGTAGAGATGGGGTCTCGCCATGTTGGCCAGGCTGGTCTCAAACTCCAGGCGGCCTCAAGTGATCCACCTGCCTTGGCCTCCCAAAGTATTGGGATTACAGGTCTGAGCTCCCTCGCCCGGCCCCCCTTATTCTTAAAACAAGCTCACTGAACAGTGTTTATAACCTTCTTTCAATAGCACACATTTCCTGATTTTATTGTGTCCTTTGATTAAATTTTACACTTCTTCTCCCAAGAAACTTTATTTCAAGTTTTTCTGATGAGGAAATAAAATGTGATTTCCAAAGTAGGGTTTTGTAACTTTGTGCATGTGTCTGGGATAGAGGGAAGACAAAGAATACAATTTAGATTTCGGCCCAGCGCAGTGGCTCACGCCCGTAATCCCAGCACTTTGGGAGACTGAGGCATGCGGATTGCCTGAGCTCAGGAGTTCGAGACCAGCCTGGGCAACATGGTGAAACCCCGTCTCTGCTAAAATACAAAAAATTAGCCGGGTGTGGCGGCATACGCCTGTAGTCCCAGCTACTCAGGAGGCTGAGGCAGGAGAATTGCTTGAATCTGGAGGTGGAGGTTGCAGTGACCTGAGATCTCGCCACTGCACTCCAGCCTGGGCGACGGAGTAAGACTCCATCTCAAAAAAAAGGAATACAATCTAGATTTAGATTTCACCGTCCTTTGAAGATTAAGTGTCATGTGTGTTTCCGTGACTTCATAAAAAGTAGGATTATGTCTTTTGTTCTTTTGGGTTTGAGGCGGGAGAACTGGAAGGTATTACTACTTATAACCTACAATTTATTTGGTTTTGTTGTTTGTTTTTTTAGGAGAGAGGGTCAGGCTGCTGGAGTTCAGTGGCGCAATCGTAGCCTCAAATTCTCAGGCTCAAGCAATCCTCCTGCCTCAGCCTGCCAAGCAGCTGGGACTGCAGGCACCTAACACCACGCCTGGATAATTGTTAATTTTTTTCATAGAGGCAGTGTCTTGCTATGTTTCTCAGGCTGGTCTTGAAGTCCTGGCCTCAAGTGATCCTCCCACCTCAGCCTCCCAAAGTGCTGGGACTACAGGCATGAGCCACAGTGTCCAACTTAATTTACTGTATTTATTATTGTATTATTATATTATATTGTACTATTTATTGTATTTATTATTGTATTGATTTTAAACTCCAATGGTCCTGTTTTTCTCCTTAATTATTCTACATTTACCTTTAAAAAAAAAAAGACCGTCTGGAAATTCCCAATCTTTCCCTTTTTTACCATCCTGACGCCCTCCCCATCCCTGCCCCCAGACGCCCCAGCCCCATCCTAGGCAGCGCTCCCATACCACAGCATTCTGTGGGTTTGCCTGCTCATCATGCATCTCCTGGATCTCCTGGTCTGTGGACGCATGGACCTGACTCAGCACGCTGAACCACTGGCTGTGGGGAAGAGAGAACAACTGTGAAGGAGAGGCCAACCTCGTACTGGCAAAGCAATAGTGCCCTACTGCACGTCATCTGTGAAAATAACATCTTGAAGCACCTTTGCTTTTAATTTCATTACTTCTTAGGGCTAAATGTCGGTTTCATTACCAAAGAATAAAGTGAGAAGCAGCAGATAAAGTACCTGTAAATGCCTTTAAGTGCTCTATTATGTTCTAACTTTAGGTCAATGGACGGCCTTTTCTCCAGGTCCCACAGACCTTTATAGACATTTGACAATGATGAATGCGTTCCTTGAGAAATTAACAGCAAATAATAAAATCCTCAGTTCTACCCAAAATACTTGTATCAAAGATCCTTAATTAAGATATTATTTATAAACTACGGAACATTCAGGTGCTTTTTCTGTTTAAAAAATAAATTTCAGCTGGGTGTGGTAGCTCATGCCTGTAATCCCAGCACTTTGGGAGGCCAAGGTGGGCGGGTCATGAGGTTAGGAGATCAAGACCATCCTGGCTAACATGGTGAAACCCCGTCTCTACTAAAAATATAAACAAACTAGCCGGGCTTGGTGGCGGGCACTTGTGGTCCCAGCTACTCAGGAGGCTGAGGCAGGAGAATGGCGTGAACCCGGGAGGCAGAGCTTGCAGTGAGCTGAGATCATGCCACTGCACTCCAGCCTGGGCGACAGAGTGAGACTCCGCCTCAAATAAATAAATAAATAAATAAATAAATAAATAAATAAATAAATAAATAAATAAATAAATAAATAAATTTCAAGGTAAGAAGATCAATACAGGTTTAGCATCCACAATCCAAAAACATCTGAAATCTGAAATGCTTCAAAATTCAAAACTTTTTGAGCACCGACATGATGCTCACAGGAAATGCTCACAGGAACATTCTGAATTTTCAGATTAGGGATGCTTAACTGTTAAGTCTAATGCAAATATTCCAAACTCCAAAAACTGCAACACTTCCAGTCCCAAGCATTTTGGGTAAGGGATACTCAACATGTAATGGAAGGGTATCATATTGGAATGGACACTAGATGTCTGTCTTTTTTTTTTTTTTTTTTTTTTGAGATGGAGTTTCAGTCTTGTTGCCCAAGCTGGAGTACAATGGCACGATCTTGGCCACTGCAACCTCTGCCTCCCGGGATTACAGGCATACGCCACCATGCCCAACTAATTTTTGGTATTTTTAGTAGAGATGGGGTTTCACCATGCTGGCCAGGCTGGTCTTGAACTCCTGACCTCAGGTGATCCACCCACCTCAGCCTCCCAAAGTGCTGGGATTACAGGCATGAGCCATTGTGCCTGGTCTAGATGTCTATTTTTTCTATGTATTCTCAGGATGGGGTTTTCAACCACCTAACAGCATTTCTACTCAAGTCAATAAAACCACAGGAGAGTTGGAAATGAAAAATAACTGCTTAAAGTAGAAAACTATTTTGACCAGAGAACTCTTCCATCTTCATTTCAAATCAGCACTCTCACACCCAGCCTCATCACAACCAGAAAATACAGGAAAACGCGTCTGGACACGGTGCTCAGGCTTGTGATTCCAGCACTTCGGGAGGCCAAGGTGAGAGGATGGCTTAAGCCCCGGAATTTGAGACCAGCCTGGGAAACTTACTGAGGCCCAGTCTCTACAAAAAATAAAAAATTAGCTGGGTGTAGTGGTACATGCTTGTAGTCCCAACTACTTGGGAGGCTGAGGCAGGAGTATCACCTGAGCCCAGAAGGCCAAGGCTGCAGGGAGCCATGATCATTCCACTGCACTCCAGCCTGGGTGACAGAGCAGGACTGTGTCTCACAAAAAAACAAATACAAAATGAAACAAAACAAAACAACTCAAGAAAAATCAAGCAGAACAAAGCATCATGAAAATGACCATGAACAAACATGCATCCATCCAGCATTTGCTGACCAACAACGAAATATCAGAGTTATCGAGTATGAAAGAGATGCTAGGGTATCCTCCTGTTCGGGGCGTATAAGACACAAAATATATATACACTCCTACCATTCAAGGCAGAGAGGAAAGTAGTTGGTATCCAATGGGATGTTTAAGTGAAAAAAATGACACCCATATGTAAAGGTAGGCCAGGCAAATTATTTACAGCAAAGCACTAAAATCTATCTCCTGTGCTTCCTAGGGAGAAAAATGTGACTACAAGCTTGAAAAATATTCAACATATACAACACATATGCATATATAGCTTGTATACAACAAGGGAAAACACTTGAATATAAATTTGCACTATCCATTCTGGTTAACCAAACAGCAAGACTTCATTGCTTTGCTCATCTCAAAAATATCCCAAATTAAACACTGAAAAAGACATACATTCAAGTTGTAGGAATCACACACACAAAGGCATAAAATCTGTTGTACTTTCTATTCTGTCTAGATTATACTCTTAAATTTATAAATTTCTTCTCTTGATTCAAGTATAACTTGGAATCTGAAAAGGAATTTAAAAAAAAAAGTGTTCCACTGGTCAGGAGAAAAAGTCCTTGGCTAAAATATTCCAAAGGTTAAATTTAGCAGGTTCATCATGGCATAAAACAGACAGGGCAGCTGCCAAATGCCAGGCCTATAATTCAGCCGAAAAGCTGCAGGCATTCCCTGAGCCACAAACAACCACATGTGGTCTCTAGGAGTCCCAGACGGAATGATGGGCTGTAATTCCAGGTTTGCTTGTTTTTCCAGTTTGTGTTATAATTTATGGGTCTAGGCAGGGTTTTAGTTTGTTCCCACGGGAAGAATTATTTTCTGGTGTCTTTACTCTTAATGTCGCTACCATGGTATTGTATCAACTCAGAAAGATTCAAAGGGCAAGGGGTAGTGAGGGGTCCCTGAGAACACATTAGAAGGTCCTAGTGATCTTGGGGCTGAGAATTGAAGAATTCGGCTATTGGATGTTACCCTCATAAATTAAAAGACGTTCTCAGCCGGGCATGGTGGCTCACGCCTGTAATTCCAGCATTTTGGGAGGCCAAGGCGGGTGGATCACTTGAGGTCAGGAGTTCGAGACCAGACGGAACAACATGGAGAAACCCTGTCTCTACTAAAAATACAAAAATTAGCCGGGCGTGGTGGCACATGCCTGTAATCCCAGCTACTCGGGAGGCTGAGGCAGAACTGTTTGAACCCAGAAGGTGGAGACTGCGGTGAGCTGAAATCGCACCATTGTACTCCGGCCTGGGCAACAAGAGAGAAACTCCGTCTCAAAAAAAAAAAGATGTTCTCTAGCATTGCTCAGAGCCGAAGACAGACACCTCCAACATAACCCTGCAGACTCACTAAGCTGCAGGAAGAGACAGGACAGATGCTCCACAGTGTCTGATCCACTAGTGGACCTGTGATGCATCACACTGAAGAGCAAATGCTAAGTCTCCTTGATTTTGTGCTGTGTCTCCTCAGCACTCCCGCATGGAAACCGGAAGTCCAGGAAGTAACAGACCACTTGCCCCAGCCAATGAAGGCCTCCACCCTCTTCTAATCTCAGTCAAAAGTTAAAGCTCCTGAGGAGGAAATGTTTTTAAGAAGTTCAATGTCCCCGTTCAACAGAATTGAGGTTGCACTGCATTACAAATGATACTAACTGTTCTCGGTACCCCAGTCTCCTATTCTGCAAAATACGGATGATGGTAATAATTTATGTCTACCTTGCAGGATTCAAGAGAATCAAAAGAGTTAGTATTTATAAAACATTTAGAATACTGCCTGAAATATTTAGGTCTGAAACATTTAGAATATTAGCCTGAAATATAATTGCGATTACTTTTGCACCCAGCTAATAGTAAGTTCTGTGTAAGTGAGTACCTCTTCCATTGAATTCTTCAATATTAACATCTTTAAAACCCCCCAATGCCATAGCACTATCAGTTATTAAAACAGCTATCAGTTACTACTCCCTGCCCTTTTGGTCCTTATGCAAACACAAACAATTCACTTTCAAAGCTCGGAAGCTTCCAGAGGGGGGCTTTCAGCTACATGCAGCTGTGTAATTTACACACACTACTGGTGACAGTAACAGCCTGAGACAGATGACAACGGGTCTAGTGGCACTGGAGGCTGGAAACCCTGCGCTGTACTTGAATACATTTGCCCAGAGAAAGATTCCCCAAGGGACAAGTACACATCAATTTCTTATGACTCTTGGTTCCTCAACCATCCTAATAGAAAGTCAATTAAAAATTGTCAAGGCCAGCATGGTAAACAGTGCTCCGTGTGACACTCACACCTGTGCACGAGGGAGCAGAATGTGGGTAACACCAAGTCGACAGCGCAGACTCACCTGGCATCTTCTGGGGACTCTGCAATCAGGTGGAAAGTCCTATCGGCCATAATGATGTCGATCCCATTCTCCTTGGTGGTGTTATCTATGATCTCTCTGCAAAGGAGCAAAAGCAACAAACGCACATCAGGAACACCAAATTCTGAATAACTGAGGAAAGCAATTTCATGAAACCAATGACTAGAGTCGGGAAGTGTCTGTTACTGAAGAAATGGTACACATTTGGCTCTCCGTATCTGCGAGTTCAGCATTTGTGGGTTCTGCATCTGTGGATTCAACCAGCAGCAGATCAAAACTAAAAATCCAATTTAAAAAATAATAATACTACAAATTAAAAAACAATACAGTGTAACTACTATTCACAATGTATTTGCATCATAGTAGTTATTGAAGTAATCTAGAGAAGATCTGAAGTGTGTGGAGAATATGCAGAGGTTACATGCAATGACTACATCATTTTATAGCAGGGACTAGAGCATCTGAGGATTTTGGTGGCTGCAGCGGGGAGGGGAGTGGTGGTTCTGGAACTCATCACCAAAAGACATGGAGGGACATACAATTGTTTTCCTTTTAGTGATGACGAAGATTCCCTCTAGGGGAATCTTCTAGGTTCTAGGGGGAGCTAGGGGGAGCTAGGGGGAGCTAGGCTCCTCTCTGCTGCCCAGGGAAGATGCTGCTGATGTGGCCAGGGATAGCAGGGTTCCCCTGACTTCTCCCCGCTCACGCTGGTCCACCCAATGCCCACCCCTGCTTAGGCCCCAGACAGGCCTGGGGCAGCAGCCCCCACTCCTGCCTGCAACTTCCTTTGGATCCTTTCTCCAATCTACAAAAGCCAACCTTGGCCGTGTGAGCTCCTTCCCTAACTCATCACAGCTCTCTCTCCCAGCTGAAGGCCATAGCTGCTGCATCTGACTCCTGCTTGAGATGCGCACATTACTTCCATGAGGGGTGCTGGGGGTGAGGCGCAGGATGTGGGTGTGTCTGATTCTCAAGACCATCTTGATCTCATCTGCAACCCTCCCTAAACAACACTAGAGAAATAAAATTGGTGAACCAGGTTAACAAAATCAGGGTAAAACAGCAGCAGATGTTAGGATCAGACCAGAGATAGTAACACGTTTCATGAAGAAGGGTTTGGGGCATAAAGCCAGCTTGCTCTCATAACTAAAGAAGTACAAATGTTCACAATAAAACATGTATTTTACAGCAACAAAACTAAATTAGCCTGGTTAGAAAATAAGTATTATCTGACCTCACAGCTAGAATCACTGAGATGAAATATTTTTTAAAAAATCAAGGTCAGAGCCAGGCGCAGTGGCTCACGCCTGTAATCCCAGCACTTTGGGAGGCTGAGGCGGGCGGATCACTTCGGGTCAGGAGTTTGAGACCAGCCTGGCCAACATGGTGAAATCCCGTCTCTACTAAAAATACAAAAATCAGCCAGGCGTGGCAGTGCGCTCCTGTAGTCCCAGCTACCCAGGAGGCTGAGGCAAAAGAATCACTTGAACTCGGGAGGCAGAGGCTGCAGTGAGCCAAGATAGTGCCACTGCACTCCGGCCTCGGTGACAGAGCGAGATTCTGTCTCAAAAAAAAAAAAACAATAAAAAAATCAAGGTCAGAACTACTGCTGAAATCACAAGAGGAACAACCAGCTACTACTCTAAGCCTTCTTAACAGAAATCAACACCAACACAAGTGAAGCACTCTTAAACAGAAAGGAAAACTGAATTCAATCACTCTCTAGGTCTAATGACCAATTCACAAGAAATAAATGAGAAAGAGAAACACATTCAAACACATGCCCATACAGGGTTGGTGAAATGCAGAAACCATGGGATAAGTGAGCTAACATGTTCCATTACAAACAGCAAGCGAAAGAAAGACAGAGGGGGCATCTATAAATTAAAAGAGACTTGAGTGATCTAAAAACCGGTGACAACATCTAGACCTCATTTGGATTCTGACTTGAAGAAAGTAACTATAAAACCAACCCAAACCAACAAGAACACCACCATCTCCACTTATAAGGAAACTGCAGACTGGGCGCAGTGGCTCACGCCTGTAATCACAGCACTTTGGGAGGGCGAGGTGCACAAATCACCTGAGGTTAGGAGTTCGAGACCAGCCTGGCCAATATGGTGAAACCCTGTCTCTACTAAAAATACAAAAATTAGCCAGGCATACTGGTAGGCACCTGTAATCCCAGCTCCTCGGGAGGCTGAGGCAGGAGAATTGCTTGAACCGGGGAGGCAGAGGTTGCAGTGAGCCGAAGTTGGGCCACTACACTCCAGCCTAGGCAACAGAGTGAGACTCGGTCTCAAAAAAAATAAAAATAAAAATAAAAAAATAAGGTCACTGCAGAAATCTGAACAATGACTGGAGTTTAGATAATATTAGGAGCTAATATTTTTTTAAAGTGATAATGGTATTGTGATTATATATTAGAATGTTTAAATGCATACTAAATATTTACAGAAGAAATTATATGATAGTGACTTGCTGTAAAAGAAGGTAGTTTGTTGGGGGAGCGGACTGGATAGAACTGTGGATGAAACACTCTCGGCCATGGGTGGATAGCCACCGAAAGCTCTGGCGTAAGTCCGTGTTTTGTTATATTCTTCTACCCACTCTTGCCCATGATTGAAGTTTTCTATAATAATAATTCACTGTTCCTGTTCTATAGGAGGTGACAGAAATGGCTGAATAAGAGCTAACATTTCCGTAACTCACTAACTCTGATGAAGCACCTGCGAATAGAGCTTTTATTAAGCAGCATACAAAGCGAGCTGCAAAAGAAACATACATCAATATACTCTGGTGAAATTCAATACTAGGCCTCCCTCTCTCTCAGCTTCTTGGTGCTTGCCCCTTCTATGGGATAATTACATAGAAACATCATGGCTGTAATCCCAGCACTTGGGAGACCAAGGCAGGCGGATGGCTTTGAACCCATGAGTTTGAGACCAGCCTGGGCAACATGACAAAACCCCGTCTCTACTAATAATACAAAAAATTAGCCTGGCGTGGTGGGACACACCTATAGTCCCAACTACTCGGGAGGCTGAGGTGGGAGGATCACCTGAGCCCAGGAAGTTGAGGCTGCAGTGAGCCAAGATCGTGTCAATGCACTCCAGCCTGGGCAGTGGGAGTGAGACCCTGTCAACCAATCAAGCCATCTATAGACAGATGAGGAACATCATGGTATGTGCGGCTGAGAGAAGATGACAGAGGCAACAGAGCCGTGCCTTGCTGTGAATACTTGCAGGATTCAGACCCAGGATTCTCACAAGCCCACTCCTGCACCTCATGAACTCCAAAGGGACAGCCTGAAAATGTCCAATATTCTGCCGTCTGCAGAGACATGAGATTTCTCTTACAATCAAATACATAAAAGACTTCCCTCTCCTCATTTAACTTCCCACTTTACAATGAATACTTTTCTGAAGTTGCTGATGCTGGCTGATTAGAAACATTTTACTTTTAAAGCTCCTGACTTCAGGCATTAATTTGATCCCTCAAAGATTATTTTACTACTTTTCTAAATATTTGAGGTCACTCAGTTTTGAGTGGAGAACGACTACAGGTTATCCCCAAACATGTTTTCAGGCTTAGTATCTAGTTACCCCAGAAAACCAGCTGCCTGTAACTCCTAATAATTTTCTGGAAACATGACTTAGTCTTTAACAAAAATAATAGGCCCTCAACAGTCCAAAGCTTTGGTTCTATAAGGGTGTGGCAGAAAAAGGGGCATGTTGGATTTGAAGACCAGCCCTGTTCCTCTCATTGCTGGAATGGGGATGGCTAGTATAACCAACACTGGTAAAACTGAAGACAAGTGATTCATTTCAGAAAACTCCAGTCTGTCTGCTTTTAATTTAGCTAATTTATCCGCTGGCTCAGCTGGAGCAAGGAACTGAAAGTGATACATTAACCCATAAAAAGACTCAGCCACTTGTTCCAAATTCACACCATTCTTCCTCCACACATACAATTCCGTTTCCACTGGGCAACTTCCAGGTCCAACTGGCTGGCCATCTTCCAAATGACAGCCACGTGTCTGAGTATAATCACAAAAAGCCAAGTACTCACGGATTAAGTCTTGCTTCCCAGTCTCCTAATCATTTAACCCACTGAACTGAATTATCAGGACACCTACTACAGGCTACCGCCACTGCAAGGAACTTGCACGGCGGCCCTGTGACCACCGGCATAAACCCCTGAGCAACCCATCGGGCCACTGCCAGGCTTAGCAACCTACTTGGCCGTTCGCACTTCGACGGTGCCCTTGAGCTTCTCCTCGCTGTCGTTTTCAAAGTACATCAGCTTGGACTGGCGGAGGACAAACCAGCGCTTCTTCCAATTTCTTCTGGACAGTGTGGAGGAGCCCCCGCCTTTTTTGTGGAGCCAGCCTTGCTTGAGGGCCTCCTGCTTGGAGCGGAACCACAGGAAGGTTTCATCCTTGAGGACACACCAGCGGCGTTTCCACGAGTTCATCAGGCCACCTGTTCCCCCCAAGATTGGGTAGAGAGGGGTGAAAGCACAGTCAGCCCAATTGGATGACAACAACATTACAGCAGGGGTTCATGTCTAGCCGAGCTTAGACTCGGCCCCAGCTGCAGCACCGCAGAGACCCCTCAGTGGGGAGAGGCACTGCTAGCTCATGTCTAGGGGCACCCCACAGACGTCACACCAGCCGGGCAGGATTCCACAAGAATCCTTATATTTAAAGGAGCTCCTGCTCACTTAGCTGAGAAAGCTTTGTAAGGAGCCAACAGAAAAGCAAGTAATGAACTGACGCCCTAACCCAGGAACAAGCCAAAAGCCAAGGGTGAGAACCACGTCGCTACGTAAGGATCAGGCTTATCTCCAAATGTCCCAGACAGGGAAAGTTATTTTAACATGGCGTCAAAGTTTACCAGTTTCCTTACCCGTTTTTTGGGCCAGGAGCAATGGCTCATGCCTGTAATCCCAGCACTTTGGGAGGCCGAGGAGGGTGAATCACTTGAGGTGAGGAGTTCGAGAGCAGCCTGGCCAACAAGGTAAAACCCCGTCTCTACTAAAAATACAAAAATTAGCCAGGCGTGGTGGTGCGTGCCTGTCATCCCAGCTACTTGGGAGGCTGAGGCAGGACAACTGCTTGAACCCAGGAGGAGGAGGTTGCAGTGAGCCGAGATTGCGCCACTAGACTCCAGCCTGGGTGACAGAGTGAGACTCCGCCTCAAATAATAAACAAAGTTCACCTATTTCCTTCCATATTTGGTCAATGTGTGAACAAGAATTATCAGTGATTCCAGGGTTGACCGATAAAGTCTAACTTACACAGGTAAAGACAATATGGCTTTTCGGAGAAAAACATCTTTTCAAAGAAAAGCATCATCTGAAAATGTTTTACAGGTGTAAGACTGAGATTATGAAAAAAGAAAAAGCAAGAGTCCAAACTACACTCAGATTTGAACTTAAATATACGGATGTTACTTTTCATAGGATAAAAAAAATCTTTCTATGCTCTTCTGGGAGGATAATTTTGTATTCCAGATTCCCCAACCTGCTCAAGATCAACATCTTACACATATCTGTTATGATAAGATTGTCCACACATGATTTTCTTTTGACCAACCAGTAATGAAATAAGGAACATTTAAACATGGGATATTTAAAGTAAGCATAAACGAAGTGTTTTTCTCTTCTGCGTTCAGTGTGTGAAAAGCAGACAGTGCACTTGCTTCACTGAACTTTCTGGACTCCTCTCCCTCCTTTTGTCCAAGAGGTCCCTGCTCATTTAGCTGAGACATCTTTGGTAATTGTGCCAAGCTGCAGAGCTGTGTCCTAACATACGGTAAACGTGCCAAGGGCTACCAGAAAGAAACATTATTAGTGTTTTGATTTGTGACTTTAATCTGGGTTTCTTAAAACAAGTCCGGAGGAAAACTGTGTAAAGTTATTCTATGATCTTGTTGTTGTTAAATGATAAAGCTTATGCACAGTTGTTTCGAAGATTAAAACAGTCATCACAACAGCCCTCACCATTAGTTTATTTCATCTGTCGTTCTGTTATCGATAGCACTCACTTTTGGCCCTCCCTTTGCAATTCCAGGCCGTCTCTTGAAAATTCATCATTTAGATAATCTACTTAATGCTATAATTTCCCAATTGCAAACACCTTTAGTAGGTTACTTGGTTGTGAAAACTCATTTATGCCCATAAAATACAAACTGGTGATTAGATTTTCTTTCTCATTCATTGGTTGCTCTGAAACTTTTTGGCTCTGTTTTAATTAAAAGTTTTATTAAATATTAAATGATGCTGCATTTACACAGTAGCTTTATTAAGAGATGCTGAAGCTGGGCGCGGTGGCTCAAGCCTGTAATCCCAGCACTTTGGGAGGCCGAGACGGGCGGATCACGAGGTCAGGAGATCGAGACCATCCTGGCTAACCCAGTGAAACCCCGTCTCTACTAAAAAATGCAAAAAACTAGCCGGGCGAGGTGGCGGCGCCTGTAGTCCCAGCTACTCGGGAGGCTGAGGCAGGAGAATGGCGTGAACCCGGGAGACGGAGCTTGCAGTGAGCCGAGATCCGGCCACTGCACTCCAGCCTGGGTGACAGAGCGAGACTCCGTCTCAAAAAATAAAATCAATCAATCAATCAATCAATGCTGCCGGGCGTGGTGTCTCACGCCTATAATCCCAGCACTTTGGGAGGCTGAGGTGGGTGGATCACAAGGCTAAGAGTTCAAGACCAGCCTGGCCAACATGGTGAAACCCTGTCTCTATTCAAAATACAAAAATTAGTCAGGTGTGGTGGTGCGCGCCTGTAATCCCACTCACTCAGGAGGCTGAGCCAGAAGAATGGCTTGAAGCTGGGAGGCGGCAGTTGTGGTGAGCCAAGATCATGCCACTGCACTCCAACCTGGGCAACAGAGCGAGACTCTGTCTAAAAAAAAAAAAAACTCAATGCCACATATTAAAAATAAGAGGAAGAGAATTTTCAAATTAACTTAAGGAATTAAAAACTGAGGAATGGGAATTATATGTTAGTAAAAACAGTTAAGATGATTTCTAACTGACAAAATCTTAAGATGCTATGATTAAATACTTGTTGGATCATTAGGTTCTGATTTGTGATGACATTTTTTCCTTTGTCAGATGTTCCAGTGCTGGCTACATCACCCTCTCTGTTTTTCATTCCAACAGTCCTACTGAAGTCCACATCAACCAGTGATTCTGGACAACAGAAAAGTCTCCCCTAAATCAAACCTTCTGGGGGTTTCATGAGCACTGTGAGGCCCCAAAGCTGAAGATGGCAGAACTCCGAAAGGCAAATGACTGACAGTCGTCACTAGACCCATGTTTTCTAAAAGGAGCAGGTGAAGCAAAAAAGGAATCCAACAAAGCCGCAAGTGAAGAAAACAGAAAAAAAATATTAAAGACAACCAAAGGAAAAGACATGGAAGAAAAGGTAAAGAAGCTAAAAGAGAAGCACAGGAAGAAAGAAGGGAAAACGGAATAAAAGGGTTTTCATGGCTGGGAACAGTGGCTCACTCCGGTAATCCCAGCACCGTGGGAGGCTGAGGTGGGCAGATCACAAGGTCAGGAGTTCGAGACCAGCCTGGCCGACATGGTGAAACCCCGTCTCTACTAAAAATACAAAAATTAGCCGGGCGTTGGTGCATGCCTGTAATCCCAGCTACTCAGGGGGCGGAGGCAGGAGAATTACTTGAACCTGTGAGTGCAGTGCCATTGTACTCCAGCCTGGGCAACAGAGCAAGATCCTGTCTAAAAAAAAAAATGTTGTCATGGTGGGGAAGACGAAAAAAAGAAAACGTAAACGTAAACGAAGAAAGACGGCAGTAAAAAGGAAAGTGAAGAAAAGGGAGGGAGAAGATAAATTTAAAAATCAAAGATGGGAAAAAGCAGGAAGAGGAGACCTGGGGAGGAAGGTTCTCATATCCCTGCCCATCCCCACGTTCTCGACTCTCTCCCCTCTCCAGTCTAGGTCTGTGAGAGAAACAGGACGGTCCCTTCTTTTTAACCATCCACGTAAAACTCCTGCCAAAAACTGGTGATGATTATGGTTTCTCATTATCCCTGTCACTGAGTTCCAAGTCACAGTCAAGAACAGGAAGAAAGCATAAACACAAGGTCCCAATTAAATAATTTTCTGGCCAGGCATGGTGGCTCATGCCTACAATTCCTGCACTTTGGGAGGCCAAGGTGGGAGGATTGCTTGAGGTCAAGAGTTGGAGACCAGCCTGGGCAACATAGTGAGATTCCATCTCTATAAAAAAGTAGCCTGGCATGATGGTGTGCACCTGCAGTCCTAGCTTCTGTGAAGGCTGAGGTGGGGAGATGGCTTGGGCCTGAATTTGAGGCTGCAGTAAGCCATGACCACACCAGGGCCCTCTAGCTTAGGTAACAGAGCAAGACCCTGTCTTAAATAAATAAATAAATAAATGCTAAATAATTTTCCAAAAGGAGTGTGCCTCAAGGCCCCTAAGTGTTAAGGTTCAGCAAAGTATATTCAAAGGTTAATAACAATCAAAGCATACAATGCAAATGCTCATCATGAAGTACCTATGGTGAGCAATTCAAGCGGGCTGTGGCCCTCAGTGAGCTCTTCACTTTCCCCCATGTATAGCACATCCTTCTAGGCTCTCTAACATCCCTGGCAGGAGAGAACACGCAGTTTATCATTAGAATGGGTCTCCACCAATTCCAGCAGCAGCAGCAACACACACATTGGTTTGTATGTCTGCGTATGTGAGAGAGAGAGCAATGAGACTGAGACAGAGAGGAAGACAAGTGAAAGAGAAAGTGGGACAGAGAGGGAGAGAAAATAGAAGAATGAACAAAGAGCTAAGAAAGGAAAAACGAGACGGGGACAGACAGAGGGGAGAAGGACTGATAATGGAGGCAGTGGTTGCAAATGCTTTGTGCTGCCACTCTGCAGCAAACCAGGGGAGTCACGACTGTGTTCACGCTGGTAGGACCACACCACCCACGTCACACCAACATGACAAGGCGTCCCTTCATTCATCTAGGTGGCCCAACACCAAGGTAAGGGTAGGTAGAATGACTTTCCCAGTCCCCATCCATCAGCCCAGATACAGCAACACCTCTGTTATTTACCATCCCCATCCATCAGCCCGGATAAAATAGCACCTCGCTCTCCCGCTAACCCAGACTCCATGGCAGCTGCAGTCATACCTTTCATGTACAGAAAGCTGTGGAAATATGGCAGAGTGACACAGCTGTACACAGAGTCACGCCGGTACGAAAGCTCATCGTCTGTATCAAACCTGGAGTCAAAGTCCTCTTCACTATCTTCAAACTGGACCGAGAGAGAGAGAAGCCAGTGGTGAGGGAAAAGGCCACAAAGCAAGCCACTAAAACACCCAGCATGTATCATCACTGAAAAAATTTAAAATACAGCTACTCGAGAGGCTGAGGCAGGAGAATCACTCGAAATCAGGAGGCAGTGACTGCAGTGAGCCGAGATCGCGCCACTGCACTCCAGCCTGGGCGACAGAGCGAGACTCCGTCTCAAACAAAAAAAGAAAAAAGAAAGAAGAAAAAAATAACTGACAAGCAATACGCCTGATTTACGGTAGCACACAAATAATTCAAATTAAAAATATTAACTTTTAAGGTCAAATGGTCAGTTGAATTGATACATGAAAGACAAGATATACTTGAATCCAAAGGCTATCTGCCCTAAAATTAACCATGCTTTTTAAGGCTATAATTTTAATCAAACCACGCAAAACTTAACCCCCTTTGAATTACCATGTTAAATACATTTTCAAATCTTTGGAAGTCAAGAGAACATTCAATGCATGACCAAAGTGACAAAATAAAAGTAAACTACAGATAAATCCAGAAACTGGAAAGAGTACATTTGAGCCCTGCAGCTTCTTCCTTTACACTTGCTATAAGAAATAACATCGTGTGGTTTGGATTGTGAAGTCACTGTAAGGAAAGTTTGCCAATTCATCCCCGGCAAGTCTTGTTCCAGTTTAGGGTGTGTCTTATTTCCTAACGCAGCATGGCAAAGCTAAAAAAGTTCCATTCAAATTGTAAAAAAAGGGAAGGAAGGAAGAAATAAAATAAACAGAAGTTACATTTAAAAAGACAGTTTTCAACCGGGCATGGTGCCTCACAACTATAATCCCAGCACTTTGGGGGTCCGAGGCAGGTGGATCACCTGAGGTCAAGAGTTCAAGATCAGTCTGGCCAACATGGTAAAACCCCATCTCTACTAAAAATACAAAAATTAGCTAGGTGTGCTGGCGGGCACCTGTAATCCCAGCTACTCAGGAGACTGAGACAGGAGAATCGCTTGAACCCAGGAAGGGCGGATGGCAGTGAGCTGAGATTGTGCCAATGCACTCCAGCCTGGGCAACAGAGCAAGACTCCATCTCAAAAACAACAACAACAACAAGACAAATAAATAAATAAATAGCCAGTTTTCCCAGGTTTTGGGCCCACAGTTCAGCTCTGGGGCTTTGTGCTAAACCCAAAACAGACACATCAAAATTCCACTTACAAATGCAATTGGCTTATAGAATAAGAAAAAGGTTTAAGATGATCTCTAAGACCACGACTCTGCAATCTTTGCACAGATATCCTATGGGTATCTTCATTCAACTTGAGGATGCCACAGGGGTGGGTGTGACTGGCCACCCATTTCTTTTTTTATTTTTTTATTAAACTTTAAGTTCTAGGGTACATGTGCACAACGTGCAGGTTTGTTGCATTTGTATACATGTGCCATGTGGGTGTGCTGCACCCATCAACTCGTCATTTGCATTAGGTGTATCTCCTAATGCTATCCCTCCCCCCCCCCCCTCCCCACAACAGGCCCGGTGTGTGATGCTCCCCTTCCTGTGTCCAAGTGACCTCATTGTTCCCGGCCACCCATTTCACTGGAACATGCCAGGTAGGTACTCACCGAGGACTGCGCCCCCTCAGAGCTGAACCGGTAGGCACCCGAGCTGTTGTAGGTCCCCATGGAGCAGCGGTAGTCGGGGGACCACTGGCTGCCATAGGAGTTGGAGAAGGTCACGCTGCTGCCGGAAGTGATGGCACCATCCTCATAGTCATCCTGGTCGTAGTCGTAGTCGTCTGGGGAGGGGAGGTCCCCAGCGTTCTGGGGCGTGCAGTAGGTGGACTCGCCGCTGGAGGAGCTGTGCAGGCTCCCGGAGTCGTGCACGGACGCGGCGAGCAGCACCGTGCTGTCCGCGCTGGGGCTGGTGGGCACCACCGTGTCGTTCATGTACGGGTCCTCCTCCGAAGAGTCGTCGCTGGTGCGGATGCCACTCGTTCGCTGGTCTGAGTGGCCGTGCTCGCTGGGGTTGGGGGAGTCCTTGAAGGCGTCGTCGTCGGCTTCGAAGCCCTCGTCGACCTCCTCCTCTGGGTAGGGCTGGCTGAAGTTGAAGTTGGGCTTCTCCTGGCACGCGCTCTCGGCCAGCTCGCTGGAAAATTCGCTGCCCACAGACAAGGACCGCTCGATATTCCGGACACACTCGTCGATCTCGTCGAAATTGAGGGACTCGAGGAACTCCTGGGCCGCCCTGCACGCTTCCTCCTCCAGCCTGCGGAGCTCCTGGTCCCGCCGCTGCTGCAGCTTCTGCAGGGAGGCCTCGGTCAGCGACAGCTCCTGCTGCTCCTTCATGCGCTGCAGGTCCTCGATTTCCTTCTCCAGACGGAGGATCTCTTCCACCTGCTTGTTCTCCTTCTGTTTCTCCAGTTCACGGGTCAGTTCAGCTTCCTTCTGGCTCTTCTGCAAGGCTTCGAGTTCTCGCTGCCTCCTCGTTTCTTCTTCCTGAACAGAAGTAGAAGGGAGATTTCAGAAGGCTTCAGTACAGAAGTCCAAGCATGGCTCTCGCTTTGCAACCAGGATGAAATGTGGTCATTATGAGTTGGGCTGTGTCCCCATAAAGTCTATAGGTTGAAGTCCTAACCCCCAATACTGCAGAATGTGACTGCATTTGGAGATATGGCTTTTAAAGAGGTGACTAAGTTAAAATGAGGTCACTAGGGTGGGCCCTAATCCAAGCTGACTGATGTCCTTTTGGGAACAGGAGACTAGGTCACACAGAGCAAAAAGGCTGCGTGAAGACACACTGGAAAGATGGCCACCGGCAAGCTGAGGGGAGGGGCCTGAGAAGAAATCAAACCTAAGGATACCTTGATCTTGTAGTTCCGGCCTCCAGAGCTGGGAGAAAATCAGTTTCCACTGTTCAATCCACCGGTCTGTGGTCTTTTGGTTGTGGTAAGCCTAGCAAACTAACACGCTGGTTATACTGATTTAGAGAAATTATACTCTTGTGATGCAACTAAAACCTCAGCCTTCACTACGCTTTATCCAACTGTAACGGGTCAGAAACTGCATCATAAACACACCCTCTCAAATTGGTCTTCCTATTATCTTTCTACTTTAATTCGGTTTTGAATCCTAGAGTCCAAGCGTTAGAAGTGGGAAGGAAGTAGAAACACGAGAGGCTAAGTCGTCACTGCACTCATTACCTGCTGGGCGCGGAGCTCGGCTTCTCTTCGCTGTCTCTCTCTTTCTCTAAAAATAGTAAAGAAAAAGTGAAAATCAACAACAATAACCCTAGAACCACTTTTCAGAGAGATCTACCTTTTTAAAACAGCTTTGCCGTTAAGACAGAAAGCATGAAAGACAGAGCAGCCCCCTTCCTCTGGCCATGGACTTATTCTGTGTATGAATAAAAATATTCACAGAACTGGGTCTTTCATGCTGCCAAGGAATTTTATATTCTAGCCACCAAGAGTTACTGTTTCAAATTGTAGGTTCTGGGGCATCTGCTGGGATTTCTGGCTGCACAGACAGACACCGAGCATAGCACTCAAAATGTATCCTTCTGTTTCACCCCAGCAAGAAAGATACCGTACCTTTCCTCTGCCTCCCGTTTCTTCTTTTCTTCCTCTTCCTGTTTCTTCTTTTCTTCTTGCTCCCTTTTCTCTGCCAGCAATTGTCTGTAAACTCTACGAGCAATCTGACCTCTGAGTTGCTTCTGGAAAACTATGGCTGCCTTTTTCAGGTGCAAAAATCTCCTCCTCAGAAGGAATGCTCTGTAATTCTTCTGTATTATCACCACACAATAAAGGACCTTTCTGTATTGTTTTCTGAAAATGAAAAAAAAACAAGGGAATCGGCATTGAAGTAATGAGGCTTTCAGCTATTCAAATGAGCTCACATCAAGGCTACAAGACAAAAGAGGACCCAGTTTCAGAATGATAGTCTCATTATGGAAACTGGAGAGAACAAGGAGGCCCCTTTGGTCAAAACAAAACAGAAGAAAAACAAAGAAATACTAACAAACAAAACTAAAGTAAGAACCCTATCACTATCTTGGCTACATAAACACATAACCAACCCCTCATGTTGACTTTAAGTAGTTTTGGCAGAAAGTTGGGTAAACAGTTCCCAAAGAAATCTGATATATTCTCCTGTTTATATAAAAAAAAATCATCACAGCAGGACAGCTTTGTACTTCAGAAAATGTAACATGTAGCGTTTGACAGGCACAATGGATGGGACTAAAATGCACATGAAGAGAAGTTGCCTCAGGCCAGGTGCAGTGGCTCACGCCTGTAATCCCAGCACTTTGGGAGGCTGAGGCCGGCGGACAGATCACGAAGGTCAAGAGATTGAGATCATCCTGGTCAATATCGTGAAACCCCCTCTCTAAAAATACAAAACTTAGCCGGGCGTGGTGGCACACACCTATAGTCCCAGCTACTTGGGAGGCTGAGGCAGGAGAATCACTTGAACGTGGGAGGCGGAGGTTGCAGTGGGCCAAGATTGCACCATTGTACTCCAGCCTGGTGACAGAGCCAGACTCTGTCTCAAAAAAAAACAACAAAAAAAGAAGTCACCTCATTCCTCAAACAGCTGGAGGATGGGTCTCTATAGCCAAAATGGTAACACTAAGGTGACCAGCCAAGCTGCTGTGGCTTCAAGACCTGATACACAGGAAGTAGGTAAACAAATTAAATATCAGGAGAAGGCTGGGCACGGTGGCTCACACCTGCAATCCCAGCACGTTGTCAGCCGGGAGGATCCCATGAGCCCAGGAGTTTGAGACCCTCCTGGGCAACATGGAGCGACCCATCTCTAAAAAAAAAATTTTTTTTTTTTTTAATTAGCCAGTCATGGTGGTGTGTGCCTGGTCCCAACTACTTGGGGGTCTGAGGTGGGAGAACTGCTTGAGCCCAGGAGGTCAAGGCTGCAATGAGCCATGATCGTGCCACTGCACTTTAGCCTCAGAGTCAGAGTGACACCCTGTCTCAAATACATAAATAGATCTCTCAGTAGAGTTCCCTGATGTAACTGTTCTTTCTACCTGAGATGTCAAAAAGTGCAGAGCTCCCTTTCCTACTTGCTGCCCAGGTCAGGCTAGCTAGGTTTCGAGAGTGGCTGCTTAGGAGGCCTGACCTGAGGCTCCCCTCAATTCGAAAACCTGAGGCCACTCCACCGCAACACACTGGGAAGGAAAGACCCCCTCATGGAGCTTACTGCCTTCTCCCCTCAGCGTGGGGTTCTTACCGTGCCAAGAAGCCCAAGACATGGGCCCGAATCACCATGGCCGCATGGCTCACTTCCTCCTCCCTCCGCTTCTCCAGTTTCTGTTCCAAGGATTCTCGAAGAAAGACCTGCTCAGGAGGGAGTCACATGTCAGAAGCAAAGAACGTGGCCAGCAGAAGGAAGGCATTTCTGCGTCTGAGATATCTTCTGGGGTTAAGGCTTTTTTCTCTAAGTTTGCTCCACCACATGGCCATGCTTTCTAGAACAGTGGTTTTTAAAGATTCCACCTGTCATGGACTAAAACACTTGTAAAATCCAATAAAGATATACTACAAGGAAAAACAAAAATGCTGCATAAAAATACAAGTCCCTTTTATGGTTATTGTTACTAGATTCAACAGGCGTTAAGAGGACTACCAAATTGCTATCTAAGCTTCTAAACACTTAACACATCATGGGCCGGGACAAATAGTTCATGGACCAGCACTGGTCACTACACTGAGTCTATGTAATACGATTCAGAGATACAGAAAGCAGAGGAAGGAAACGAGGAAGGGAGGGAAGCCAGGAAATTTCTAAAACGTTATTTTGCTTTCATGTGGAAATCCTCTTTATGCCTGCCATGTGATTACAATCAGAGTATCTTGGCTTCAAAAACTTAAATGCACTCAAAATATTGACGTTAAGAACATAATTCTGAAAACTGAGTTTAAAATGAGAACTGAATTATTTCAGCTACATCTCAGTTCGGCTATCACAAGCACAGCAGACCCGGGACTAAATAAATTGGAGCTGTTTGCTTGCCTATTTCTGAGAATGGACACTTTCATCCTCTGCTTATCGAACACGTGTGTCAGGTAATTGGCACTTTGGATCAGAATTCCTAGTTTTTGAAAAGATATGAAAATATCAGGACCTTCTCTTGATAAAGCAGCTTTTAATTTTGCCATTTCAGATGTAACACATGCATAAGAAATTTTGAATGACTCCCTAAAACAACCAGTATCAAACATTTTCATGTTTTTTTGTTAACAGTCCACACAGATGCATTTTGGTGTCTCCACAATTTTTTACTTTATACTTCCATGAGTCATTCTGGCCTAAACTGGTGCATCATGTTCTCCCAATGGCACATTTTTCCAGGGTCTCTGCTCTGTGTCCTCCGTGACATTTGGGCAAAAAAGCAAATAAAGAGTCCTAGCACCTTGTGACTCACAGCCGTACCTATTCCTGCTCTGCATAAAACTCCATCACAAATCATTCTCCTAGGAAAGCTCTTCATACAATCCTCTCCTTATAATACGATTAATATATTCTGTTGGCCGGGCGCAGTGGCTGACCCCAGTAATCCCAGCACTTTGGGAGGCCGAGGCAGGTGGTTCACCTGAGGTCAGGAGTTGGCGACCAGCCTGGTCAACACGGGGAAATCCTGCCTTTACTAAAAATACAAAAACTCAGCCGGGCGTGGTGGCAGGTGCCTGTAATCCCAACTACTTGGGAGGCTGAGGCA
Source organism: Piliocolobus tephrosceles (assembly GCF_002776525.5). Classification (NCBI taxonomy): domain Eukaryota; kingdom Metazoa; phylum Chordata; class Mammalia; order Primates; family Cercopithecidae; genus Piliocolobus; species Piliocolobus tephrosceles. The sequence goes on from NC_045437.1 coordinate 16,257,864, forward strand.
GAAGAATAGCTTGAACCTGGGGGGCAGAGGCTGCAGTGAGCCAAGACTGTGCCGCTGCACTCCAGCCTGAGCAACAGAGTGAGACTCTGTCTAAAAAAAAAGCAACATATACACATATATACACACACATACATATACACACACACTCATATATACACATATACTCATATACACATATATACACATATACATACTCATATATATGAGAATATGTGTGTATATATACATATTCTGTTGGTGCAGCAGCTACAATTGTCAAGTTTGTTGGATGTGATCATCGTTAAAGATGTTCAGAAATACAGAATTCCCTGTACATATCAAAACCATGTAGCAAAAGCAGTTTTCATCAAGACTGGACTTTAAGGAAGTATTTCAACTTCTCTTTGAGATTTTTGTTTAGTATTACATAACTTTAATGATTTTGCTCTTAGGAGTGCTTAAAAGGAAAAGTAATAACCAAATCTTGGGGAAGGGGGTGGTGGTGATGAAAGACAAAAGTATCAGTTCTCGGCCGGGCGCGGTGGCTCAAGCCTGTAATCCCAGCACTTTGGGAGGCCGAGACGGGCGGATCACGAGGTCAGGAGATCGAGACCATCCTGGCTAACAGGGTGAAACCCCGTCTCTACTAAAAAATACAAAAAAAAAAAAAAAAAACTAGCCGGGAGAGGTGGCAGGCGCCTGTAGTCCCAGCTACTCGGGAGGCTGAGGCAGGAGAATGGCATAAACCCTGGAGGCGGAGCTTGCAGTGAGCTGAGATCCGGCCACTGCACTCCAGCCTGGGCGACAGAGCCAGACTCCGTCTCAGAAAAAAAAAAAAAAAAAAAAGTATCAGTTCTCATGAACCACACAGCGATGACACGAACAAGTGGAAACCTTTATGAAGGAACAAAGGTCTTCTCCACCATTGGAAGTCAAAAGAAATGTCTTGGTTAGAAGCAGAATCAGACAAACACTTGCTTTAGTTTTCAGTCCATTAAAAAGACAGCTCTCAGGCCGGGCGCGGTGGCTCAAGCCTGTAATCCCAGCTACTCAGGAGGCTGAGGCAGGAGAATGGCGTAAACCCGGGAGGCGGCGCTTGCAGTGAGCTGAGATCCGGCCACTGCACTCCAGCCTGGGCCACAGAGCGAGACTCCGTCTCAAAAAAAAAAAAAAAAAGACAGCTCTCAAAATAAATATATAAATAGATTTTTCAAAAAGACAGCTTTCTTTCCCTGCCTATTAAATTATTCTTTCACATCTTTATTTACATTCTCCTTCACCAACCTAAAGGGCAAACAAATGGAGAAAATGCTTTTAGGGACCTGTCAATTTCATTAAGAACATGAACCCTCAATTTAGACAATGACAGAAGGAAAGTGATAGGTTTGGCTGTGTCCCCACTCAAATCTCATCTTGAATTGTAGCTCCCATAATTCCCGTGTGTCATGGGAGGGACCTGGTGGGAGGTAATTGGGTCACGGGGGTGGGTCTTTCCCATGCCGTCCTCATGATAGTAAGTCTCACGAGATCTGATGGTTTTAAAAAGGGGAGTTGCGCTGCACACGCTCTCTTGCCTGCTGCCATGTAGGATGTGCCTTTACTCTTCCTTCATCTTCGGCCATGATCATGAGGCCTCCCCAGCCATGTGGAAACTGGGAGTCCATCAAACCTCTTTTGTTAATAAATTACCCAGTCTCAGTTATGTCTTTATTAGCAGTGTGAGAACAGACTAATACAGAAAGTGTTTATGTGAGCCCTTGTGTCACCTTGCCATGTTCCTAGGACTCAGCCAAGACCAAGTTGGCACAACCTACTGACTGGGAATATGGCATCAAAGCAGGCACCAAAGCCGCTGAGCAAAGGGCAGTGCCCACTCAGGCGCTGCTTGGCTGAACTTGACTCAATATCCAACAGGAACGCTTTCACGTGGCTCCTTTTCACCTTTATCTTCTTAGCTTAAGATCCTGTGGGTTATTCCAGTACACTGTCTTTATAAAAATACCTCCCGCAGGCTTCAATGACATAGGACTGAAGAAGAAAAGTCTGACACTGAAGTCCAGAGGGTCAGAAAAGTAAAAGTCTTGAGTCTTTTTTTTTTTTTGAGACGGAGTCTCGCTCTGCCGCCCAGGCTGGAGTGCAGTGGCCGGATCTCGGCTCACTGCAAGCTCCGCCTCCCGGGTTCACGCCATTCTCCTGCCTCAGCCTCCCGAGTAGCTGGGACTACAGGCGCCCACCACCTCACCCGGCTAGTTTTTTCTGTTTTTTTAGTAGAGACGGGGTTTCACCGTGTTAGCCAGGATGGTCTCGATTTCCTGATGTTGTGATCTGCCCGTGTCGGCCTCCTAAAGTGCTGGGATTACAGGCTTGAGCCAGCACGCCCGGCAAAGTCTTGAGTCTTAAGGAATCCTTGAGGCAGTAGGAAAAACCAAAACCAGGAAGGAGAGGGACCAACTGCCCACCTCAGGCACCATAAACGCAGCTGTTCAGCAGGGAAATAAATTGCAATCTCCTCCCCACGGGCTATGCCATGGAGCATCCGACAGGCCACCTCGATTCCTAGTAATGCTTCCCCAGTCCTCTAGGTAAGAATGCTTGCCTTACAAGAACGAACATGTTTTAGATAAGCCAGCCAGTTCAGACATGGGGCCACGTCTAATTCGCCGCCTTTGACACTGGTCACACTCGCCTGTTGTGTATGGCAGACATTCCTTTACCAGAAGACCAGAAGTTCATAAGAGGTTTGAGGCTTTAAATACAAAGACCTTCTGACAGCAACACACCAAAACACCTGCTCTCCAACACGTAAATCAAATACTGGTCAAGATCAAAGCTATCAAGAGGGCACACTTCAAATCCTTTGATGTTTACATTTACTTCTTAACGTATCTATGGAAAAATACACTTCCATCCAACTTCCACTCCCAACTTTTCACCGATTAAAACTGAACTCCTCTTTAAAAACTTCTTCTTGAATACTTCCTTGATCATTTCAATCCATAGGGATCTCTCTCCTGAAGAAGCTGTTTTCTTGCTCCTTTAAAAAGATTATACTGCATGATTTAATTCATCCACTGTGTGTGAATATCATATCTCCCAACACAGCAAACTGAGGACAACACCCGTGTCTCTGGGTCCCCTATGTTACACTATGTCCAAAGCCTGCCTTGGGCCTGATTTCCATAATGAAGTGAAGTTGAATTAGTACTTGGAGCCCAGAAGAGATTGTTAATGGCTAGGGTGAGTTTTAATGATCTCTAATGTCACTCCACTGTAGAAGGCAGTGAGGTGACTCGTTTATAGAGAATGCAATTTCTTTTTGTTTTTGAGACAAGGTCTCACTCTGTGGCCCAGGCTGGAGTGCAATGGCATGATCAGGGCTCACTGCAGTCTTGACCTCCTGGGTTCTAGCAATCTTCGCCCCCCAGCCACGCGAGTAGCTGGGACTATAGGCACATGCCACCACACCTGGCTAATTTTGCTGAATTTTAGTAGAGAAAAGGTCTCACTATGTTTTCCAGGCTGGTCTCAGACTCCTGGGCTCAAGCGATCCTTCTGCCTCAGCCTCCCAAAGTGCTGGAGTTACAAGCATGAGCCACTGTGCCTGGCCTGCAATTTCTTTTTGATTAAACAAAATCAGAGCAGATTATTATATTGCACTGCCAAGAGCTCCACTTGAGCCATTTTCTTCAGAAAGTTTTCCTAAGTAAATAAATGTATGACATCCTGTGTCATCTCTTGCAGGTTTTCAGCACTTCATAGACACTGACTAAGCTCAGCACTGTGTAAAATGAACAATCAGCTCTACATGCTCTACTGGGTGATCGCACAGAAGCCAACAGCAAGACAGCAGAACAGCATATGAAGGCAACATCAGGGCTAAGAAGAGGATGACCTGGGACAACAGAGGAGGGGGCTTACCCCAGCTGTAGAGTACACTGAGGAATGTCCAAAAAGGAGTCCTTTCAAAGTCTACATCTAAGCTAAGACCTACAGATGAGTTGGCTACAGAAGGAATGGAGAGTAAGATTCTAGGCAGACAGACCTATCACCTGCGGGGGCACGCCCTCCCAGTGGGTTACACCCCTCTTTCATCTTCCTGAGGGTGCAATCTGGGACTTGCTTCTAGCCAGTAGACTGCAGCAAAGGTGATGGGATGTCACTTCCGTGAGAACATTACATCATATAACACTGTCCGAAGCTGGAGCATGGGGCTATCCTGCTGGCCTGAGAGAATTGAGCTGCCATGTCGTGAGGGGGCCATGTGGCAAGGAACTTTGGGGGCTTCTAGGAGCTGCGAGTGGTTCCCAGCCAACAACTAGAAAGAAACCAGGGACTTCAGTCCGACAAAAACACAGGAAAATGAAGTTTGCCAATGACCAAGTGAGCCTGGAAGACGCCCTGAGGTCCAGAAAGGAACAAAGCCACAAGATACAGGGACTGCAGGCTTGGGGGACCCTGATCAGAGGACCCAGCTCAGACCCTTAGATACTATGAGATAATCAAGGTGTGTTGTTAAAGCCACAAAGTTTGCAGGAATGTATTACAGAGCAATAGCTAGCTCATGTGATTATCTCTGCATGCCATCTCTACCCTATTTTGTGTTTGTATCTTAAATCCCCCACTAGTAAAACATTCCCCTAGAGCAGGGAGGTAGGTCCATCACGACTTTCCCTTGCTGAATGGCCAGGAGGTGATGCCTAAGTATACTTGTCATCAATCTCACATTGGTCAAACCGCAAAACATACGTCTCTCTCTCCCCGCTTTCTCCCTCTTTCCTCTTTTTATAAAGCAAAGAAACTCCTAAATTAAAAATAGCATCCTAGGAGTGGAAGCTTTAAAATATTTCTGACATTGCACTGCTGTGTGTAAGGGCAGAAGGGTCGGAAATGAGGATTTGTTCTTCGAGGACACGTGTCCTCAGCTGCCTGCATTTCTGTGTCGAGTCACACTGCAGTCTCTCCCGTGTGACAAGTCACTGGAGGTGGGTGGGGAATGAGAGTGGAAGCCAAACGAGGTTCTTGGCAGTTCCCTGATCCAGAAAGAAGAAGTCATACAACAAATTTTATGACTAATTTTTTATGTTCAGGCCAGACTGCCCACTACTCTGCTCCTATCTGGAAAAGGGGGTCAAGGAGCCTCTGCCCCAGTAGCATCTTCAAAAGCAGATTTTCCTTTTCGCTTTCTGGACTGAGTTTTTGCCAACCGAAAGGATTTCAGACTGGCTACTGATCTCTTGCTCTGACGCCGCTCTGGTTGCAGGGATAAAAGCCCATATTTGAATTAGAGAAAGTTAGAAGGGTCTGGGGTATCGCTTCTTAGACACTGGAGGCTGCCTCATCCTTCCAAAGCACTGCTACTTGTCTGCCAACATTTGTTGACTGCCTGAACAAATATACACACACACAATTAGGATGAGATGTTTCAATGCGTTCTCTAATAAAACAGAATCCCTGACAAGTCAAGGACTTCAAATAAAATAGTAACTGTTCAGGAGACAAAATGTTATGGTAGGCATGACAACAGGAGTATCTTCCTAATGTGAAAGAACAATTGTGTAGCAGTGTCACAGAGCCCTAAACCCCGTGAGCATCACCCCGTGAGCATCACCCCGAGATCTGTCGGGGATTCGGCGGGAGCTGCTCTTTTTCCGCAACGTACCTTCGTCTTCCCCAGCTGCCACTCGCTATTGGAGGCATCGTAGAGCTGCAGCAGGCTCGTGCACTTCCCTCGGACGTCCTCCGGCAGAGCCAGATTCCTCATCAGCACTTTATACCTGCAACGTAAAGACACACAGGGTCACCTTCTGCGATAGTTCCCAGTTTTCTCTAATCCCTTTGAAAAGAAAGAGAATCCAATTCAGCTCCCTCTTGCCTTTTGTAAAAGTCCTGAAAGGGTCTTCGGACCGCATACCCAGCTTTGCGGATTCTCACAGTCTCCAGCATCCCTGAGTACCGCAGCTGGTTCAGCACAACTGCCTGGTCAAACTGGTCTGGCATCTAGACCATGCAAAAAAAGATGGGATACCATTAGAAAAAATGCAGTTAGATAAGGCAGACTTAATAAAGCTACCTCCATCATTGGTTTACCCCTGCTTCAAAACACACATAAGAGTCTTGAACCTATACAGAAACACAGACTAGCACAGGAACCCCAGTGGAACCAACACCTCGCTTTACCAACCATCAACCTCTGCCAATCCTGCCCCATCCACAAGCTACTTCCTCCCTCCCCTTATGTTTAAGAAAATCCCGGCCGGGCGCGGTGGCTCACGCCTGTAATCCCAGCACTTTGGGAGGCCAAGGCGGGCAGATCATGAGGTCAGGAGTTCGAGACCAGCCTGGCCAGTATGGTGAAACCCTGTCTCTACTAAAAATACAAAAATTAACCAGGCGTGGTGGCGCACGCCTGTAGTCCCAGCTACTGGGAGGCTGAGGCAGAAGAATCACTTGAACCCAGGAGGCGGAGGTTGCAGTGAGCCGAGATGGTGCCACTGCACTACAGCCTGGCGACAGAGTTGTCTCAAAAAAACAAAAACCAAAAAAGAAAAGAAAAGAAAAGAGAAAAAAAGAAAATCCCAAACTTCACATCATCTCATTTGCAAAGATTCTACTATATGTCATGTGTTAATATAACAGTATTATCGTATCTTAAAAGATATCAGTGATTCCTTTATATTAATATCCATGTTCACATTTCTGCTTGTATCACAAATATCATAAATGTATCACCACTTTAAAATCTATTTCTTCCCCAAAGATTCTAAAGTGTCATACAAATGTCACTTTAGGCCGGGCGCGGTGGCTCAAGCCTGTAATCCCAGCACTTTGGGAGGCCGAGATGGGCGGATCACGAGGTCAGGAGATCGAAACCATCCTGGCTAACACGGTGAAACCCCGTCTCTACTAAAAATACAAAAAACTAGCCGGGCGAGGTGGCGGGCGCCTGTGGTCCCAGCTACTCAGGAGGCTGAGGCAGGAGAATGGCGTGAACCCGGGAGGCGGAGCTTGCAGTGAGCTGAGATCCGGCCACTGCACTCCAGCCTGGGAGACAGAGCAAGACTCCGTCTCAAAAAAAAAAAAAAAAAACAAATGTCACTTTATTTTACTTTTTAAATTTGAATTCAAAGGCATTTTGTACCTAAGAACACAGGGACTCGGACTCGGTGCGGGGTGGACACCCACACCGCGGCAGGTGGGGTGGGGTGGGGGTGCAGAAGGGGAGACGACCATGCTAGCCAGTGGAGAAGACACAGGAGTGAAAACAGAGTTTGACTTTGCTCAAATTCTAGTCAAATACTTCTTCACTGAGAGCTCCATACTCTGATCACTAAGTAAGTAAGCCCGAGAACATACAAATTAAAGACAGAGGAAATCAGACCAAGACTTAATGTTCTGAAATGTGTTCTCTTATTTGCTCAGCTGCCAAACAAACCGGCACTGGGGCCAGGACAATAGGTTTTCAGGGGAAAGCAAAAAAGTGGGCCATTAGGAACTCTGGGGACAGTGGTTTGTTTTTTTTAGTCCACCCACCCGCCTTCCCTTTAATTAAGCTGCCTGTTGTTATCCCACACAACTGTGAATACAATGACAAAAAAATAGTGCTATAGGACCTAACTGTTAAAAAATACAAGAATGCAAAGTGGCTTAACAAGAATGCAAAGTGGCCTAATTTGTGACCTTTAACAATGCAGTCATTAACACAAAATTAGGCATAAAGCCATGTTATTCTGCAAGCTTTCAAAATTGGCAAAAATAAAAAATAAATGTAAAGAATGCTTTGCAACCGTCCCTCACAGCTTTTGATGGAATAGCTGCCACCAGCCCTAGTGGGCTGACTTCTCTCACATTTAATTTCTTCTACAAACACTGTGGTCAAATTGTCTTTACTTAGCAGTATTCCAACCAAGTGCAGCCAGCAAATTAGGGCAAACGTCCAAAGAACTGTGGTTCTCTGTTTTTAGTCTTGATTAAATTATCCATAGAAAAGTAAGAAAAGCATAAAAATATGAAAACAAAATTACCCTTGGTGACTCTTACGCCATCTCTCTGGATTTAAAAATGCGGGCTCGGGGGTGGCTGACTGTTCTGAAGGCATTTGGTTACAACGCTTCTGTGAGATTTATTTGGGAATATAATCTAACCAGCACCAATCTACAAAGACTAGTACAGAGCAAATAGAAAAAGAACATCGAATAAAGTATCAGACTTACTCAACTTTGTTAAATTTATACCACCAGAGAAGCCTTCTAAATTTAATATTTAATCACTTGAGGCTCAAAAGACTTTCATCCAAAATATCTCTATCTCAGGCTTTCACTGTTCCTGACCCCCTCTTTTCTCCCAGTCTCTCCTGAACAAAGTCCATACAATCCCCCAGTCCGGCACTCGAGTTATTAAAACTGAAGATATTACACCAAAAGGGCCTCCCCATCCAAAAGGTTCCCCCGCACTCACCATCTTCGCGCCTCTCCGAGGGGCATTGCACCTTCAGTTTGGCTCCTGGGCCAAACTTCATATGGAAAACAACGGCCACACTGACCTTTTCCCCACAGCTAAAGACATGGAACAATAATGAACACCATTCCTGCGCTTTAAAAAGTGCCCAGTCGCCATGACAACCCCTTCCATTCTCGGGCTAATTAGTGTGGTGTGGTTGTAGGATTTGACACAGCCCGGGGAGGGGAGGGAGGGAGCCAGGAGCTGCTGTGAGTTCCAGGTTCCCATTGAGAGTGACTCTGCCCCTTCCCAGTAACTTAATCAGGGGAGGGGGATCTATAGGCTGATTGTGGCCTTAGGCAACCCACCCTGTGATCACGAGGTGGGTAGACCTGGATTTCCATTGGTGGTTCTCTTTTCAGCTGCAATTTCCTTTTCTGGTGAATTCAATGTTCAAAGATGACACAGCTGGAGGCTGGACAAGGCACAACTTAAAGGCATTTTGCCTTTCAAAACTTCGCTGTTACGCTATCTCCACTGGTAACTAGTTTTCCAGAACCTGAGCTCACTCTGACAAAGACCCGCCTGCAGTGTACCAACAGGGAAGTGTTGATGGCAACAAATAGGTTGGAGTTTGGAAGAAACAGCCTCTAACCCAGGGCAATTACAGTCACTTGATCCGTTTACTGAATATTTACTGAACACCTACTATGTGCAAGGTTTTGTAATTCATGATCGGGGAAGATTTTTTTTTAAAAAGGTGGAAGCTGTGTTTTGCTTCTAAGGACGCTGCCATTTAGGAGGGTGGACAGGTACATCAGTACTTATATAGCGGAAAGCCTAATATCAAACTATAATTGAAGATTAAAATTAAGTTCCTTGAGAATATAGGAGAGAGAAAAACACTGAGGGGGCATGGGAAGTGCACAGATTTGAACTAGAGCTTAGACTCTTAAAATGCTAGAGGGAAGGGGCATTCGTCGCAGAAAAAAAAAAAAAAAAAAAAAACAGGAAGAAAAGCCAAGAGGAACCTGGCAGGTTCAGTCAACAGGATGGGATGGAACAGAGGGAGGCGGGAAGGACCTGGGTGGAAGATGGATGCATGGTTCTTGTATTCAAGATAAGGAGTCACAAGGAGTCACTAGAGGCTCACAGGAGAGACAAACAGGGTCAGACCTGTGCTGTGTAAGGATCCCCTTGGTGGCAGTAACAACCACCAAGGAGCAAGACCATCCCCAAACGGGCGGCGGCTGGGTATATTCTGATACCACACACGTTATAAAAACATCATGCAGCCATTAAAAAAATACGACCGGCCGGGCACGGTGGCTCACACCTGTAATCCCAGCACTTTGGGAGGCCAAGATGGGCGGATCACGAGGTCAGGAGATGGAGACCATCCTGGCTAACACGGTGAAACCCCATCTCTACTAAAAATACAAAAAAACTAGCCGGGCGTGGTGGCGGGCGCCTCTAGTCCCAGCTACTCAGGAGACTGAGGCAGGAGAATGGCGTGAACCCGGGAGGCGGAGTTTGCAGTGAGCCGAGATCATGCCACTGCACTCCAGCCTGGGCGAGAGAGTGAGACTCCGTCTCAAAAAAAAAAAAAAAAGACCAAATGCAAGAGATTGAGACCATCCTGGCTAACAGGGTGAAACCCCATCTCTACTAAAACTACAAAAACAAAATTAGCCGGGCATGGTGGTGGGCACCTGTAGTCCCAGCTACTCAGGAGGCTGAGGCGGTAGAATGGTGTGAACCCAGGAAGCGGAGCTTGCAGTGAGCCGAGATCACACCACTGCACTCCAGCCTGGGCGACAGAGTGAGACTCCGCCTCAAAAAAAAAAAAAAATTGTAGTGGGGTGTGGTGATGGTTACTGGGTACAAAAAATAGTTAGAAAGAATGAATATTTAATATCTGATGGCACAACAGGGTGACTACAGCCAGTAACAATTTAACTGTATATTTCAAAATAACTAAAAGTATAGCTGGATTGTTTGTAACACAAAGGATAAATGCTTGAGAGGGTGGATACCCCATTTACCCTCATGTGATTACTATGTATCATATGCCTGTATCAAAATACCTCATACACCCCACCCCATCAGTACATGACAAAAATAAATTTAAAAAATTTTTTAAAAGAACAAAATAGGGCAATTGGACAAAAAAAAAAAAAAAAGATCAAATTCAAGACATACCTACTGAGTGAGAAAAACAAGCTAAAAAGAATCTTTCTTAAAAAAACAAATAAAGACCACCCCTCTCCAAACATCCCTGCTCTAGCTATATATATCCATATAAATGTAATGTACCGCATAATGATGTTTCAGTCAATGACAGACTACAGATATGGCGATGGTGCCGTAAGATTGAAACGCTGTATTTATTTATTTATTTATTTATTGAGACAGGGTCTCGCCCTGTCACCCAGGCTGGAGTTCAGTGGTACGATTCAGCTCACTGCAACCTCCGCCTCCCGGGTCCAAGCAATTCTCGTGCCTCAGCCTCCCGAGTAGCTGGGATTAAAGGCGTCCAACACCACACCTGGCTAGTTTCGGTATTTTTAATAAAGACAGGGTTTCACCATGTTGGCCAGGTTAGTCTCAAACTTCTGACCTCAGGAGATCTGCCCACCTCAGCCTCCCAAAGTGCTGGGATTACAGGCGTGAGCCACCGCACCCAGACTGTAACACCGTATTTTTATTGCGCCTTTTCTATGTGTAGGTATGTTTAGATACAGATACTTAACGCGGTGGTACAGCTGCCCATAGTCTTGTACAGTAACATGCTGTACAGGACTGCAGCCTAGAAACAATGGGCCACACCATATTGCTAGGAGTGTCGCAGGCTACCCCATCTAGGTTTGGGGGAGTGCACTCTATGATGTTTGCACAATGACAAAGAGAAATAGATACAAGCTAGGTTGTTACTGAGTGGCGGTCGCAGGTGGGAGGGATCTAGCTCAGAAAAAAACGGGAAAGAAAAAAGACTGCACTAAAAGAAGGAAACAGTCACATACGTCATGGGAAATTTTCTGTAGGATTTTATCTTTGAAGAAATTTTAAAGTAACATTTTTTTTTTGAGACGGAGTCTCGCTCTGTCGCCCAGGCTGGAGTGCAGTGGCGAGATCTCTGATCACTGCAAGCTCCGACTCCCAGGTTCATGCCATTCTCCTGCCTCAGCCTCCTGAGTAGCTGGGACTACAGGCGCCCGCCACCTCGCCCAGCTCACTTTTTTTTTGTATTTTTAGTAGAGATGGGGTTTCACTGTGTTAGCCAGGATGGTCTTGATCTCCTGACCTTGTGATCCACCCACCTCAGCCTCCCAAAGTGCTGGGATTACAGGTGTGAGCCACCACGCCCAGCCTGAAAATAGCATTTTTTACAGAAACAAGCAGATGGAGACTTCTGGAGGTCCTGAATGGAACAGGGTGAAGCAGGAAAGGCTGAGTAGATGCTGCACGCGGGGTAGGGGGATGACTTTTAAGTGGAAGCAGCCTGCCCAATGTCCAGGAGCTAATGAATGGAGAAAACAGATTTGGCATATATCATTATCATGTATATAAAATGCACATATCAATGCAACATTAACCTGCCATATAAGGGAATGAAGTCTTGACACATACAACAAGATGGATGAGCCTTGACGACATTATGCTAAGGGAAAAACCAGTCACAGTTACAAAAGACACACATTACATGATTCCATTCATACAGACGATGTCTGAAACAGGAAAACCTATATAAACAGGAAGTTGATTCTGGTAGTTGCATGAGGACAGGGACACAGGAAACTGGGTGACTAAAAGGCAAGGTTTTTTTTTGTTTTTTTGTTTTTGTTTTTGTTTGTTGTTTCCTGAGACAGAGTTTCGCTCTTGTTGCCCAGGCTGGAATGCAATGGCGCAATCAATCTCGGCTCGCCACAACCTCTGCCTCCTGGTTTCAAGCCATTCTCCTGCCTCAGCCTCCTGAGTAGCTGGGATTACAGGCATGTGTCACCACACCTGGCTAATTTTGTATTTTTAGTAGAGATGAAGTTTCTCCATGTTAGTCAGGCTGGTCTCAAACTCCCAACCTCAAGTAATCCGCCTGCCTACACCTCACAAAGTGCTGGGATTACAGGCATGAGCCACTGCACCCAGCCTGGGGGTTTCTTTTTGAGGTGATGAAAATGTTCTGAAATTGACTCTGGTGATGGCTGCACATAGCTGTAAAAAATTTTTAAACTCACGGAATTGCACATTTTAAATAAGGCAATTACATGACATAAGAACCTTATCTCAAAAAAGCTGTTAAAAATTTTTGTTAAGTACATTAAGGCCAGGCGCGGTGGCTCATGCTTGTAATCCCAGTACTTTGGGAGGCCGAGGTAGGTGGATCGCCTGAGGTCAGCAGTTCAAGACCAGCCTGACCAATACGGTGAAACCCTGTCTCTACGAAAAATACAAAAATCAGCCAAGTGTGGTGGTGGGCGCCTGTAGTCCTAGCTACTTAGGAGGCTGAGGCAGGAGAACTGCTTGAACCCAGGAGGCGGAGGTTACAGTGAGCCGAGATCATGCCACTGCAACCCAGCCTGGGCAACAGAGCGACACTCCATCTCGGAAAAAAAAAAAATACATTAAGTACCAGTCTAACACTGAGGCATTTAAAATGGACAAGAAATGGATGGAAGAGAAAGTCTGCATCCTGGAGACAGGATGAAATCTATGTAGTTTTAATGTATACTTTGGATAACTTAATCCTACCAAGAATAATTACAAATACTTATTTCCATACAATCTGAAAAATACGATTTCAGAATGCCTACATGATTAATAATGATGAATAACAGGGCACGCTAAACCCTCTACAAAAATCAATTACAGGCAAACCTTACCTCCTGCAGCTTACAATTTAGATAAAGGACAACAGAGGTGCTGACAAACAGGGACACCAAGAACAGGGACGGTGCTTCCCAATGAAGACAGAAATGCATTTATTTATGCATCGATGAATCCAATTGCCTTGAACATTACTGAGCCTTCCATAATTTCATGAACAGTGCATGACAATAAGAAGTATGACAGCGGATTTGGAAACAGCCATTTGCCGATGGTAAGGGGACATTCAATCTGTGCTTATTTAATGAAAGAAAATACAGTGAGTTTATTACCCGTGGACCGTTCAAGTTCTCATGTTTTCCAGCATTTGAAAATCTCGCAAAAACCAACCAAGGCATCCTGAGAAGAGCCCAGGAAGGGGTGGCTGGGGTGGGAAGGGGTGGCTGGAGTGGTAAGAATCCAGCCTGTCACACAGGGGCCATGGATTTTTCCAGAGCCTGACAGGATTTTAGGGAAAAGCCATTTTGTAGATGAGGAGACTGGAAATAAGGAAGGCAAAATGACTTGTTCAAACCGGTTATTTTTTTTGAGATGAAGTCTCACTCTTGTCACCCAGGCTGGAGTGCAGTGGTGCGATCTTGGCCCACTGTAACCTCTGCCTCTCAGGGTCAATTCTCCTGCCTGAGCCTCCCAAGTGGGTAGCTGGGATTACAGGCACGTGTCACCACACTTGGCCAATTTTGTATTTTCAGTAGAGATGGGGTTTTCCTGTGTTGGCCAGACTGATCTTGAACTCCTGACCTCAGGTGATCCACGCACCTCAGCCTCCCAAAGTGCTGGGATTACAGGCTTGAGCCACCCTACGCAGCCTCAAACCGGTTTTAACATTTGCTTAAACCAAGAAGTTAAAAAGTCTCAAAGAGCTTTGCGTTCCTGAAAACTAGCAGGTAAATCAAACTTGTATGCATCAAACCTATTCTACTACTGGCACATTATAACACTGGGATATATTTCCATGGGATATAATTCTGAAAGGAATGACAACTTCTTTAGGGAAAAGATTAAGTGGAACCTAGGCAGAGTGTGTGGTCTATACGGTGTCATTCCCAGCAGCAATCCGTCTTCTGGAAACCCAGACATTCTCTGGAGATTTAAGCACAAGGAACATTCTTAGAGATCGACTTGTCAGGTACTGACTTGGTCTAATACAGGTGACTTAAAGATCACAATTTTAAGGGCCACGACCACATTGATAAGAAATCAGTTTGCTACACTGTGAGTTCAGCCCAACTTCTGCATATGGAAGCAACTAGTGAATAAAGAAGGCCTTTTAGAAAATCAAATTGCAAACTGAGCAAATCCACCTCTGGTTACTCCCATAAACACAGACAACAGCTGACTATATCCTTACTTCGCGTATCAACCTCTGATCACTGACAAATAATTCAACTGTTCATTGACCGGCGGGAGATTTAACTTCATTTGCATCTCTTAACCCCTCCTTGGATGCCTGCTAAGGGCAGGTGTCTGAGCATGAGATGACACACCACAGTGGACAAGGGACACACTGGGAACGTGTGGCACTGTATCCCGAGGATCATGCCCTGCAGGTGACAACATATTTAATAACAACTGCTTCTGCTTTAATAACAAATATCAAATACAATGTGACAACTCTTTGGGTGCTTCTGAACACGTTATAATTTATTTCTAGAGTGGATCCTTTCCTATCTTTTTTTGGAGAGAATGTATTCAAAGTCTAAAACTTTCATGTGATCACAATGTCTTGGAGATCACAATGTCTTGGAGATTATGATTATTTCAATCAACTAAAAATGTTTATTAGGGCCAGGCACGGTGGCTCACACCTATAATCCCAGCACATTGGGAGAACGAGGTGGGTAGATCACCAGAGGCCAGGAGTTCAAGACCAGCCTGACCAGCATAGAGAAACCCCATCTCCACTAAAAATATAAAAATTAGCTGGGCGTGGCGGTGCACGCCTGTCACCCCAGGTACTCGGGAAACTGAGGCAGGAGAATCACTTGAACCCAGGAGGCAGAGGTTGCAGTGGGCCAGGATCGCACCGTTGCACTCCAGCCTGGGCAACAAGAGTGAAACTCTGTCTCTAAATAAATAAATAAATAGATGTGTATGTATGTATTAGAAGCCTCCCATAGACTAAGCACTCACACAAACAACTAAGGGTATGGGATGTCCCGGAGCAAACCCAGTCCCTGCTCTGCCCTGACAAACGCAGGCCCTCTCCAGATCAGATCTGCTTAGGATGCAAAATGGTAGAGAGCCCGAGATCTGGCAACACAGGAGATCCTCAGAGCCCTGACAAGCAGCCCCAGAAAGCCAAACAAAGGAGCTGGGCATCACACCAACAATACATCAATTGCGTTTACTGCCTTAACTTGGGAGCTTATTTAAAAAAAATTTTTGAAGACTTTATGTCTTGTAAAACCTAAAAAACCTCCACAATGCTAGACTATTTCTCAAAGTGAGTGGTACTGCATTCAATATTTAGAGTTCTACTTTTCCACATTATATTACATTATATTATTATATTATATTATATTATATTATATTATATTATAGTATAGTATATTATATTATATTAATTTTTGAGACAGAGTCTTGCTGTGGAGCCCAGGATGGAGTGCAGTGGCGCAATCTTGGCTCACTGCGACCTCCGCCTCCCAGGTTCAAGTGATTCTCCTGCCTCAGCCTCCCAAGTAGGTGGGAATACAGGCGCCCGCCACCACGCCCAGCTAATTTTTTGTATTTTTAGTAGAGATGGGGTTTCATCATGTTAGCCGGGATGGTGTCCATCTCCTGATCTCGTGATCCGCCCGTCTCTGCCTCACAAATTGCTGGGATTACAGGTGTGATCCACCACGCCCAGCCTCCACATTGTATTTTTTAATGGCACCTGACCTACTTTAAATGAAATACTTTAAACTTTACATACATATTGGGTCTGCAACTGAGGGACTCAGTGCACAGTTCATATTATGGAGGATTAGTCCGCCACTATCTTAAGAAACATAAAATATGTTAATTATGTAATAAGAAAAGCCATTACATGATTCTTTAGATAAGTGAATACTGTATGTGTGGGGCAAGGGGCACCGCTACAGAGAGGATTTAAAATATTAGGTATATTTGTATTTGCATTTCCATATGGGATATACCTCTACCCCATTTCACTTTAAACACCAACAACTTTATCTTCTGATAACCCCTCTTCAACTTTAAGAAGTTAAAGATTCCGTAAGAATTACCCAAAGACAATTATGCTACATAACAAAGTATCATTCCCGGTCCTGTAACTACTAAGAAAGCCTCACCACAAGACTCCCAGCCCCTCCTCTTGCTGATTCACAAAGAACTCTGCAAGGAATCTCAGTCTATTTGCTTTCTTTGCTACAATAAACTCTCAAGAGTGGTGAATAAATATTCTCAGATAAGAAGTTTATCATGCTTTGAACAATGTTCAAAAGCATTGTTACTAAAGCAGCAATATAACTTTCCTGACCTTGCACAGAAGGTAAATAAAAGTCAATTCAACTGGAGACAAAAGTCCTTTGTACTTACATCAGTCATTTCACTCTGGGCCTGTTAAACACTTTACACAGTGGTTGCTACTTGCTAATTTTCAAATTTTTAGAAAAGAGGCAGAAACTAATTTCCCCTAGAGAAGAGGCAAACCCACCAGGTGAGGAACAGGAAGGTAGTAAGCAGGGCCTGAATGGCGAGCGAGCTGTGAGTCAGTCCTGGAGGTCAGATTGTAGGGCCTGGAAATTTCTCACTCACCAAGTACAACCTTCAACCCACATATCTGCTGAGACTAAGTACGGCTGTCACCCTGAGCAAGGACACTCACACTGTTACAGCTGCAGGCGCTTACCTCGGACCCACACAAACCTCAACTACCTAATGGGAAATGAAACACTGGAACATAAGTAACAGCCACACATACATGTCAATCTTTCTAAGGCACAGCTCTGACTGTATCACAGCCCTGTTCACACACTGCCAGCATATGCCACTTTCAGACAAAGGCTTCCATTTCCCATTCGAGGTCCTTACGGTGTGGCTCCAATTTACCTTCCCAGTCAATACACCCCTACACAAATCCTACCGTTTAGTCCAACTATAGATCATTCTAGTTGTTTCTTGACTAAAATGCTCACTTCCTGTCTTCACCTCAGCTGAAACTGGCCTCTCCACCTGAAATGTACCATCTGTTGAGCCTGATGGATCTTTTAGGTGTCTCTCAAATGCTCCCTCCTCCGTAAAACTGTTCTGATGCATCCCACAGGTGCCATCCATGATGCTCCTCACCACTGGGTTCCCAGCACAGGATGTACTCGCATGAGGATGTGACCCCTGGTCTTTTTCAGGTTAAGCATGTCCACGTGAACTCCCCATTAAATTATACATTATCTCAGGGGACAGCCTGAATTCTATGAATGTCTCACTTTACTACATTGCCTGGTGTGGGACCCTACATATCAGATACGCTCTCACTTATGCTGCTGTATTTGCATGAACAAAATTGTGGTTCTGTTTACAGCTGTTTCTAATATATTTGTTTAACTAACATTAAATAGGTTTTGCCTCTCTTACAGATTTTTGAGAAATGAGAATGATTTTTGCTTTTAAAAAAGTATGTCGATCTACACCACTATAATCAACTGATTTTTGAGAAATGTGCAAAGGCAATTACAGAAAGGACAGTCTTTCTAACAAATGGTGCTAAAATAATTGGACGTCAATATGCAAAGATACAATCTAGATGCGGGCATTACAACCTTCACAAGAATGAAGTTGCCGGGCGCGGTGGCTCAAGCCTGTAATCCCAGCACTTTGGGAGGCTGAGACGGGCGGATCACGAGGTCAGGAGATCGAGACCATCCTGGCTAACACGGTGAAACCCCGTTTCTACTAAAAATACAAAAACTAGCTGGGCGAGGTGGCGGCGCCTGTAGTCTCAGCTACTTGGGAGGCTGAGGCAGGAGAATGGTGTAAACCTGGGAGGTGGAGCTTGCAGTGAGCTGAGATCCGGCCACTGCACTCCAGTCCGGGCGACAGAGCAAGACTCCGCCTCAAAAAAAAAAAAAAAAGAAAGAATTCAGTAAATCATAGACCTATGTGTGCACTGTAAATCACAAAACTATGAAACTCCTAGACGATAACATAGGAAATAATCAAGGTGCTTTGGGGATATCTTTGATACAACAACAAAAGCACGTTCCATGGAGGAAAAAATAGAAATGTAGGATTTCATTAAAATTAAAAACCTTTCTTCTGAGACACATGCTGTTAAGGCAACGAAAGACAAGTAACAGACTGAAAAATTCTGGAAAATACACACTAAGAAAGACTATATCAAGAATTTACAAAGAACACTTAAAACTAAACCATATGAAAATCCAATTTTTAAAATAAGCAAAAGATCCAAAGAGACACTTCACCAAATAAGATAGGCTAATAAGCATATGAAAAGATATCACCTGTCATTGGGGAATTAAAAATTAAAACAATAATGAAGTACCACTACATACTTATTAGAATGCTTAAAATCCAGAAAACTGACAGTATCAAATGCTGACAAAAATGTGGAGCAACAAGAACTCTCACCCAGAACTGGCAGGAATGCAAAATGGTACGGTCAACTTGGAAGACAGTTTCTTAAAAGCTGAACACAGTCTGAACACGATTCAGCAACTGCCCTCTCACGTCTTTTCCCATTTAGGCAAAAACTTACGTCCACACAAAAATCTGCACAGAAATGTTTACAGCATCTTTGTTTCTAACTGCCAGAAACTGGAAGCAATCAAGACATCCTTCAACAGGTGAATGGAGAAAGAAACTCTGGTATATCCATACAATGAAATATTATTCAAAAGCTATCAAGCCACAAAAAGATGCAGAGGAACCTCAAGTGCATACATAGTGCTAGGTGAAAGATGTCAGTCTGAAATGGCTATATACTATTTGACTCCAACTATATGACATCCAGAAAGAGACAAAACTTCAGAGACAGTAGAATAATCAGTGGTTGCCAGGGATCAGGGGGAAGGATGAAGAACTAAAGCACAGAGGAATTTTAGGGAAGTGACACTATTCTGGGTGATCCTGTAATGGTGGATACATGACATCATGCATTTGTCAAAACTCACAGAACTTTACAGCACAGGAATAAACCTGTGGGGAAACCAAGAAATAATGTAGATTGTCACAAGAGAATCTAAATGAATCGACCTTACTAAACAGGGTGGGGGAAAAGATGCTGACTTACATAACTCTGGAAACATATACAGTCTGTAAGACTAAAAGCAAAAAGAACTGCATTTAAGCACTGTACTATAGTTGATAAAGTTGTTTACCCCAGGGGTATGGGGTCACAACTCTGATACTACTGTACATGTACACTGGAATTAAACAAATAAATGAATGGCAGATGATGGGAGCCAGGTTTCTTACTGTTGGAGAGAATTTTGCTAGAAAACCTAAATGAAACCAATTCTGTCCAACTGGATTTGATTTACTGTCATGAAAACAGCACAGAAAATCTCAGCGTCCTGACACTGGTTCAAATATGACTCTAAAAGCAGCCAGCATAAGGTCCAAGTAGTCCTCACAACGTGTTTCTGGAGAACATGCCCAAAACGCAGCTCCATACCCCGTTATTTTTTTTTTTAATGACTCACATGACACGACTAGAATGTTTCTATGGGGGTTCCACTGCAAGACGTAAAGAAGTAACTCTTCAGTATAGTGTTTAATGAGGAGGGATACAAAAGAAATTAGGAGATTACAGCCATCTCCTTTTTCCCACTAATTTGTTGTTGTTAAATGAAAAAATAATACATGCAAAGGATCTGGGTGTGTATGTGCATATGTAATACATATACATACATACATATACCAAAAAGTATCTGCATAAAAACCCCACAGCTCTCCTGGGGAAAACCACTCATATTAGTTTCCTGTGTCTCTTTCAGGCACAGTTGATGCATGTATAAACACACCATGCATGTGTGTGTACATGCACGCTCACATGTGTGTGCAGATAAAGACAAACATTGCTTTTTTAAAAATGCAAATAAAAGTGTTCCACATTTTGCTTTTCTTACCTAACAGAATCTTAGAGACAGTTAACCTGTCAGGATATACAGTTCTTTCACTTTCTTCTTTTTTTTTTTTTTGGAGGCAGAGTCTCCCTCTGTTGCCCAGGCTAGAGTGCAGCAGCGTGATCTTAGCTCACTGCATGCAACCTGTCTCTCAGGTTCAAGCGATTCTCCTGCCTTAGTGTCCTGAGTAGCTGGGATTACAGACGTGCACCACCATGCCCAGCTAATTTTGCTAATTTTTGTGTTTCTAGTACAGACGGGGTTTCACCATGTTGGCCAGGCTGGTCTCGAACTCCTGACCTTGTGATCTGCCCACCTCACCCTCCCAAAATGCTGGGATTATAGGGGCAAGCCACCGCATCCAGCCAAAATGCTACATCCTAAATTGAAAATCGAGTAATAAAAATAGCAACTACCCAGTCCTTGAACAGGGGCTATGTTTCTGAACTGAGCACTTTACATGTGCCCACTTAATCTTTACAACTACTCTATGAATTAAATCGGTCCGTGATGATAAAATTAAGTGTGTGATATAAATTTTTAAAACAGCAAATCATATGGGAAAAGCTGTCAGCTAATATTTCCATAAAACACTCTACAATTTCCAAAGTACTTCGCCTACAATTTGCTCTATCACCCTGTGAGGTGGGTAGGGCAGCCCTTAGCATTTTCATTAAATAGGGTCAAAGAATGTCGCGTGACCTGAGTCATATCATACAGCAATTACCAGGCCAGAGGAGCAACAGGTACGCATTTTTTTGTGTGTGTGAGACGGAGTCTCACTCTGTCACCCATGCTGGAGTGCAGTGGCGCGATCTCGGCTCACTGCAACCTCCGCTTCCTGGGTTCAAGCAAATCTCCTGCCTCAGCCTCCTGAGTAGCTAGGATTATAGGTGCATGCTGCCACACCAGGCGAATTTTTGTATTTTCAGTAGAGACAGATGACCACGTTGGCCAGGTTGGTCTCAAATTCCCAATCTCAGGTGATCCGCCCACCTCGGCCTCCCAAAGTGCTGGGATTACAGGTGTAAGCCACCGTGCCCAGCCCACTCAAGTATTTTAACATTAAACCCTTGCAGATCACGCCAGATCTCCCCTGGAGTGCAGTAGCACATCTATTAACTGACAAGTTCACGTCCAAAGTGACACCATAGGAGTGGCCGCTATGGTCATCTGCGGACAATAACAAGTCAGCGTGGTTCCATTTTGGCACACAGGTTAGTTTGTATGTATGGATCTCTGTGGTGGTGGTGGTGATGGTGGTAATAGCAGTACTAACACCACTAGTAGTAACAGTGCAAGTAGTACTTCCAGCAGCAACATTAGTGACAGAGGAATAACGAAAGCTAACATGTACCAAGGGCTTACTGTGTTAGCTTTCATTTAATTTTAGCAACTCTATGCGGTAGATATTATTGTCATCCCCATTCTACAGATGCACAACCTGAAGTGCAGGGTGGTTAATTAACTGTCTGAGGTCACAAGGCTCATGCTTAATTAACACAGCCGAGCTTCAAATCCAGGCACTGCGACAGCCAAGCCAGCACTAAGCACAGCTAGCTATGTTGCTCTTCCTGAAAGGTGCAAATTCAGGAACGGGGGAGTTCCTGCAGTTCCAACGTATTCATTATTTAACAATGGAGTATACTTCCTGGTACATATTTCCTGAATATTTCTGAATGAAATTCATCACAATAGCTATCTTGGTAGCAGCCCAAAATAGAAATCAACTTCTGAGCATTAAAACCCACACGAGATGATACATTTAATTAGAGTGAGGGCTTGTAAACCACAGCCTGCCAGCCATATCCGGCCCGCCACCTGTTTTTGTAAATAAAGTTTTATTGGAACACAGCCAGACATTGTCTGTGACCACTTCCACAATACAATAGCAAAGCCTAAAATACTTACTATCTTGCCAGTTACAGAAAAAGTTTACTGATCTCTGAGTTAGAGAATAAAAGCCAGACAAACAGGGTGCTCAACTGGTGCAAATTGAGTTGTGTTCTAGAGATAATTATACACCAGATTTCAAAAACTTAGTGTGAAAAAAATAATGCAAAGTATCTCATTAATCATTCTGAAATTTATTACAGGTTGAAATGATAACATTTTGGATACAGTAAAAAAAAAAATGTTAAAACTGCTTTCACAAAAAAACAATTTTTTTTTTTTTTTACACTTTCAAATGTGGCTACTGGAAAATATGAGCGGCCATATGAGTGGCCGCTATGGTCATCTGCGGACAATAACAAGTCAGCGTGGTT
>NC_045437.1:16280917-16338907 GCF_002776525.5 Piliocolobus tephrosceles
ATACTTGTTTCCAAAACACACAAGCGGCTTGAAAATCACACGTGTTGAGTGTTTGATCGAATGCTTCCTTGAGCTCTAGGAACCCAGCCACCCTCCGCCACGGCTTCTTCCGTCCATTCTGGTTTCTGCCTCCTGGTTTCCTGCCTTTCACAGCCCTGCACCTGTCGCTCCGACTGCCTCTCTCTCAATGGCCCTGCGTGTGGGTGGACTACTGCACACGGCCAGGGTCGCTTCTCTCCTCTTCTGCACACTGGACAGGCTCCTCAACTCCACCTCCTTCTGCTGGCTGCCCTCTAGGGAAACCCTGCAGGCAGATCCCGGACTTCAGACCACACCAACTTGCACACCAACTCCTTGGGGATGAGGCACTGGGGACTTTCTTTGGCTCCCACCCCTCTAGCTCTGTGGGAAGATAGAAAGCAGAATTGCCTTTTCCTGCAAAAAGGGAACCCCTGGATCGCCAAAGCTGGAGCTTTTTCATCTTCAACACTGAAAAATAAAAGCTATATATAGTCTCCTTCCTGAATTAAAAGTGAAACAGCATATAATGACACCTAGTATTTAAATATGCATTACCATGTACCAAGCTAGTGGGCAAGACAGGACTATTATTCCATCACACACGTGGAGACCCTGATCCAGGTGGAGTGGCTTGCTCAAGGTCACACGACTACTGTGCACTAGGACCTGTGTCCAGTTCTGGGTCCTCCGTCCTCGTGGGAAAACCAGAAGACTGTGACTCCAAGTGTGGCCTGGAACAGCTGCCTGTCCATGGCAAGATGGCCACCAAAGGTGAGAATAAGCATTTAGGAACTCTTAGAGCCATCTGATGTGGCTGCATCATTTTTACTGTATTTTTCAAATGCGCCAGTCCTCAATGAATTGGCAACGAAAAACAAAGCACTGCTCTTTTGACTCTTTGAGACGCATTGTCCTAGAAGGTACCAAGGTCAATTCTGAGTTAACGCTTCTAAGATATTTCTTTGTATTGGTGTATATACAAATCCACTGTTATTACAATATTATTCTGTGATTTTGCATGAATTACTAAACTTCTTTCTCTTCCTATAGTTTAACATCAAGTCAGACTCAATGGATAAGAAAGTGTCCTTATTTAAATCCTTCCTCAAAACTACCACAAGTGTAAAACATGGATTCAGAATATCTGGTATTACATCTATTGAAAGTTATCCAAATTGTACAATGATAAAATCCAAATATTTTTGTATTTCTCTCTATCTTCACCCCTTCCACTCTTCATCTAAAGTCTTTTTGTTTTTTTTTTTTTTGAGACAGAGTCTCGCTCTGTCACCCAGGCTGGAGGGCAGTGGCGTGATCTTGGCCCAGCCTAAAGTTTTATTTATTTATTTTTTTTTTTGAGACGGAGTCTCACTCTGTCGCCCAGGCTGGAGTGCAGTGGCCGGATCTCAGCTCACTGCAAGCTCTGCCTCCCGGGTTTACGCCATTCTCCTGCCTCAGCCTCCCGAGTAGCTGGGACTACAGGCGCCCGCCACCTCGCCCAGCTAGTTTTTTTTTTTTTTGTATTTTTGTTAGTAGAGACGGGGTTTCACCGTGTTTGCCAGGATGGTCTTGATCTCCTGACCTCGTGATCTGCCCGTCTCGGCCTCCCAAAGTGCTGGGATTACAGGCTTGAGCCACCGCGCCCGGCCTAAAGTTTTATTTTCTAGTGAGTCCACCAGCAACCCTTTGCTAAAAGAACTCCAACTGTACCCCAAGCCAACCCTACAAACTTATCCACTCACTTTCTCAGCTTCCTGTGGAGTGAGGCTCAGCAACCAGGCCCAGTCCTGGCCCAAGAACCAAGCAGAGAAACAAGGAAGATGTCAGGCAAAACTACTGAGGGGTTCCTGGGAGAAGATTTTCCTTCCTAATTAAAGGAAGAGGGGCCCCGAGGGGAGTCTCTTTGGTCCCAACCCTGATTCTTTCCAGGATTAATGCTTACTCTATCAGGGTGAGGTCTTTATTTGCTTTACTCGAAATGTATCACAAGGGCATAACAGATGCTCGTTGAAAAAAATGGAACGACAATGTTTTGTGAGGAGGTGATGGCTGCAGCTATGGCAACCACTTTGTAACCTTGAGGAAGGACCAAGATAACTGCAGGCACATGGATCCAAGTCCTGACCCTGTGGAGCCTCTAAACAAACGCTTCTTATTAAAGGTGGGATTCGCACATGTCAACTGCGTAGGTCACTATTGGCAGAATTACTCTGTCTTCGCGCTGAAGAGTTGGACTCTGCCTGGAGAGATAGAAGGGTATGTGACATACCGGTATAGCCTGTTGGTAGATGGAAGAGGTGCGATGGTTGAAGGGAAGGATTATCCCTGAGAGGGAGGGAGCCTTATGGGGAAGGGGCTTATCCCTCAGTGGGATTAAGGTACGTGGAGATATTGCAAGGCTTGTATATAGCTTAAAACTCTTCAGTGGTTAACACTGTGAGCCTCAAAAATATCCAGAAGACAAATCAGTATGGAGCAGAGGTCATGGTCTCGAACTCCTGACCTCAAGCAATTCGGCCGCCTCGGCCTCCCAAAGTGCTGGGATTACAGGCGTGAGCCACCACACCAGGCCAAAACATGCTTCTTGATATTGTCCAGCAACCCTGTGGAACTGGAGACAGAGAGGACAGCGTGGACATTACTCAAGACAAGGCTGGCAATCTGGACAGCGTGGAGGGCATGAGCCCCAGGATTTGACAGAGGCCACGAGCCTGGGATAGGGCAGCTCCCCATCTCCTGCCTGGTCTGAACGTGTTGTTGCGTGTGCTGTGTTCACTCTGGGATCATTCACAGCTGGACACATGACTTGAGAACTCATTTTTTAGCATGTATGCTATGATGCCATCAGAAAAAAATGGAAGGCTGAGCAATACACCAAGCAAGGAAAGAAAATGAGGAAATGGCCGGGTGCGGTGGCTCAAGCCTGTAATCCCAGCACTTTGGGAGGCCGAGACGGGCGGATCACGAGGTCAGGAGATCGAGACCATCCTGGCTAATACGGTGAAACCCCGTCTCTACTAAAAATACAAAAAACTAGCCGGGCGAGGTGGCGGGCGCCTGTAGTCCCGGCTACTCGGGAGGCTGAGGCAGGAGAATGGCGGGAACCCGGGAGGCGGAGCTTGCAGTGAGCTGAGATCTGGCCACTGCACTCCAGCCTGGGCGGCAGAGCGAGACTCCGTCTCAAAAAAAAAAAAAGAAAATGAGGAAATTCTGAAGGGGGCTCATAGAGACACCAACAGCAAGGAGGGACTTGGGGGGTCCATGTGAGGCAAAGGAGCAGGTCTGTGCTGTCCTTCTGGGAGGGCGAGAGATCAAACTGAAGGGGAACATTTCATATTTTGAATAGATCATATAAACTTAAAATTAGGGGTTTAATAATTCAACAGATAAGAAAATGGATACTGCAAGTCAATTAAAGTATGCTGGAAGAGACTTCCGGAAAAACCCAAAGAAACAAAGAAGGAAAGAGGGAAGGAAGGAAGGAGGGAGGAAGGGAGGGAGAGAAGGAGGGAGGGGGGAGGGAGGGAGGGAGGGACTGCAGATTTGTTCCAAATCAGACCCAAAGCCCTGGTGAAGACAACAGAAGGTTCAACCCCTTGCACAAATCCCATCTGGAAACCCTCACAAGGCAGCCTCCCCCTTGGGTATAATCTGTTGCCCTTTTATCTAATGAACCTAATGAAACCTTTTTATCTGGCTAAACTAAACCTCCATCTCACTCTATTCATCAGTGTTCTATTTCTACTTTTCTGTCCACCGTATCGCACAGGTCATCGGCTCCTTTATTCAGACGTGCTCTGAAAAATCATGCTGAGAAACACAAATTAGGAGGGCAGCTGTCTCTCTTTGTAGATGTTGCCAAGGAGGCCCAAATCGGTCATTAAAATGCTAAAATAGCTGTGAAACTCACTAAAGCACTTACACAATCACCAAGGTTATGTCCACGCAGTGAGGACTGAGCAAGAAAAAGAAGGGAGGAGATGAGGAGGGAAATAAGAGGAATATGCATCCAGCAGCCACAGGTTCCTCAATATCCAAAGCTGGGAAAGTGGTCAAACTAAGATTTGGAATGCCTGGTTGAATATTTTTTATAATGCTGCATTAACAGAATTGTAAGAGCTGAGCGTGGTGGCTCATGCCTGTAACCCTAGCACTTTAGGAGGCCAAGGTATGCAGATCACTTGAGGACAGGAGTTTGGGACCAGCCTGGCCAACATGGCAAAACCCCGTCTCTACTAAAAATACAAAAATTAGCCGGGCATGGTAGCAGGTACCTGTAATTTCAGCTACTCAGGAGGCTGAGGCAGGAGAATCACTTTGAACCCAGGAGGTGGAGGTTGCAGTGAGCCGAGATCGCGCCACTGCACTCTAGCCTGGGTGACAGAGCAAGACTCCACCTCAGAAAAAAAGAAAAAAAAAGTGTGTGTGTATATATATATATATACACACACACACACACACACTCAGAAAAATTTGAGCTAAACATCCAGTCACCAAACAGATGCCAAATATTAAAAAGACCACAAGGTCATCAGATTTGTATTGGTGGAGTGCTGGAAGGGGCTTGAGAAATCAGCCCACCCTATCATCCCATTTCTATTGGAAGAAACTGAGATGAAGTCACCTCTCTTCATGTGATTAAAAACATAGCTAAGAGTTACTTCTTTGATAAAAGATATAGCTGATTTTTAAATATTCATGAATATATACCGAGATACCAGAAGAAAAAAAAATGTCTCATGGAGAATTTTCCTTGAAAATTGCTCAATGCCGTCTGCTCTGAGATAAATGGTAATCTATTGGCAAGTCCTTGGTAAATTCTGCTTTCCAGAAGGGAGCAAGGCCTAGTGGGAAGAGGATACTGGTGAGCTGCGCATCCTAGGAATCCTTTCTCTTGCTTATTCATGTATTAAAGTGGTTGCCTGAAAGTCATAATGGGAAATTAGCCAGCCTTAGATCACAGCCAATATCTGTTAAGTATAAATTAGAAACACCACAAAATATCCCATTGAGCAGTTGGGAGTTGCTAGGAAACGGGAGGTCAGGCAGTACTCAAAGGCCAGGTTATTCCCATCCCCAGGCCTCTCCAGGCTGGACTCTGGGTAGTGGGCACCACGGGCTGACAGCTCAGCATCGCAGCTTCCACGCCCAGGCGGGGAGTCCAGGCTTCTGAGCTGGGTGACTCGTACTGCTTAACTGTTGAGTGCCTCCCTCCTGCTCCCAGCAGGAAAAGGTCCAGTGTGTGACATGCCAGGCTGGCTTTAGGGGCAGCCTGACGTTTTCTCCAAGACAGGAGTGCCTGAGAATTCATATGAACGAGTTTTAAGTTGAAGACTATTCCACAGATTAAGCACAATGTTAAAAATAAAAGGCATGCAAAAAAAAAAAAAGAAAACAAAGGAGTGTATGCTCCTAAATCCAAGAGGCAGCAAACAGAAGGCTGTTCCTGAGTGAAGCTCTCTCCTCACCTGTCCTTATTAACACATTTCATCCACTTTCATCAGTGATCCAATTTGCTTTACTTAACATCTACCACATCTTTCAACTTAAAAGAACGGTTTTCAGAGTTCTGCTCATATTGCTTCCATGAATTTGTTTTTCTCCATGCCTACCCCATAATGAACGTACGTCCTTAACAAATTCTACCTGGCGATGTGCTGCTGAGTTCAGTCAATGGTGCCCACGTTCAAATGACAGATCATGAGAAGACACGAACACACCTGTTTTTCACTAGGAGAGCCACACAGTGAACACCAGAGTTCTCTACCAAGACTCCTGATATCAGGCTAGGCATGGTGGCTCATGCCTGTAAACCCAGCACTTTGGGAGGCCAAGGCAGGCGGATCAACTGAGGTCAGGAGTTCGAGACCAGCCTGGCCAACATGGTGAAATCCCGTCTCTACTAAAAACACAAAAATTGGCCGGGCGTGGTGGTGCGCGCCTGTAATCCCAGCTACTTGGGAGGCTGAGGCAGGAGAATCACTTGAACCCGGGAGGCGGAGACTGCAGTCAGCCAAGACTATGCCACTGCACTCCAGTCTGGGTGATAAGCACGAAACTCTGTCTCAAAAAAAAATAAAAAGACTCCAATGCCACTTCTTTCCATAATGATGACTATGACTGCTGTTTATCAGCCACCATGGTCATCAGTGGTGTCTCCATCCATGCCAGAGTCTGAGCCGGGAGTTTTACAGACTTGCTCACACCTCCTCTTTGTACCCCACCTACAAAGGGTGGCTTCTGTACTCCCTTCCCTGATGGGAGAACAGAAAACTAAAGTGACAGACCAATGACCTGTGGCTGGTAAAATGCAGGCCGGATCCATGTTAAAACCTCATTTGGTCCACCATGATGTGTGGCCTCCCAGCACAGCCGCATTCATCATTTTACTCCAGAAATGTTGAAAGAGTAACTTGCTTTATCATCTTGTTCACCATAAATTGTCTGAAGGAGAGGTTGCTTTTATTCACCGAGCAAACAGCAACAAATCAACTTGTTCCTTGAGAGGAAAACCTTATGCTGTTAGCCCTGGAACAGGTAGAAAAACACCCAGGTTAATGAATTGCTACAGAGTCATCGGGCTAATGGAGAGAGCTGTTAGGGCAGAGTCTAAATTTTGTGATTTACACGAGAAAACCGTGGGACCAGGCCACAGTGGTGAATGTTGTTTAAAAATGCTACCATGAGGCCAGGTGCAGTGGCTCACGCCTGTAATTTCAGTAATTTGGAAGGCTGAGGCAGAAGGATTGCTTGAGCCCAGGAGTTCAAGATCAGCCTGGACAATACAGTGAGACCCCATTTCCACCAAAAATAAACAAAACTAACTGGGTGTGGTAGTGCACACCTGTGGTCCCAGCTGCATGGGAGGACTGTTTGGGCCCAGAAGGTCAAGGCTGCAGTGAGCCGAGATCCCAGCACTGCACTCTAGCCTGGGCGACAGAGCCTCTAAATAAATAAATAAATAAATAAAGCCCAAACCCAGAAAAAGCTATTATGACGCATTACACACTGGCAGATACTCTAAAAAAAATCCTCCCGGTCTGTCTCCGCATTCACCTCCATCAACGTCTTGGCATCATGAACTATGATCTGAGGCCAGTCTGGGACATAGGAACGGAAACAGAAAAAACTTAGACGTGAGCTGCTGATCTCTTCACTGTTTCCTACATTTTTGCACCTAACCCTCACTTCAGTTAACTCTCAACTGAAGAGCCTCTACTCATCCACACCCACAAATCAGGGCCCCTTTCCATGTACTGCTGCTAGTTTCTACTCCCCACAGCGCCCAAGAAAGCACAAGCTATGTCTCAGATATGCAACTACACATTTACCAAAACGACCAGAACAAAGACCAAAAAAAGCCTTTGCATCCAGGCCAGTTGCTATAGAGTCTCTGAATATTCCCAAACTGCTTTCTCTATCATCTAAATACTTTGTAGAGACATGCTGGAACAAGAAGAATGGATGTGCTGTGAGCAGGGAAGGTGAGAAGCGGAGAACAAGCGGCAATTGTATTGTAGTTAATTATTTTAATTGAGCATGAGAAGGGAAAGGCTTGAACTCTAAGGACATTGGCAGAGCCCCAGAGTTTATGTAAACCAGGAAATGCCTCTAGCACGCCCCAGATAGCAGGAGCAACTGAATAGAAGTGGCCCATCTGCTGATGCAACAGCGCTGCAAACAATGGCTGCTCTGAGAGAGGGTCAGTTCCACAGAGTTTTGCAGAGGTTGAACCTCTTTGTTCCTGTGTGCTCACAGGCTGTGTGAGAAGCCTGGAAATCCCAGTCAAATGATGTCACGACCAGGTCCAACCTGCCCTTCCACTTCTGCACAGGACCTTATTTCCCTAATTCGCAAGGTACCTCTGATTAAAAGCCTCTAAGAGCTGCAACTCTGTACACTTGTTGTCCAATGTAAACTGACTAGCTCAAGCTTTACTAGAGGCGATGCCATTGCAGTCAGTGAATCAAATGCATAGGGCAACGTTTCAGAATCAATACCGGAAAAAGAAAAGAATAAACAGAAAAGAACGTGGTAGGCTAATTTTCCTTCTGCAATTCCTCAAACCACAATTAACACAGTAACAACAATGCCTTACATTTGGCCTTCATAATCCAGCGGGATTTGTTCTGGCTCAGCAAAGGGGATTTGTTTTAGCTAAGAAAAATTTGTCGCAGACCCCTACTTACATGTCGTAACAACCATATTTAAACTTCCGTGGTCCCATAAGAAAACACGAACAAAGTATGCCTACAAGATTTCATAGTCAAACCATGGTCTGCCAAACGGCTAAAAGCTGAAATCTCAGTTATTCAAACTTACTATGCATACTCTTACTTCATATTCTTATTTATCTAAAGAGTTCTTTCTTAAAAAAATAAAAATCACTAAATAGGGCTTAAAACATTGGTTTGCTAGTGAATTTGTCACCATCCTAAAT
This sequence comes from Piliocolobus tephrosceles, assembly GCF_002776525.5. NCBI lineage: Eukaryota > Metazoa > Chordata > Mammalia > Primates > Cercopithecidae > Piliocolobus > Piliocolobus tephrosceles. The sequence continues at coordinate 16,289,379 of NC_045437.1, forward strand.
GTGGAGGGTGGGGGCAAAGATGCTACCGTATCTTTAATAGGACCACTTTAATTTTGTGGAGGCAAACTTTGGGTATATCACAGTAGAATCCAAAACCAAACAGTATTCCCTTTTACGTGAAATACTGACAAATGAAGCACCTGGCACACTTTAATGAGCTGTTTTATCCTTTCAGAGTGTCTGAAACTAGGACAGCCATTCATCTGGGACAGTGGCTAGCACAGAGCAGTTACACAATGACACAGTGCGCACTGATACTAAGCCCACCGCCAGCATTTCACATCTCCTAACACGACTTACTAAAAAACAAAATAGACGTTTAACTTAATGACTAAATACATCCAGAAAGTGTGAAATGATACAGCATTTTCTATTTTCGCTGAATAGTAAAACACACGGTTAAAAGCAGTAACAAATGCTATAACAAAAGTTAGCTTGTATGTAGATGCCGTTTTTACTGACAGCAAATGAAAATTAAGAATAAAAAACAAGAAATCATCAGCATTGACAGCCCAGTGGTGCTCAAGAAGAGGTGGTTTTGCCCCCTGGGGGGCCACCTGGGAAAGTCTGGAGATGTTGAGCGAGGAGGGTGTTACTGGCGTCTAGCAGGTAGGTGCCAGCTGTGCTTTGAAGCCTTCTTCAAAGCACAGGCTACAGCCCAACAACAAAGAATAAACTGTCCAGCTCAAAATGCCAGTACTGCCAAGGCCAAGAACCCTGACCTATCCTGATACATAGGAGAAGGGTTAAGCAAGAATCATCTATCTGAGAGAGAGCTGACGCGGAAGGAAAAGGATGTGAAGTTTAATTATGGACACATTTCAGTTCAAAGTGCTGAACAGGTGAAGCAGAGCGGCACAGAACTAGAAAATCGAGAAAACTAGGAAGATCGAGGAAGTTACAAAATTAAGGGAGACGATGAGGCCACAGCTTAAAGGAGAGCTTTGAGGTGGAAATACACAGGGGAGAGGTACTCACCTAGCCGGAGCTGAAGGAGAGAAGTCAGTGTTTCTTTTGGAGACCGGCAAGTGAGAAGGTGGGGGCAGAACCCGAGGCCATGCCTACCTCCAGAGGAACCAGTCAAGAGGAGGGGGGGGGGTGGTCAGAGAGGTGTCAGGAAGGAGGGGTGGCTAGCAGTGTCCCAGGCCTGGGAGCAGGGGGTGGGGATTAAGAGGCAGGGCAGAGAAAAACCGTGCTGGGAAGCTTCCTGCAGAAGGCTAGCAAGTGCAGCCTTGATTGCCTGGCATTAGAAAGAAGAAAATAGTCACAGACTCTTTTTGGAAATGTTTAGCAGTAAGAAGATTGTTCAAGGTGAGGGAGCCCAGTCAAGTTCCTATTCACCCTCACTTCTCCCTTTTCAGCAGGTGTATGTGTATGTATATCTATATATAGCCACACAGCTCCCAGGGGAGGCGAGACAAAAGTCTTAAAAAAAAAAAAAAAGAGGCCAGCATGGTGGCTCGCGGCTGTAATCCCAGCACTTTGGTAGGCCAAGGCGGGTGGATCACGAGGTCAGGGGTTTGAGACCAGCCTGACCAACACGGTGAAATCCCATCTCTACTAAAAATGCAAAAATTAGCTGGGTTGGTGGGGCATGGCTGTAATCCTAGCTACTCAGGAGGCTGAGGCAGGAGAATGGCTTGAACTCGGGAGGCAGAGGTTGCAGTGAGCCAAGATCACACCAGTGCACTCCAGCCTGGGCAACAAAGGGAGACTCCATCTCAAAAAAAAAAAGTCTGCAATTGTTCTTTGGAAAAGGTTGCAACAACTTATACTCCCAGCAGCAGAATCCATTAATGGCAGTTTCTTCAAATAGTCACAGAAACCGAGAAGTGTTATTAAAAAGCAACACAGAGCCAGGAGCGGTGGTGTGCCCCTATAGCCCCAGCTACTCCAGTGCCGAGGGAGGAGGATCTCTGGCGGCCACTAGTTTGAGACTGTAGTGTGTTATGATTGTGCTTGTAAATAGCCCCTGCACTCCAGCCTGAGAAACACAATCATGTACCAAAAAAAAGGCATAAAACCATTAAACCATTCAATCCCCACAGTGGCAAAAGTATCTCATTTTCAATTTCATTTATTTGATTACGCTATTGAGAACTTCAAGTAATTTTATATTTCACCTTTTGCAAATTTCTTGTTTATGTTTTTTACTCATTTTTCTACTAAAACATGTTGTTCTCTTATTGATTCGTGAAGGCTCTTTATATATTAAAGCTATACGTCCATTGTTATACATTGGATGTACATATCTTGTTTGCTGTTGGCTTTAATGAGGGCAGTTTGGCTATATATATATAAAAGTCATAACAATGTGCATATTCTGATTGGCAAGTACACTTTCAAGAATTTACCTTAAGGAGAAAGTATTTGTGCCCATGAAAAATACAGCACCATTATTTGCAACAACAAATAAACAATCCAGTAATAGAAATCTGACTTGAAAGTACAGTCATTGACAGAATTTTGTAGTCTTGAAAAAATGCATAAGGATGTTTCAAGATTTGGCCGGGCGCGGTGGCTCAAGCCTGTAATCCCAGCACTTTGGGAGGCCGAGATGGGTGGATCACGAGGTCAGGAGATCGAGACCATCCTGGCTAAACCGGTGAAACCCCGTCTCTACTAAAAAATACAAAAAACTAGCCAGGCGAGGTGGTGGGCGCCTGTAGTCCCAGCTACTCGGGAGGCTGAGGTAGGAGAATGGCGTAAACCCGGGAGGCGGAGTTTGCAGTGAGCTGAGATCCAGCCATTGCACTCCAGTCTGGACGACAGAGCAAGACTCCGTTTCAAAAAAAAAAAGAATGTTTCAAGATTTATTAAGTTTAAAAAAAAAAGTCGGTTACAAAATTAAGGTAAACTATGATCCCAATTTAAAGGGGAAAAAAGTATGTACACAACAAATATAAACAGGGTTGTCTCTGGCTGGTAAAACTATGGGTAACTAATTTTTGAAACATTTCACATATTTCCCAAATATTTTACAATCAGTAGCAACTGTCTTTATATTGGGGAAGGGTGAATGCAAACCCCAGCAACGAATGCGGTGGTGTTTTTATTATTGTGACTATTCTTTGTCGCATATTTTTGAGGGCCAGAGAAAGAACTTGCCCAAGAAAAAAAAACAAGGAAAGTACCCCTAGGATGAAGAACACAGTGAAATGCTGAAGAGCTAATGAAGCAGAGCAGACCATCTGCACGGATGAGAGAAGACCCAGGGGAGCTTCAGACCCTGATCTTGAGAACCGTAGTCTACCCCTAACCTCTGGTCTCCAGTCTCAAACCTGGCGCCTCTGCTCAAGTCTTCCAAGGGAGTGACAGCTGGGAGGGAGGCTGATGGGGATTTGGGAACTGGTCCTTTGTAGCTGCTGGGGGAGCAAAGTGAGCTTTAGAACAAAGTCACTACCAGAAAGCACACACCGAGGGGGCTGCCCGTGAAAGTTAATGCAGGGCGGCTGATGCTTAGAGGAGAAAAAAAATAGTCTGCATGAGCTAGACGGACGGGGTGGGAGGTGGGGGGAGAGGTGGAGGGAAGGGATTTGCTCAAAATGGGAGCAGGAGTGCCATTCAGATGGGACATGATTCCATAAGTTCATCAGGATAAACCAAAGTAAAAATGCAGTGGTGGAAGCTGCCGTTACGTACACCCCATTTTAGCAGTTGGCACCTCCCGGGAGGGAAGCAGACCAACTGGGGTCTCCTCTCTAATTTGCACCACCTTCCCGTACATATCCTTCAGCCACCAAGGCATTCAGCAGAAAGGGGGAAGCACTCCTGTATTCCATCATTCAAGCCCTCTCGCAAGCAGCAACGTGGTGCCGGACCTGAGGACCCACATACGTAAACTCAACAGAAGTGAGGGATGAGAAAACCAGTTTAACGTTGTAAGAGAGGTAGAAAATATGTGGCATTTTCCCATAGATGACTTACCTTCGCCTCTTTCTTAGGAGGGTAGTAAGTGTGTGTCAGATTAATTACTCTGAAAAACTGATGGCAAAAAAAAAAAAACCCCAACATTCTCCTACTTGGTTTCCGCTTAGCACCAGAAAGCTTATCTATGCGACAAAAGCAGGTTTAGCGTAGTAGCAGCCAGTCACGTGATTATTCATTTCTTTTAAATGTAACTCGATTTAATATGAAAGACCACTTTCACACTGAAAACATAGCCCTTCCAGCGCACATTTAGCAACTGAATAGACATCAACTGAACACCATTCCTACAACACCGTGGAGGCAGAGATTAGCATTTCAGTCACTATTTTGTTTCTTCTTTGGGGACCTCCACTTCTGGGAGTAAAGAGAATCCCAACAAAATGTGCCTCATCAGGTTTTTCCAGGCCGATTGCAAAATTCCATCATGTGTGTGCTTGTGTGAAATAAGCACATGATGTTCAACAGATGACCATTCAACTCCGGTAACTTCTCACGTTTCCATACTTGTGTATGAACAGGTTTATAATGTGATTAAAAAAGAGGTTATTCTTGTGCAGATTTCTTTAAAGGTTCCTATAAAGCACAAGGCCGGGGGAAAAACTAGATGACTGCAGTGTACAAACTCTTAAAGAAAACTACTTTGAAATAAATTCAAACAAAAGAAACCACCAATTTCCCCCTTCAACCTAATATTAAAAAAGAATTTTTCCTATAAAAGGTTTATAGAAGAATGCCATATGAAAACACATTGCATTATTAACGCCTTAACTGATGAGTGAACTGTGTCCTTTATTTTTATAAAAAAAAATTTGTAGTTCCCACTTGTACATGCAATCAACATCAGCACTTACCCGTTCGTAAACACGTCCGTGCCTGGAGAAACAGCAAAATCTGTTTCCTGTGTATGATCTCTGCAGTTTTACAATACCATAATCAGGGCAAGTTACATGAAACTTTAAAGCAGAACAAGAAAGAAAAAAACCCCTACCTTGGGTTTTCTTTCACCCCTTCAGTTTTTGTCCACTGTAAATGGCTGCATCTTTAGCAGTCCGGGCAAGAGCATCTAAGCTGACAGACACAAAAATGGGCTTTCTTCGGCTGGCTGGTGTTCCCAGCCTTTTATGTGGTGTCTTGGGCTGTGCTGCTTAATTCATTCCTGATTCTACTCAAAGGAAGTCCAGCCTGGCAAGGCTGACGTGATAGGAACTGCTGAAGACACTTTTGACTGCAGGGGCAAACTAACCATCATGCACGCATCAACAAATGTGTAATTACATTTCAGGGCCCAAAGATTCCTGATTTTAAAAGTCAATCAATAATTAAAAAAAAAAAAAAAAAAATCCCAGAACAAAATCAAGCAGTTTAGTTGTGATCTTGGAAAATCCACCCAGAGAACAAGAACAACACTCTTTGCTTGTGCTGAGCTTCACTCACTGCAATTTCTCCCGGTCTCTACAGAGCTCTGCTGAATAGTTTCCATGACAACTTGGTAAACAGGATGGAAGTGACCACTGAGGGGTTTACTGGGATTGTTTTGTTTAGGGAGAAGAATGGTTGCTTTAAATGCTTCCTTTACTAAAATTTCCTCCAAAAGTAAAAAGGCAGCTTTTTACAGGTCTTCTGTATGAGATGTTTTCAAAGGTCAAAGATGCTGGCAATGGGTGCTCCAGGTGCAGGAGACAGTCAAAACAACGGGGGACATGAGTGGCAATCAAAAAACTAGGAAGGGCCCGAGAGGCACAGTGGCTCATGCCTATAATCCCCGCACTTTGGGAGGCCTAGGTGGGGGTATCACCTGAGGTCAGGAGTTCGACACCAGCCTGGCTAACATGGTGAAATCCCGTCAATATAAAAATTAGCCAGGCATGGTGGTGGGTGCCTCTAATCCCAGCTACTCGGGAGGCTGAGGTAGGAGAATTGCTTGAAACCAGGAGGCGGATGTTGCAGTGGCTGAGATCACACCACTGCACTCCAGCCTGGGTGACAAAGAGCAAGACTCAGTCTCAAAAAAAAAAGAAAAGAAAAAAAAAAAAAAAAAAGGCCAGGTAAGGTAGTGGCTCACGTCTGAAATTCCAGCCCTTTGGGAGGCTGAGGAGGGCGGATTGCCAAAGGTCAGGAGTTCGAGACCAGCCTGACCAGCAAGGGGAAACCCCACCTCCACTAAAAATACAAAATTAGCCAGGCATGGTGGCACATGCCTGTAATCCCAGCTACTTGGCATGCTGAGGCAGGAGAATCGCTTGAACCCGGGAGACGGAGGTTGCAGTGAGCCGAGACTGTCACTGTACTCCAGCCTGGGCAAGAAGAACAAAACTCTACCTCAAAAATAAAACAAAACAAAACAAAAAAACCAGAAAGGATTATGGAATGCCAACGAGGTGCTTTCCATAAGTACCCAGAGGAAATGGTACCATCCCCAAAGACTAACCGAATGCACAGAGGAGTGGAAGGGGCACACAACCTGGATAATTCTAAAATGTCCTAACAGTTAGTTGATGCTTCTGCCCTCTCTATTCTTCCACTAATCTTGTCCATATCATTCACCACTTCTATTGTGAGCAATAGAAACTTCATTCCCGGCCGGGCACGGTGGCTCACATCTGTAATCCCAGCACTTTGGGAGGCCAAGGTGGGTGGATCACCTGAGGTCAGGAGATCAACACCACCCTGGCCAACATGATGAGAAACCCCATCTCTATCAAAAATACGAAAATCGGCTGGGCGTGGCAGTGCACACCTGTAGTCCCAGCTACTCGGGAGACTGAGGCAGGAGAGTTGCTTGAACCCGGGAGGCAGAGGTTGCAGTGCGCAGACATTGCACCACTGCACTCTAGCCTGGGTGACAGAGTGAGACTCCATCTCAGGAAAAAAAAAAAAAACCTTCATTCTCAATGCTTCACCCTTTGACCGGGGAATCAGAAACCTCCCATTCTTATAGAAAATGACTTGGAAAAACATGTTCATCACATTATGAACAGATAATAAACATCTGGCATTTTGACATCTGACAGCACTTATTTGTCAAAGTGAAAGAACCACGCAACGCAGACGGTGAACTCCTAACGTAAATTTTGGACTTTAATGATAAGGTAGCAATACTGCTTTATTATAACAAATGTACCACATTCATACAAGATGTTAATAAAAGGGAAAATGGTGGTGGAGGGGGCAGTGTGGAAATGGTCTGTGGTACATGCTCAAATTTTCTGTAAATGTTTAAATGTTCTTTTAAAAAGTCTAGTAATGTTAAAAATCAAGATAAAAATGTCCATCCCATTAACAATGCCAAAGACTAAAGGAAAAATTTTTTAAGGTTCCTTATGACAATCTATCAGAAGTGATTTAAAACTCAACTCTAGAGGCCGGGCGCGGTGGCTCAAGCCTGTAATCCCAGCACTTTGGGAGGCCGAGACGGGCGGATCACGAGGTCAGGAGATCAAGACCATCCTGGCTAACACGGTGAAACCCCGTCTCTACTAAAAAATACGAAAAACTAGCCGGGCGAGGTGGTGGGCGCCTGTAGTCCCAGCTACTCGGGAGGCTGAGGCAGGAGAATGGCATGAACCCGGGAGGCGGAGCTTGCAGTGAGCTGAGATCCGGCCACTGCACTCCAGCCTGGGCGACAGAGCGAGACTCCGTCTCAAAAAAAAAAAAAAAAAACTCAACTCTAAAGAGAAAAGGTCTTAAAATAGTTAGATTTTCCTGTGACTCAGCTTAAATTTGAGATTAAACTTGTTAGGACAAAATAAGCAGTAAAAATACGAACATATAATGTAAGTACAGGTCATTTCACACAGTAACATGTAGCTGCATCATGTACCCATGACCTTACTTAATACACAGAGCCGCTCTCCTCAGTATGTACTGTTAATACACACACATTAAACACAGGGAAGAATGTCCCGCCACTTTGCAGTAGTGATGAGACCTGAGAGACACCCGGGTGCACACCTTTCATCTACTGCATCGGCGGCTTCATGGGCTCCTCTGCACCTGGGTGGCTGTGCAATACCCTTCCCATGCCAGTGGGATTATGGTGTATCATAATGTGCCAGACCCAGAGCACCCCGACACCCTGCTCTCAGCAGGCGTGGTGCAGGCCTTCCTGTGCCCTTGGTGCAGGACACGAAGGACTGAGTCACCCAGGCCCTGCGGGTGACTAAGCAGGCTTGCGGAGGGAGCAGTGGCTGGGGCTGGGGAACAGGTCGGGTAGTGGTCCATGCAGCTGTGGGAAAACAGTCACAAAGGATGAAACAGAAAATAAAAACAAACAACATGAAAGCAAACACAGGCAGTAAAAAGGTAAGCAAAGCTCTAAAAAAAATATCCTAATCACCCACAAGAGCTTTGAGATGGTGTTGCATGTGTTGATGTTTAAACAAAAATTCTGAGATAAAATTATGCTCAGAGGCCGTTTACTGCAGCAGGAAAATATATTCTTATTAAGAGCTTAAAAATATTTGACACACTCCTATGAATGAATATCTGACATTTTCATGTTAATCTCAAATGGCCAGCACAAGAGCAGCGAAAATGGAAGATGCAGAAATGCAGATTTCATTCATTACAATTAAGACCTTTCCCAGGCTGGGTGCTGTGGCCCATGCCTGTAATCCCAGCACTTTGGGAGGCTGAGGTGGGTGGATCACCTGAGGTCAGGAGTTTGAGACCAGCCTGGCCAACATGGTGAAACCCCGTCTCTACTAAAAATACAAAAGCGTGGTAGTGAGCGTCTGTAATCCCAGCTACTCTGGAGGCTGAGGCAAAAGAATTGCTTGAATCCAGGGGAGGTGGAGGTTGCGGTGAGCCGAGACGGTGCCATTGCACTCCAGCCTGGACCAAAAGAGCGACACTCCATCTCAAAAAAAAAAAAAAAAAAAAAAAAAAAAAAGACCTTTCCCATGAACAGTAACAGCTTAAAAAACAAAAAATAAAAAGCAGACCAGGCGCGGTGACTCACATCTGTAATCCCAGCACTTTGGGAGGCCAAAGTAGGAGAGTCACTTGAGGTCAAAAGTTTGAGACCAGCCTGGGCAACACAGTAAGATCCCATCTCTATGAAAAATTTTAAAAAATGAGCCAGGCCTAGTGGTGGCCTATGCCTGTCCTCCCAGCTACTTGGGAGGCTGAGGCAGGAGATTACTTGAGCCCAGGAGTTCAAGGCTTCTGTGAGTTACGATGGTGTCACTATGCTCCAGCCTAAGGACTCTCAAAAATCAAAAAATTAAAATCAGAAAGTTAAAAAAGCACTTGGCTACCTTCAAGTGTAAGGAAAGATTAAATTCTCTGTTCCTGAGGGTTCCTTAGGAAAAGGGAGGATGATCCCTTTATGTAACATTTAAGAGAGAGAACTAGATCATATTTCCTCAATTTTTAATGCAAACATGCTCCCATGTGGACATGCCTGAAACTGGGATGTGTCTCAGGCATGCTGTTGTTATAGGAAAGGGGTCCCGGTCCAGACCCCAAGAGAGGGTTCTTGGATCTCATGCAAGAAAGAATTCAGGGTGAGTCTGTAGGGTAAAGTGAAAGCAAGTTTATTAAGAAAGTAAAGGAATAGGCCGGGTGCAGTGGCTCATGCCTGTAATCCCAGCACTTTGGGAGGCCGAGGTGGGCAGAACACCTGAGGTCCAGAGTTCAAGACCAGCCTGACCAACATGGAGAAACCCTGTCTCTAGTGGCACATGCCTGTAATCCCAGCTACTTGGGAGGCTGACGCAGGAGAATGGCTTGAACCCGGGAGGCAGAGGTTACTGTGAGCCAAGATCATGCCACTGCACTGCAGCCTGGGCAACAAGAGTAAAACTCCCTCTTAAAAAAAAAAAAAAAGAAAGAAAGAAAGTAAAGGAATAAAAGAATGGCTACTCCACAGACAGAGCCGCCCCAGGGCTGCTGGTTGCCCATTTTTATGTTTATTTCTTAATGATATGCTAAACAAGGGGTGCATTATTCATGCCTCCCCTTTTTAGATGATACAGGGTAACTTCCTGAGGCTGCCATGGCATTTGTGAACTGTCAGGGTGCTGATGGGCGCGTCACAGTGAGGAGGATCAGAGGTCACTCTCGTGGCCATCTTGGTTTTGGTCAGTTTTGGCTGGCTTCTTACTGCAACCTTTATCAGCAAGGTCTTTATGACCTGTATTTTGTGCTGACCTCCTATCTCATCCTGTGACTTAGAATGACTGTGTCTGGGAATGCAGCCTAGTAGGTTTCAGCCTCATTTTACCCAGCTCCTATTCAAGATGGAGTTGCTCTGGTTCAAACGCCTCTGACGCTATCACCTAAGCAGCCACCATGCTGCAACCAGTGCCCAGATATGAGTCAATTTCTTTCTTTTTTTTTTTTTTTTTTTTTGAGATGGAGTCTTGCTCAGTCGCCCAGGCTGGAATACAATGGCATGATCTCGGCTAACTGTAAGCTCCGCTTCCTGAGTTCCCGCCATTCTCCTGCCTCAGCCTCCGGAGTACCTGGGACTACAGGCGCCCGCCACTATGCCTGGCTAGATTTTTGTATTTTTAGTAGAGATGGGGTTTCACCGTGTTAGCCAGGATGGTCTCGATCTCCTGACCTCGTGATCTGCCCGCCTCAGCCTCCCAAAGTGCTGGGATTACAGGCGTGAGCCACAGCGCCCGGCCTGTGAGTGAATTTCATCATACTTTTTGTACTATCTTTGCAAATTATGGACACTAATGCCACTCCTCACATCAAGTCCAGCTGTCCTTTAAGTGGAGTTGAAATATCACACTACAGATTTACCACTGAAACAGAAAGTTATTTTATCTGCAAAAGGCCTGGAAACAGAAAGGCAGGGCGCCTATTTGTGGTGGATGAATGACCTCCGTCTCATACTTTCTGCAGAGCCACGAGCAAGAGCTAAGTGGTAAGAAATCATTGTGCTCTGCTGTGATCAGTGGCGCCTTTGCCTCCATAGTGACAGGAAACAAGGATGCATTTTATACTCATGAAATTTAGATTCTGTGAAATACGGCAATAGATAATGTTTGGACTGAGTGAATAGTCTATAATTCCAGAAAGTTCCATCTCAATGTTAAAATCTACTGTTTAATTAACCTTTCCGTTTAAACCTTGTCACGTGGTGGATCCTCACACCTAGACTCCCTGCCCAATTGTGGCAGATAACAAAGGCCTGTGGGGGAAAGCCCCATTTGGAGATGGGGATATTTGTATATGAAGCACCAGCCTCCAGACCAAGAAGTATTTGTGAATGAGCCCGTGATGCTGTGCTTGGCTGTTCCAGAGGGCCCTGAACCTGAGGGGGGCTATGTCTAGAGGGGGTGAGCTGAGGGAGGTAGACAGGGTGAAGGAACATGTCAGCATAGAAAGATTGATACACATTAAAGACACCACCCCAATACTGATCTACTGGCAATGCCCGGGTATCCTACAACTACACAAATCAAAGATGATCAGAACAGAAAAGCATGCCAAAAATAAAATAAATTAAATCAACTAAAACAGACCTGTGGCAATAGGATTAAAGATGGCGCATACGGTTTTATCCTTCGCACAGTTGAGCGCACACACACACCACGAGCAATGTCTACAATGTACCATGTCGAGCAACGCCACATTACTGAGCCCTACACATAGTCTGGACCCCGAGGTGTGCAGCAGGAAGCAAAGGCTGAGACAGGCCCTGCAGAGCTGCACGTGCTCAGGTCTTCTATATTCACGAAACATGTTATTCACAAACTAGCATTAGAGCAGAGAGACCAAAGTCAAAAGTTTAGTAAGGCTGAAGAGAAATAAGATACATAAAAGAAGATAGAAAAAGATACAGGAAGAAAAAAAAAAAGAGAAAAAGATATAGGAAGAATAACATGGGACCCAAAATTCAAGGCCAGAAATATGTCACATTATCATCAGAATTTTTTAAAGAAATATTTTGTCTTTGCTTTTTTTCTTTGAAACAGGTCATACAGGTTGGAGTGCACTGGTGCAATCTCGGCTCGCTGCAGCCTTGACCTCAGCCTCATTTCAGGCTCAGATGATCCTCCCACCTCAGCCTCCCAAGTAGCTGGGGCTACAGGTGCACACTATCCCTGGCTACTTTTTGTTTTTTGCTTTTTTGGGTTTTTTTTTTTTTTTTTTGAGACACAGTCTCACTCTCACCTAGGAGGGAGTGCAGTGGTGCGATCTCAGCTCACTGCAAACTATACTTCCTAGGTTCAAATAACTCTTGTGCCTTCAGTCTCCCAAATAGCTGGGGTCACAGGTGCACACTATCACACCCAACAAATTTTTGTATTTTTGGTAGAGACGGGGTTCCACCATGTTGGCCAGGCTGGTCTCGAACTCCTGGCCTCAAGTGATCCGCCGCCTCGGCCTCCCAACGTGCTGGGATTACAGGTGTGAGCCACCACTCCCAGCCAATTTTTATTTATTTATTTTTTTTATAGAGACGGGTTTCGCCATGTAGCCCAGGCTGGGCTATAACTTCTGGACTCAAGTCATCTGCCTGGCTCCCAAAGTGCTAGGACTACAGGTGTGAGCCATCGTGCCTGGTCAAGTCTGAAATAAAGAAAGGGAATAAAGAAAGGAAGAAAGGAAAGAAAAAGAAGGAGGGACAGAGGGAGGGAGGGAGAAATGGCAGGCAGCACCTGGATTACATAAATATAAATCCCCAGGAGGAAATGTGCTAGATTCATTAAATTCATTCATCATATTATGACACCTCTGGAAACAAAACGCTCCAGCTTCCATAATGTCTGCACAGAGCTCTCACGGCATGGTGTGGTCATGAGCTGTCTAGGATGTTGTCAACCTGAGGGGCTGAGTCTGACCTAAGAAGGAGCCCCATGGAAGAGAGGAATACGGGCCATCAGGACTCATTTATGTGAAAGGAGCTGACATCCCCCCAAAGTCCTTGACAGAAGACCCCTGTGTGAGATGGTTTACGCATCCTCATCTTCATCCTTGTGTCTTGGGGTACAGATAGATAAGTCTGCAAGATCGACAGTTCACAAGGCTCACGTGACCTCCCTAACTCCACTCCACGTCTCCAGCTTCCTTCTCTCACTTGATATTCCATTTTCCAGCAAATGTGGCTGCATGGAAACTCTAGCCCTGTTGGTTTCCCTCCTCTGGGGCCTGGTCTTCAGCCTCCCCCAGCACAGGCATCTCTCCTTTCTTCCCTTCAGTAAACCTTACTCCATGCCGCACGTGGGGGCTCCCAGCACTTTGGGAGGCTGAGGCGGGCGGATCACTTGAGGTCAGGAGTTCAAGACCAGCCTGGCCAACATAGCGAAAACCCATCTCTACTAAAAATACAAAAATCATCTGGGCATGCTGTCACATGCCTGTAATCTTAGCTACTCGGGAGGCTGAGGCAGGAGAATCGCTGGAACCCGGGAGGTGGAGGTAGCAGTGAGCTGAGATCGTACCACTGCACTTCTTTCTGGGTGACAGAGACTCCATCACAAAAAAAAAAAAAAAAAGATAAACCTTATCCCAAGAGGCTGCTTGGGCTACAGGCCTTCTTCCACCAGACCCCCGTCCCAGAAACACTAGGTGATTAGGCCCCTGCCTTTTTGGAGAAAGCTGGACTGAATCTTTGAGAATATTGTCCTGTCAAGTCAAAGATTTAAAGACGCTGCTGCCGGGACCCATGACATTTCCCTCCTAGAACCTGCGTCCTGGACACAGCAAACCTAAAGACAGAACAGGGAGGAGAGCCAGCTAGATGTGTTCCAAGAGGCAGCCCAGGCTGAATCTGCAGGCAACTGCGGGCAACTGGTTCTCACACCCCAGAAGGTGTTCCTGGTATGTATCAGTCAGTTCCCTTCTTTAATGCTGCCCTGAACCTCCTCGGGGCTTTTCTGAAGAATGTTAATGAGAGACTTTTCTGCCTGGAACTTACTTGCTAAAACACCAGGTAGGGACACCCTTGGGGAGACTCTGATGACGAAAAGCAGGTTTTCTATCTTACAGAAATCTGTGGTTGGCTGGAGCACTTTTGGGTGCCACTGCTACCGCCCAAACAAATCACAATCAAAAAAGCTGAAAGTCCTCATTACCAACTAAAACTCGTAGAATGCAGAAGTCTACCCTTTGTGAACTCTGAAAACTCTAAGCTCAGCGGAGGGTTACACCCAATGCCAAGGCCCGCTGCAGACTGGCGTCTCTCAGGAGGCAGGCTTTTCTAGCTGCTTCCTCACTGAGCACCAGTGAGGCTAGCAAAGTGCCTTCTATACAATACCCAAGATTAGTAAAAGGCTGTTTACAGAAAAAGAAAAAAGCCCACATATTGTGACGGCTGAATTGACATATGCGTTCAGCATTTGAGTTATACACTCCTTCTTTGCACCTGTTTTTCAAAACAATACATAGAAAACCCAAATTAAAAAAAAAATTAACAATCCAAACAAAAGCTCACAAAGGATTTCTAGATTCTTTAGCCCCAGATACGCATTCTGGGGTTCAAACACTTTGCAAGGAGGAGAGGCAGCCTGTCCTAATAGCCACTGTGGGTAAAGGGGGTGTGCTCCCACTAGCCCGGCGAATGTGGGAGTCTTGAATCTACTCAAAGGCACAAAAGCAGCTACAGGTGTTTTCTGTTGCTCTAACGCTATAGGTCTTTAGGTTATGGACTTTACAGCTGCCATTATTATGTCTTTATGATATAACACACATAAAAGAATACTTCTGGCCAGGCTCAGTGGCTCACACCTGTAATCCCAGCACTTTGGGAGGCTGAGGCAGGCAGACCACCTGAGGTTCCAAGATCACCTCTTGGAACACATCCGGCTGGCTCTCCTCCCTGTTCGAGACCAGCCTGACCAACACAGAGAAACCCCATCTCTACTAAAAATACAAAATTAGCCGGGCATAGTAGTGCACGCCTGTAATCCCAAGCTACTCAGGAGGCTGAGGCAGGAGAATCGCTTGAACCCGGGAGGTGGAGGTTGCAGTGAGCCAAGATCGCGCCACTGCACTCCAGCCCGGGCAACGAGCAAAACTCTGTCTCAAACAAAACAAAACAAAACAAAAACTCCTATATTTGCTAAAACCCATACTCCCTGCTTCTGAATAATGCACAAAACACCTAAATACACACATATTTGAATACGACCTCCCAAGTCCTTTGGTAGACTGTGACTGGAGAGGAAAATGAGGCGAGGAGAAACTGTCTCATCCTTCACACTGAAAATACACATTTCCCCATCTCTGGAGAGGAAGAAGGCAAGATTTTTCCTGTGAAATTTCTAGAAGAATCTATCTTTGGATTAAACAAAAAATGTATAAGGAACTCTAAATAAAGGTCATTTGCATAAATGTCACAGAACATAATAGGCAGTGACAGTTCAATATTTCCAATGGAACCAAATGAATGCTAATTGAGCCATAGCTATATTGCCATAATCAAATTAGCATCTCCATTTACCATCACACCTACATTTTAGGCCTCAGACAAGGCAGCTCTTGTGCCTCTGTCTTCACTTGCTGAGTGCCTTTTATTTTTTTTCATTTTTTTGAGATGGAGTCTCACTTTGTTGTCCAGCCTGGAGTGCAATGGCGCGATCTCGGCTCACGGCAACCTCCGCCTCCCAGGTTCAGGCAATTCTCCTGCCTCAGCCTCCCGAGTAGCTAGGATTACAGGCATGTGCCACCAAACCTGGCTAATTTTTGTTTTTGAGTAGAGACGAGGTTTCACCATGTCGGCCAGGCTGGTCTCCAATTCTACTCGCCTTGGCCTCCCAAAGTGCTGGGATTACAGGCGTGAGCCACCGCCCCCAGCCTTCTGAGTGCCTTTAAAAGGGCACCAAGACATTCTCTGAAAGGTTTCTATAGCCTATCACTGGGGCGTTATTAATTAGTGTCTGCCATATTTCAGGACATGTAAAGTGAGCCAATACAAATGCAAACCTGAGGTTGAGTTAGTTCATTTTCTAAATGCAAAATCCAAAGCAACTAGGTACTATCAAACCACAGCATGGAAAAATGAGGTCGGTTCTGCAACATTCTGGCTGAACTGCTTCCAAGCAGGCCTAATTTCAAAAGCTAGTACAATTCGAAGGAAAAACTAACTCTGTGCCATCTAAGAGAGAAAACAGAAACACTGGGGACTGAGCATTTCAAATTAAAGTTTCTATCTTTATTATAGCACTGCCAGGGCGGGAATTTAAGATGCCTATGATTACAAAACTGTTTCACATCACAAAGAATGGCAAAAAAGCTTCCAATTAGACTATGGCTCACCAGAAACTGTGAGATGCATCCCAGCAACCAATACTTTATTTTTTAATTTTTATTTTTGAAACGGAGTCTTGCTCTGTCCCACAGGCTGGAGTGCAGTGGCGCGATCTCAGCTCACTGCAGTCTCTGCCTCCTGGGTTCAAGCAATTCTCCTGCCTCAGCCTCCCGAGCAGCTGGGACTACAGACGTATGCCACCATGCCTGGCTAACTTTTGTCTTTTCAGTAGAAACAGGGTTTCACCACATTGGCCAGGTTGGTCTCGAACTTCTGACCTCAAGTCATCCACCCACCTCCCAGCCTCCCTAAGTGTTGGGATTACAGGCGTGAGCCACCACGCCCAGCCAAACACCCAAGACTTTTTTTTTTTTTTTTGAGACGGGGTCTCGCTCTGTCGCCCAGGCTGGAGTGCAGTGGCCGGATCTCAGCTCACCGCAAGCTCTATCTCTCGGGTTTATGCCATTCTCCTGCCTCAGCCTCCCGAGTAGCTGGGACTACAGGCGCCTGCCACTACACCCAGCTAGTTTTTTGTATTTTTTAGTAGAGACAGGGTTTCACCGTGTTAGCCAGGATGTCAAGACTTTAAATTGATAAACAATCTTGCATGTTTGAAAGATGAAATATGGCACTATCATCCTTATTGTAAAAAGGGGAGAGAACACCATCAGAAACCGAGCAACTCCTGTGAGTCTACATCAAAAACCAAAGCCCACTTCTATTGTCTGGTAAATACTGCCCACCAGAGCGTACAAAGCAAACCAAGTGGAATATAAACCAGCTACATGACATAGTGTTATAAACAGAGAGATGTTCTCACATTAATTTCCTACATTATATCCCCAAAAAAGCTATGCATTTGTTTATATTGCAATTTTTTTTGTGATAACCTTAAATATTTTGACATACATTTGAAAAATGGAAAGACAGGTTACTTTTTAAACTACCAGAACCATCCACGTGAAGTCAGCACAGATCGTCTACAGAAAACCACTTTGTCATTTCAGGTCACACAAACACCAAATTCTCACCATCATACCTCCCAGTAAGGTAACAAAATGAACAGGTTACTTTCTCTTAAAGAGATGTCCAATTTTGCCTCTCTAGAAGACAGATAATTCAACATTGTGGTTCTTTTTTTTCTCTTTTTTTTGAAACAGAGTCTGGCTCTGTCTCCCAGGCTGGAGTGCAGCAGCGGATCTTGGCTCACTGCAACCTCCACCTTCTGGGTTCAAGTGATTCTTGTGCCTCAGCCTCCTGAGTAGCTGGGATTACAGGTGTGTGCCACCATGTCTAGCTAATTTTTGTATTTTTAGTACAGATAGGGTTTCACCATGTTGGCCAGGCTGGTCTCCAACTCCTGATCTCATGTGATCCACCCGCCTCGACCTCCCAAAGTGCTGGGATTACAGGTGTGAGCCACTGTGCCGAGCTACTGCGGTTCTTATAAGCATACATCTTTAAGCTATAAATCAGGAATTCATGTAATATTAAGCCAAGGCAATTGGTTGACAATATAAAAAATAAGATCCAGCATCAGTCAAGTTACCAGAATATAATCTCATGGGAAACAGTTCAGATCAGACTTTTTACCTTAAACCTTATGAGGATGGCATCTAGTTCTTTAACATTAGGAGTTCTTAAAATTACAATTTTATAGGTGTTTTCTCAAGTAAGAAGCATTCCTAAGAGGCTGTTTGCTGAATCAAAGTAATTTAAATGTATTAACAATACTTTAAGACAAGCTACCTAATTAGCGGTGGATTTGGCGACTGCATGTATGTAACACTATAGTTTCTTTGTTTAGCTAGCTTTTCCTTTTTAAACTCACATTCTTTCTAATCGGATTATGAAATTAAAAAGTTAAAATCAAAGAGACAAGACATTAATACTTATGACAACCTTTAGAGTATCTTCTAATTAGTAATAATCAACTATTTAAAGCACTTAAAATCTAGCATTACTACTTAAAGCCTTTCCATCATGTTTAAAATAACAATAAAGCAAAAAAAGGAAAGAAAGACAAATAAAAACTTAAACCAAAAAATCTGCCACCACACATCAAATACTTCCTCTAAAAAGGTGTATCACACTCTGGAACTTTTCCCAAGAATATTAAACCAAATGCTAAAAAAAAAAAAAAAAAAGTAAAGGCTTCACAATGTTTCCTTTTAAAATAGATGTCCCTAAAGCTTAATAACATCACTCAAAAGCAGACCAACAGGCCCAAGGGACAAAGGGCACTTTTTCATTTAATGTCAAGTTATAATAATGTCATATCCATTTCCAACCATTTACAATGAAAGGACTTTGGAGAAACCAAATCTGTGAGTAACCACCCCAGGAGGCTGTGTCCCTCCAGACAGATCCCAGCCTAGGACTGACATCAATCTTACCTTCTGCATGTTTGGCTTGATACAGCGAACAAAGAAAGGATTAGAGGAGCTTAGCGTTGCCATTAAGGAATGCAGTGAGTCCTATTAGAAAGAAAAAGTATATGTTGATTTAGTCTCTTATTATGTCATTCTTTAAATGTCTCAGTACTCTAGGCGCTTAGAAACAAGAATTTAAAAAACACAATATAAATCATAGGAGTAATAACTTACAGGTTTTCATTTTTAAATTGTCATTCTAATATAAAGATATTGAGTCAGGCCGGGCGCGGTGGCTCAAGCCTGTAATCCCAGCACTTTGGGAGGCCGAGACGGGCGGATCACGAGGTCAGGAGATCGAGACCATCCTGGCTAACACGGCGAAACCCCGTCTCTACTAAAAATACAAAAAAATTAGCCGGGCGAGGTGGCGGCGCCTGTAGTCCCAGCTACTCGGGAGGCTGAGGCAGGAGAATGGCGTGAACCCGGGAGGCGGAGCTTGCAGTGAGCTGAGATCCGGCCACTGCACTCCAGCCTGGGCGGCAGAGCAAGACTCCGTCTCAAAAAAAAAAAAAAAAAGATATTGAGTCAATGTATTAATTGAAATTATTCGATAACACACCAAACTCATTTATCACTTCCTTTGAAATGGTGCAATTTTAATAAACCATTCTGTCAACAAACAAAAATCATCCTAGGATATTTCAATGTTTAGTACAGAAAAACTGAGAAAGAGCCACTCTTCCACTGTCATTATTCTTCCCAATTCATTAGTCCCATCGAAATGACAGTCTATGCCAGCACTTCACTGGTCTCTGAGCCACAGTCTCTCACTCTTACCTTCAAATCACCAGACTTACAGACTCCAGATCAATCTTTAATACTTTCTTTTCCAACTTTTTTTTTTTAGAGTTTTTAACATTTACCAAAGCAGACAGAAGCATACAAATGAGTTCTCATTATCAGCTTCAGCTCAGGGCTAATCTCATTTCGCCTGATCCACACATACTATACCCACCTCTGTGGAAAAGCAAATCCCAGACATGATGTGATTTCATCCAGCAGCATTTCAGCATGTAGGATTAAAGGCTAAACACTTTAAAGCCCTGTGTAACCACAGTATCATCACTCCTGAAGAGATGTGACATGAATTCCTTAAACTAATATTAAAATGTGCAATGGTCTCACATTTCATATTAAAATGCTCAACTGTTTCAAATTGTATGATTTTTAAAAATGTTATTTATTTAATTGAAACAGGGTCTCACTCTGTCACCCAGGCTGCAGTGCAGCAGCACGATCACAGCTCACTGCAGCTTCCACCTCCCAGACTCAAGCGATCCTCCTACCCCAGACTCCGGAGTAGCTAGGACTACAATGGCATGCCACCATGCCCGACCAACTTCTTAATTTTTTTGTAGAGATGAGGCCTTGCTATGTTGCCCAGGCTGGTCTCGAACTGCTCAAGTAATCTTTCCATCTAGGCCTCTTAAAGTGCTGGGATTACAGGCATGTGTCACCGTGCCCAGCCCATACATTTTAAAAGGTTTGTTCTTTTGCATCAAAATGCAAATATGGTCCATTCATTGTAGTTGGTTGATGCATCTTTTAAGTCTCTTTTAATCCATTGGCTTTCCCTCCAACTCTGTCTCTTTTTTCTTCTCGTAATCTTGTTGAAGAAAACTGAACTGTCTAAACACTACATGGATTACTTACTTTTCCAGAAAACTTTTAAATTTCTCCCAGGACAAAACATCCTGACGTTCACAGCCCTTCATATTCTGATACCAACTTAAATTCTCACGAGGTGTCCCATCTAGCTGGTATTCCACTGTCTGCTGACAGTCCCCAGAGACAGGACTTGCAGCTCTGTGCCTGGGCTCCTCTCCTGCCTTCACCTGCACCTTGAAAACTCACCCACCCTTTCCCATTTCCTTCACTGCTAGTCCAGTTTAAAGTCTCAAACATTTTAAAAACTTTCCCAGGCTGGGTGCAGTGGCTCACGTCTGTAATTCAGCACTTTGGGAGGCTGAGGTAGAAGGATCGCTGGAGGCCAGATTTTCGAGATCAGCCTGGGCAGCATAGTAAGACCCCATCTAAGTAAAACATCTAACAAATTAGCCAGGTATAAAAAATTAGCCAGTCATGGTGGCGTGCGCCTCTAGTCCCAGCCGCTTGGGAGGCTGAGGCAGAAGAATCACTTGAATCTGGGCGGTAGAGTTTGCAGTGAGCCAAGATCGTGCCATTGCATTCCAGCCTGGGTGACAGAATGAGACTCCATCTTAAAAAGAAAAAAGAAAAAAAGGGCCGGGTGCAGTGGCTCATGCCTGTAATCCCAGCACTTTCGGAGGCCGAGGCAGGCGGATCATGAGATCAGGAGATGGACACCATCCTGACTAACACGGTGAAACTCCATCTCTACTAAAAATACAAAAAATTAGCCAGGCATGGTGGCGGGCGCCTGTAGTCCCAGCTACTCAGGAGGCTGAGGCAGAAGAATGGCGTGAACCCGGGAGGCGGAGCTTGCAGTTAGCCGAGATCGCCCCACTGCACTCCAGCCTGGGTGACCGAGCAAGACTGTCTCAAAAAAATAAAAAATAAAAGTCAGGGGTAGTGGCTTACACCTGTAGTGCCAGCTACTCAGGACGCTGAGTGGGAAGAATCACTTGAGCCTGGGAGTCTGAGGCTGCAGTGAGGCGCAATTATACTACTGCACTCCAGTGTGCGTGACAGAACAAGACCCTGACACACACACACACACACACACACACAAACCTTTCCCAGAAGTCCTAGCAAAACTAGCCTTCTAGAAAAAGAAAAATGAACACCTCTGCTGGAAGATTAAGAGCCTAGGACAAGGTAACTGACATTAATCTTATCTAACCAGGGGAAAAAAACATCCAGATATGAGAAGAAATATATCCCATTTCCACATGAGCCTCTCAATACAAATCAGAGCGGTCCCAAATGGCCTTAAGAAGGTACCTATTTCGGCCGGGCGCGGTGGCTCAAGCCTGTAATCCCAGCACTTTGGGAGGCCGAGACGGGCGGATCACGAGGTCAGGAGATTGAGACCATCCTGGCTAACACGGTGAAACCCCGTCTCTACTAAAATACAAAAAACTAGCCGGGCGAGATGGCGGGCGCCTGTAGTCCCAGCTACTCGGGAGGCTGAGGCAGGAGAATGGCGTGAACCCGGGAGACGGAGCTTGCAGTGAGCTGAGATCCGGCCACTGCACTCCAGCCTGGGCGACAGAGCGAGACTCCGTCTCAAAAAAAAAAAAAAAAAAGAAGGCACCTATTTCAAAGCTTAGAAGAAGTAGTTATTTATTTTTTAAAAAAGGATCTACATGTTTTTATCTGACTCAGAGAAAAAGTCTATTTTATTTCCTTTTTCTTTTTTTTTGAGACAGAGTCTAGGTCTTACTCTGTCACCCAGGCTGGAGTGCAGTGGTGCAATCACAGTTCGCTGCACCCTTGATCTCCCAGGCTCAGGCAATCCTCCCACCTCAGCCTCCTGAGTAGCTGGGACCACAGGCATGCGCCACCGCGCCACATAATTTTTGTATTTTTTGTAGAGACAGGATTTCACCATGTTGCCCCAGCTGGTTTTGAACCCCTGAGCTCAGGTGATCTGCCCACCTCGGCCTCCCAAGGTGCTGAGATTACAGGCGTGAGCCAAAACTCTATTTTATTTCTAAAGCACTATCTGGTTTAAAAGCATGATACAAAAGGAAACAAAATTAAATATTCTCATAGACCTCACATACACCCAAATCCTCTTTTCAATTCTTAAAAGCACAGTGACGATGGAGTCTCTAAGCCAGCAGTGAAAACGAACCTTGAACTGTGAGCTGACTGTAGGCCGCCGATGTTTGCTTCCACATTTCAAGGTATCCTGGTTGTTGCGGCTTGAAACATGTTCAAAAAGATCGTAGATAAAGTCAAATCTGTGTGAGGCAAGAGCAGGACGACAGTGAGGCACATACACCCATTATTAGGTGCAAGATTACTGTAATTAATGGTGCCCTTTCCCAATGATAATTTAAAGTAATACACCCTAGGCCTGGAAGAACTAAGACAGCTTCCAAAGATTTCAAACCAACCCCTGCCAAAGAGCTTTAGGCACTGAATACACGTGGCCGTGTCAGAGATCAGAGTCTGGCAGAGAAGGGGACTGGCATGACAGTGACAAAGGGTGGAATCCCACTTAGGAGCCCTGTGCTTTCTGGAATGCCATGTAAGCCTCTGTAGCCTCGGTCTCCTCACCTGCAAAAGTGAGATATTTGTTTTGCTCATCTTGCAGTGTTGCAAAGATTGAAGCAGTTAACGGATGGAAAAGTGCCCTGGGGAACACTAATTACAGGGTGAGGCAGGCAATGGTTCAAATCCTGTCTCTCCTTCTTCCTAGCTGTGTTGGTTGGGCAAGATGTTTCATCTCTCTCTTAGCCTCACTATTTTCATCTGGAAAATGGAAGTAAGTTTTGAATTTATCCCCTAATGCCAGGGTGAGAATGAAAGGGGAACATGTATGTAAAAGGCAGAAAGCATGGTACCCGGGATATCCTATATGTTGATGTTAGTTATTATCAAAAAGTTCTGTAAAATCCATTGCTACTATTAACAAGGTAAAAGTGAAAAGCTTCCCATAATTTTTTTTTTTCAGACAGAGTTTCGCTTTTTCACCCAGGCTGGAGTGCAGTGGTGCGATCTCAGCTCGCTGCAACCTCTGCCTCCCGGGTTCCAGCGATTCTCCCGTTTCAGCCTTCTGAGTAGCTGGGATTCCAGGCGCCTGCCATCACGCCTGGCTAATTTTTAGATTTTGTAGTAGAGATGGGATTTCACCACATTGGCCAGGCTGGTCTTGAAACTCCTGACTTCAGGTGATCCATCTGCCTCGGCCTCCCGAAGTGCTAGGATTAAAGATGTGAGCCACCACACCCAGCCTTCAATAATCTTTTCATCTTCCTTGCATGGAAGGTATTATGGGCTACGAAGCTGGCAGGGTTAGTGGCTTCACTGTCGCCAAGACAGTCGGGGAAGACTTCTGAGCACCTGCCTCCCCACAAGCGGCAACATTAGACTTTCCCTGGTCGCTTCTTGCTTTGCCCCAACCTTTTTCATTTTTGTTCTCGGGTTCTCTTTAATGCTCACTCTTTGAAGTTCTCTAACTGTGCTTTGAGCTCTTTGGAGAAAAGCTTTGGTTCCATTCATATGTCGCAGATGTCAAAGGTAAAAGCGAGTGAAGCGAGCGAACAGCCCCAGCTCCTCGGCTTGTAAAGGGAAACATGGGGTTGAGACAGGAAGGTCTCTGCCCCTCACAAAACTGCTTCATGCACAGAGGCAGCTGGTGAGACGCCACCTCGCTGGCCTCCAGGCCTGCAATCTTTTCACCTCGACAAACTGCCTCTACTTAACATCAATACAGGGCTTTTATTTAAACATATTGCATTAAATCGCATTAAACTAAGAAACTGCTTTGACAGCATGCTATGGTGTTTTTTAAACACCCATCATTTTTACAGGTGTGAAAACTCACCTAAAAATAAAACAGCTAACAATGTTGTAAATAGCGATTCCTCACACAGAATAGTTAAAGTAAGTTTGAAGATCGAATATTTCAAATTCCAAGTTTCTAGGCTGATACTACCTTGTATGGGCTCCCTTTGTCCCAATTCATTTCTATCTAAGCGACAGGTGGCCATCTAGTATTTACATTTCAAAAAGTAGTACAGTTTTTAAACTTTTTTGCTACTTTCCTTCCTTAGATGTTAAAAATGTGTCTTTGTTACAGTTTCCCATCAGATCCAACACAGGTGCTGAAAGCTTTCAGGCGACGGTTTTTCCCTAAACTTTCTCTCTTACACAGCCTCCTAAAAACAGGACACTTTCGCCGGGTACGGTGGCTCATGCCTGTAATCCCAGCACTTTGGGAGTCCGAGGCGGGCGGATCACGAGGTCAGGAGATCGAGACCATCCTAGCTAACATGGTGAAACCCCGTCTCTACTAAAAATACAAAAAAATTAGCCGGGCGTGGTGGCAGCGCCTGTAGTCCCAGCTACTCGGGAGGCTGAGGCAGGGGAATGGCGTGAATCAGGGAGGCGGAGCTTGCAGTGAGCTGAGATTGCGCCACTGCACTCCAGCCTGGGCTACAGAGCAGACTCCATTTCATAAAAAACAAACAAAACAAAACAAAACAAAAAACAAAAAACAAAATGGGACACTTCCTGGTCTAATAGACACCAATAGTTA
Organism: Piliocolobus tephrosceles; assembly: GCF_002776525.5. Taxonomy (NCBI): domain Eukaryota; kingdom Metazoa; phylum Chordata; class Mammalia; order Primates; family Cercopithecidae; genus Piliocolobus; species Piliocolobus tephrosceles. The sequence continues at coordinate 16,314,145 of NC_045437.1, forward strand.
AACTAATCACTGCAAGTTTCTGTGTGTTTTCTTTATTGATTTAATGGTGTAAATTTATAATTCATGAATGAATAAATGAATATGTGATAAATTTATAATTATAGCTGAATTAAGGCATATTTTACTAACTAGAGACACGGGAGTCCATAAAACCAAGGCTGAAATCAACCACACAGCTCTAAGCTCCCCGTGAAGAAAGCAGGTCACACTGCTTAAGATCTTAGGTTCTCAAGCCAACCAGACCAGATCAAAACTGGAATTGATGGCTCACTGGTTACCAGTTGAGAGGTCTTGGGGAAGTCACTTAACAGCTTTAACTGCTCCAAGCCTCAGTTTCCTCATCTGCATAAAAGAGGATTAGTAACAGTACATTACTTATGCCTCTCAGGTTGGTTTATTTCAGTACCTCACTAAACAGCAGTCATTGCTCGTATTATTATTATTATTTTTTTGAGACGGAGTCTCGCTCTCTCGCCCAGGCTAGAGTGTGGTGGCGCAATCTCGGCTCGCTGCAAGCTCCACCTCCCAAGTTCACGCCATTCTCCTGCCTCAGCCTCCTGAGTGGCTGGGACTGCAGGCGCCTGCCACTATGCCCAGCTAAGTTTTTGTATTTTTAGTAGAGACGGGGTTTCACCATGTTAGCCAGGATGGTCTCGATCTCCTGACCTTGTGATCCGTCTGCCTCGGCCTCCCAAAGTGCTGGGATTACAGTCATGAGCTGCTGCGCCCGACCTGCTTGTATTATTATTATTATTATTTTTTTGACTTTTTTTTTTTTTTTTTTTGAGACAGAGTTTCACTCTTGTCACCCAGGCTTGACTGCAATGGCACAATCTTGGGTCAGTGCAACCTCCACCTCCCAAGTTAAAGCAATTCTCCTGTTTCAGCCTCCCAAGTAGCTGGAATTACAGGTGCCTGCCACCATGCTTGGCTAATTTTTGTATCTTCAGTAGAGATGGGGTTTCACTGTGTTGGCCAGGCTGGTCTCAAACTCCTGACCTTGGGTGATTTGCCCACCTTGACATCCCAAAGTGCTAGGATTACAGGCGTGAGCCACTGTGCCCAACCTTGCTTGTATTATTATGTTATACTTATGAGTTATTTCATTGATGAAATAGTACCTGAGGAAAACAATATTAAGTTTCTTACATAACAGCAATTTGTTCTATATTTGTGAATTAAAAGCATTTACACAAATATTCATTTACTTGCTAAGGACTTCTCAGGGAGAAGACTGACATACCGGCTTTCTCTCAGCAAATTGAGAAGGTCATCTCGAAATGTATCTCTGTTCTTCTCCAAGATACCTCGGACATCATATTGCACCTAGTTGTAAGAAATAAGAGGGGAGAAAACTATTGAAAGAATAGTTTCAGGTCATATGCAACCTCCCTGAAAGATCCACAAAAATAAATCATTCCAATAAATGTATTTATTTAGTTTTTAAGAGACAGGGTCTTGCTCTATTTCCCAGGCTGAAGTGCAGTGACGTGATCATAGCTCATGCAGCCTCAAATTCCTATGCCCAAGCAATCCTCCCACCTCGGCCTCCAGAACACTTAGGACAACAGATGTGTCACCATGTCAGGCTAACTTTTTATAAAATATCTTGTAGATATTTTTTATATCTACGGTGCCCAGACTGGTCTCAAACTCCAGTCCTAAAGTGACCCTCCTGACTCAGCCTCCCAAAGTACTGGGACTATAGGCTCATGTGAACTGCCATACCAAGCCCAATACATTCACGATTGGTTCTGAAACTACTGTTTTCTCTGAATATCAAACAGGCGAATATCAATAGGTATCTTAATAAAAAGTTACCTCTCCAGCGTAGTGCTTCACTCCAAAATTGTTAATTGCAACTCTGGGCTTCACATAAAAGTGGTTATTCTAAAAAAAAAAAATTAAAAATAAAAACACAATGCCTTATTTCACTCACTGATTTCCCTTGACTTCCAGAGAACGCTACATACAACAGACAGTGAAAATCTTTCCAAACTTGGCATGGATCTGCGTTTCAGGACGCGGTGTATGGTGCACTTTATAAAAACCATGTTAACTCTCGACTGTGTCATTGTAATAGATGAACAATTTTATGTTCTCTCAATAAGCTTGGGCATTCTGACAAGTAGCCCCAAATCTAACCCTTTTGCTTATTTCAATTTATTTCTAGTAACAGGAGAACACCTTTGGTTTGAGAATCAAAGTTCAATGTGGGAGGCACAGCTGGGCCAGTGGACTGACATGTCTGGTTTGTGACCCCAACCCACAGATGTGCTACTTCGATGTGATTAAGAATTGCAGGTTTCTACATACAGCATGCTGACTGTGTAGCTTCTCCAGTAAGGTGCTGTCTGTGGCTTGAGGAAAATGGCTTTCTTCATTGATAAGGGCTAGGAGGCCAAGTTTCTAGAAGAAAGAAGAAAAAGAAGAAATGAGTTAAAAGTTGAATGTGGCTGGGTACGTGGTAGCTCATGTCTGTAATCCCAGCCCTTTGGGAGGCCAAGACAGGCAGATCATTTGAGGTCAGGAGTTCAAGACCAGCCTGGCCAACACAGTGAAACCCTGTTTCTACTAAAAATACAAAAAAATTAACTGGGCATGGTAGGCACACCTGTAATCTCAGCTACTGGGGAGGATGAGGCAAGAGAATCACTTGAACCTGGGAGACAGAGGTTGCAGTGAGCCAAGACTGTGCCACTGTACTCTAGCCTGGGCAACAGAGTGAAACTCCATCTCAGAAAGAAAAAAAAAAGAAAAAAAAGTTGAATGTGTGCGTCCCAAACTATTTTGAGAGCTCTTCTCTACTCTCTATCAAATGAGTGGTTAAAAGAAAAGGCATGGTAATTTCTTGATTGGAAAATTCATAATGATACACTATAGAGAAAACCAATTAAGTTCTATGTAAATCTTAAAAAAAAAAAATTGGGCCGGGCGCGGTGGCTCAAGCCTGTAATCCCAGCACTTTGGGAGGCCGAGGTGGGCGGATCACGAGGTCAGGAGATCGAGACCATCCTGGCTAACATGGAGAAACCCCGTCTCTACTAAAAAATACAAAAGACTAGCCGGGCGAGGTGGCGGGCGCCTGTAGTCCCAGCTACTCGGGAGGCTGAGGCAGGAGAATGGCGTGAACCCGGGAGGCGGAGCTTGCAGTGAGCTGAGATCGGGCCACTGCACTCCAGCCCGGGCCACAGAGTGAGACTCTGTCTCAAAAAAAGAAAAAAAAAAAAAAAATTGAACCCATTGCAATTCTGTGGATAAAACTTCTACTTCTGAGGATAAAACTTTTACAACTGGCAAATCTATATCGGTACTGGCAAGGTTTTGCTTCTAAGGGAAGCCAATTTACACACTGCTGATTCTAAAATACTGAGTTCCATGAGACAATAGGTTTGAAGCAGCCAAGTATTTAAATTCAACCTTGCACATTTATATTGATGTTTCCAAACAGTCCATTGTGTTCTAAACATTCACATCTTTGATGTGCGTGTTCGTGCACGTTATTTTGTTCCCATAAATATGAATCAGCCCAGCTGGACCCCCTTGGGAGTCTAACCATTCTTCAAAAATACATTACCTTCTCAATCAAGTCCAGGCATTCTCCGTTGTCTATCCAGTCAATATCTTCCCACACTAACCCTTCCCTGTAGAAAGATTTTAAATAGCCAAGTTAAATGAAAACTTAGCTTCAAAACTATCTAATCTAGTTGCTGTTTTAAAAAAAAAAAAAATTGAAATGGAATTCTATGAGTGCTTACCGGCTATATTCTAGTTGTTCTAAAGAAAAAATGTGCTTGTTGAAGTATTCCTGAAGTTTCTCATTTGCATAGTTTATATTGAACTGCTCAAAGTGATTAACCTAAAGGGGGAAAGCATTCAGTAAGTATCTTTAGTGCACTCATGATGACATGGAAAGGTGAAGAAAAGACAAAACAAAGATCTGCAGAGAAAAATATCAGTGCTTGTTGCCCGGCACCGTGGCTCACGCCTATAATCCCAGCACTTTGGGAGGCCGAGGTGGGCAGATCACCTGAGGTCGGCAGTCAGAGACCAGCCTGACCAACATGGTGCAACCCCATCTCTACTGAAAATACAAAAGAAATTAGCAGCCCATGGTGACAGACACCTGTAATCTCAGCTACTTGGGAGGCTGAGGTGGGAGAATCACTTGAACCAGGAGGTGGAAGTTGCAGTGAGCTGAGATCACACCACTGCACCCCAGCCTGGGAGACACAGTGAGACTCCTTTGGGGGGAAAAAAAAAAAAGAGAGTTTGCTTACAGAGATTTGCTCAACAGCAGCTAATCATGAACAGAAGAGAAGTCATGTGCTGCACTGTTAGTAAGTCTACCTCAAAGTTTTCAAATCCAAAGATGTCGAGGATGCCAATAGACTTGAAGTCCTCTTTGCCTTTGATCCTGCTGTTGATCTTTTTGATCACCCACTCAAAGCAGCACGCATACAGAGCCATGGCCAGGGAGTCCCTGCTGTCTACTGCCTGTGGGGAGAGGAAGCGGCACACACTCAGCTGACCCTGGCACCCAGATAGGCAAGGCCATCCCCGCCCCACTCGAGAGACACACACAAGACTAGCATAGCATCTGGCCCTCCCGTGTGAAGTCAATCGATACCATCTAGGAAAGGCCAGGTATCTAAAGAAACGATAAACTGGAGCTCACGTATTTCCTTTCTGTTCAGATTAAATACTAGGATTCCAAACTCAACTTGCTATGTTGCATTACACAAAAGAATCTAAACCATATATACGGGTACAAATGTTAGCAGGTTTAAAACAATAATTAAGATGTGAGCTCTTTTTAAAAATGTTCTGATTTTCTATTATTATACTTTGTATTTACAAAGTTTTTCTTCATAATATGGTCATCATTTTTATATATCCAATTAAAAACATATTAGAAGAGTGTGATGGTTAATACTGAGTGTCAACTTGATTGCAGGATACAAAGTATTAATCCTGGGTGTGTCTGTGTGGGTGACATCTGAGTCAGTGGGTTAAGGGAAGCCATATCCACCCTTAATCTGGTAGGCAAAATCTAATCAGCTTCCAGTGAAAATAAAGCAGGCAGAAAAACGTGGAAAGGCGAGACTGGCCCAGCCTCCCAGCCTACATCTTCCTCCCGTGCTGGATGCTTCCTGCCCTAGAACATCGGACTCCAACTTCTGCAGTTTTGGGACTCAGACTGGCTCTCCTTGCTCCTCAGCTTGCAGATGGCCTATTGTGGGACCTTCTGATCGTGTAAGTTAATACTTAATAAACTCTGCTTTCTATCTATCTATCTATCTATCTATCTATCTATCTATCTATCAATCATATTAATTCTGTCCCTCTAAGAGAACCCTAATACAAAGAGCTAGCACATATACATTTGCTCAAGGCAGTAGCAGAGACAAAAATAAATAAAACATATTATTATATTGTCTTCATTATAATACATTATTGTTATTGTTGTAGGTAACGTTTATTTAGTGCTTACTCCACACCAGACATTAAATGCTCAGCATATATTTGTTGTTTTTATTGTTACAAAAATCCTATGAATTACGTATAATTATCCTTGTCTTATAGTGGAGGAAACTGAGGCATAGTGACTAAATTTCCCAAGAGCAGACAGTAGTAAGTGGGTCAAGTTCAAAGTCAGGCAATCTGCATTCGACCCATCCTGTTAACAATCAGATGTTGTTTTACACAATTAGACAGCAATTCAATAGCTTTGTCCATTCCCAATCCTTGGGTATCTTCTTTATTTTGATCATGAACCAAAGTCATTCGAACAGTTATTAATACATGACAGTTACAATATAACTGTCATTATAGTTACGTATTTGAATCAAACCTATGGATGTGAAAACCCAGGAGTGTGTAGTAAGGCAGGATCGGATGGCAAAGCGTGTGTACCTGTTGGACACTGAGAGGCGTGAGGATCTCTTCCCCCCTGAGGAACATTGATCTCTGGGTCAGAGCATCTGTGAGCTGTGTTGGGTCCAGCCCAAGTAACTCTGCAGATCTGCCCAAAGCTGCAAACAGAGAATAAGACAAACGTGAATGAACCCACCGCCCCTGAGAAGCTAACCAGGCTTAGCGATACCTGCACGCAGAGAACACTCCTGACTCCCTCAGGCAGAGTTTAGAGACTGCATGTTATTGCTAAGTTATTCACTCCCTTGGTGAATCCTAGGTTAGCAGCATAGAGCCTGGTGCTTGGACAAGTGTGGTCTGGGAATCCCATGGGTGTCCCCAAGATCCTGTCAGAGGTTTGCAACTACTTCCTTCTTTTTTTTTTTTTGAGATGGAGTCTCACTCTATAGCCCAGGCTGGAGTACGGTGGCATGATCTCGGCTCACTGCAACCTCTGCATCCTGGGTTCAAATGATTCTCCTGTCTCAGCCTCCTGAGTATTTTCAGTAGAGACATGGTTTCACCATGTTGGCTAGACTGGTCTTGAACTCCTGACCTCAAGTGATCCGCCTGCCTTGGCCTCCATGCCCGGCCTACTACTTTCATTAATAACAGTAAGATGTTACTGGCTCTTTTCACTCTAATTCTCTCCTCAGTATACAGAAGAATATTCCAAAGGCTACACAACATGAGGTATCTCAACCAATTAGATGCAGATATGACAACCGGACTGTCTTTTTTTTTTTTTTTTTTTTTTTTTTGAGATAGAGTCTTGCTTTCTCTCCCAGGCTGGAGTACAGTGGCATGATCTCGGCTCACTGCAACCTCCGCCTCCTGGGTTCAAGCAATTCTCTTGCCTCAGCCTCCAGAGTAGCTAGGATTACAGGTGCCCACCACCGTGCCTGGCTAATTTTTGTATTTTTAGTAGAGATGGGTTTCACCCTGTCGGCCTGGCTGGTCTCAAACTCCTGACCTCAGATGATCCACCTACCTCGGCCTCCCAAAGTTTTGGGATTACAGGCGTGAGCCACTGTGCCCAGCCCCCAACTGTATTTCAATATGTCAGATATTAAAGAAATTTGCAAAAAGATAAGATAATGTGACTATCCTTACTGTTTTCTGATTTGGAAAAGAGTCTTTTAAATAAAAATAGAACATTTATTTTAGTATGCAATGGGTTTATTACTGTTCTTTTCAATTGAATAAAGAATATTTTTTAAATATCTCATTTTAACTTTTAATTAGAAGTTTTAACTTTTTTTTTGAGACGGAGTCTCACTTTGTCACCCAGGCTATAGTGTATTGGTACAAAGTGTGATCTTTGCTCACTGCAACCTCCACTTGAACCCTCCTGGGTTCAAGAGATTCTCATGCCTCAGTCTCCCCAAGTAGCTGGGATTACAGGCACACACCACCACGCCTGGCTAATTTTTGTATTTTTAGTAGAGACGGGGTTTCACCATGTTGGCCAGGTTGGTCTCGAACTCCTGACCTCAAGTGATCCACCTGCCTCATCCTCCCAAATTGCTAGGATTATAGGCATGAGCCACTGTGCCCAGCCAAAAAGTTTTAACTTTTAATGTCAACATCAACAGATACAACCCACATAAACAAAAGCTCTCTGGGGTTCTATGATTTTTGAGAATATTAAGAGGTACTGGGTGGAACCAGACACTTGAGAATTACTGGCCTACAGTACTGGTCTCCTCTAGAACCACTCTGAACTTGAACTCATCTAATTTCCGGCTTCCATGACCTCATCTATTGCTTCCATCAGAAAAGTTTTAACAAGTAATACATAAATCACTCAAGCAAAATGACAACTGACACAGCTATTATGTTAACTCATTTTACCTTGACAGCAAATCTCTGAGACACTGTACAGGTGAGAAGTCACGAGTGTTCAGGGGATAAATAACACAGGAAACAGCATGAAGCAGGGAAGGGCTATGAACCCAGCATCCTGGCTTGCAAAACAAAGAGTCTTAACCATTCTACCACACTGGCACTCAACAGGACGATGCCACCTGACTCTCAACACTTTCCTATGCTGATTCCTGGTTGCTCGTATTTCCACGTATTTGACTCATTTTCCTTCTTTTTAAACAGAGAACACGGCCGCTATCCCAATTGACTAGTAACTTTTCATACACTCCGAGCCTTTCTTAACCGACACTTGGTATCTGATACAACCAACGTTCTGTAGCTCTCTATTCAAGGAGTCAGAACATTTTCTCTTTTTTTTTTTTTTTTTTGAGATAAGATCTCACTCTGTCACCTAGACTGGAGTGCAGAGGCATCATCTCAGCTCACTGCAGCTTCGACCTGCAGAGTCTCAGGTGATCCTCCCACCTCAGCCTCCCAAGCAGCTGGGACTACAGGGTTGCACCATCATGCCTGGCTAATTTTTGTATTTTTAGTAGAGATGGGGTTTAGCCACATTGCCCCAGACTGGTCTCGATTTCCTGGGCTCAAGCAATCTGCCCGCCTCCACCTCGCAAAGTGCTGGGGTTACAGGCAAGAGCCACTGCAGCTGGCCAGAACTTTCTCTCTAAAAGGCTAGACAGTCAGTAATTTAGGTTTAAGTTTCCTATGGGGAACGAAGGGAGAGAGGACGGCAGGCAGGCATAATCTTACCTGTTTTGAAGGAAACCTGTGCCCCACCAGCAGTGATAAATTCTATGTTCCCAAGATGTAGTATACCAGCAAGCAGCCTCGACACTTCCCGAACTTCCTCCTTGCTGAACTGCATCACATCCATTGCCGTCTAGAAGAAAATAAATGTATTTAGTTTTACGTTGTTTTTCCCACTGAAGAAAATGTAGAATACCCCTGATAATATAAAATTACTACGTGTTATTGAAAAGGCAAGGAAAAAAAAATAAATGCATAACCACTCACTTGTTTTTTCGTTTTGAGACAGAGTCTTGCTCTGTCACCCAGGCTGGAGTGCAGGGACACAATCTCGGCTCACTGCAACCTCCATCTTCCAGGTTCGAGCGATTCTCATGCCTCAGCCTCCAGAGTAGCTGGGATTACAGATGTGTGCCACCACGCCTAGCTAATTTTTTTTTGCATTTTTAGTAGAGACTGGGTTTCACCACGTTGGTGGTCAGGCTGGTCTCGAACTCCTGATCTCAAGTGATCCACCCACCTTTGCCTCCCAAAGTTCTGGGAATACAGGCGGGAGCCACCGCACCCGGCCCATAATAACTCACTTTTAAAACGATGAGGACTTTACATAGTACACATAAAAGGAGGAAGATAAAGAACTATAGCATGTTCAGAGATAATCAATGAAATAAACATAGTGTCTGCCTTACATACAAGCCTTCTATATATGCTACAAAAGAATTACTTCAGGCAGTCACAGTCATGACAACAATAAAGAAATCGTTTTCCGTATAGCTATCAGAGTGGATGAAAATGTTGTTATTTTCTTTAGATGTAAAAATGTGGGGAGGGAGTACTTGGAGAGGGGGTGTTTTTCTGTTTTGTTTTGTTTTGTTTTTGGTAGAGATGGGGGTCTCACTATGTTGGCCAGGCTGGTCTCGAACTCCTGGCCTCAAGCAATCCTCCCACCTTGGCCTTCCAAAGTGCTGGGTTTACAGGCGTGAGCTACCAAGCCAAGCCAAGAATTTTAAAAAAGTAGCCAGGTGTGTTGGTGCATATCTGCAGTCCCAGCTCCTGGCTTGGCTAAGGCAGGAGTATTGCATGAACCCAGGAGGTCAAAGTTACAGTGAGCTATGACTGCATGTGTACTCCAGCCTGGAAGCCTGGGTGACAGAGTTAAGACCTGTCTCTTAAAAAAAAAAATTAAATAAATGCTGATGGAAACTCTAAACAGATGAGGACCTGTCTTCCTAAGGCACTCATCACATCTCTAGTTTTCATTTCTCCAAAGGATTTTTTATGGTCTTATCTTGGCCTGAGGATACTAAGTGGAAGTTAACATAATGCTGCTCAGGGAAAAATAAAAATAAACCGGCACTTACAGGAATCTGTTACAACAACAAGTATCTAAACAACTGAAGCCACGAGTTTTCTGAATCATATCTAAGATTTGCTAATTTTCTATTGTGACCGAGGAGCTGTATTCTTGTGACCAAAAAAAGCTATTAAAAAGGGAAAGAAAACCAGATACACATACACACCAACCGGGGTGCAGACTTGTTGGCAATACCGATGAAAATGACCTACAAAAAGAACTTGGACCCACACACAAGGACCATAGGAGAGTGGTAAGAAGGAAACCATGCACTGCTCTGAAACAATAGAAATTGCAAAAGGAAACAACTGGAGATTTAACACTGCAAGAAGTTCAATTTCTTTTCCTTTTCTTTTTTTTTTTTGAGATAGAGTTTAGCTGTTTTGCCCAGCCTGGGGTGCAGTGGCACGATCTCAGCTCACCGCACCCTATGCCTCCCAGGTTCAAGCGATTCTCCTGCTTTAGCCTCCTAAGTAGCTGGGATTACAGGCATGCGCCACCATGTCTGGCTAAGTTTTGTATTTTTAGTAGATATGAGGTTTCTCCATGTTGGTCAGGCTGATCTCGAACTCCCAACCTCAAGTGATCTGCCCGCCTTGGCTCCCCAAAGTGCTGGGATTATAGGCGTGAACCAACACGCAAGGCCAAGATTAATTTCTTTATAAAGAAAATGCAATAATGCCAGAAAAAAAAAAAGACCAACAATGGAGAGGGAAAGAATTAAAAGATCCACTGACATACATGAGCGACAAAAATAGGGAGAAATGCAAATCCAGGTACTGTTTTCCTTCCTGGAAATCGAACAGGTACAAATTAAGGTACATATGAGATCAGTTTTGTCAAATTAGCAAAAAATTTCAGAATGATAAAGATTAGTAGAAAAGAGACATTTACACAAAGGTTGTTAGTACTATAAATTAGTATAATCTTTTTGGAAAACAACATGATTATCTGACAGAATTGTCCTAACTATATAATTTGTATATAATATCAGAATTTTCATGTCTGAGAGAAAAACCAACAACAAAGGTTCAGAGGAGAAAAATAACTTTCTCAGGGTCGCACAACCTAAATTCAAAGTCCGGCCCAACTGACTCAAATCTAGGAACTTACCATAATCATTTATTACTATTTTGATACAGGGTCTCACCCCCGTCACCTGCACTGGCAGGCAGTGGTGTGATCAAGGCTCACTGCAGCCTTGACTTCCCGGGCTCAGGTGATTCTCCCACCTCAGCCTCCTGAGTAGCTGGGACAACAGGTGCACACCAACACACCTGGCTAAATTTTTGTATTTTTAGGAGAGACGCGGTTTCACCATGTTGCCCAAGCCAGTCTCAAACTCCTGCGCTCCTGCAAGTAATCTGCCTACCTAGGCCTCCCAAAGTGCTGGGATTACAGGCATGAGCCACTGTGCCCGGCCAGGAACTTATTATTATCATCATCATTATTACTGACCCAACTCTGTTACTCTATAAAGACATAAAAAAAGAAATCTATATAATCTCCAATCATTTCAATGCTGGAAATTTGTTTCAAGGAAAATTTCAAGAGCAGGAAAAAAAACCTTCAGAAAATATTCACTACAGTGTTACCTTAGTAACACTTTCACAGAAAAATAATTCTAATTATTCTACAATTAGATAAGTCAAATACAGTAAGTTATATGAATATTGCATACTTTTTTTTTTTTTTGAGATGGAGTTTCACTCTTGTTACCCAGGCTGGAGTGCAATAGCCCGATCTCGGCTCACCGCACAACCTCCGACTTCCGGGTTCAAGTGATTCTCCTGCCTCAGCCTCCCGAGTAGCTGGGATTACAGGCAAGTACCACCACACCTGCCTATTTTTGTATATTTAGTAGAAACAGGGTTTCTCCATGTTGGTCAGGCTGGTCTTGAACTTCTGATCTCAGGTGATCTGCCCTCCTTGGCCTCCCAAAGTGCCAGGATTACAGGTGTGAGCCAACGTGCCCAGCCTACTGTATACTTTTTAAATAAAATTACGCACATTATATAGAGAAACAGTTATATTTATGGTAGCTTTTTGTAAAAAAGCAAAAAAGCTATTTTGTACCCATATTATTTGTAAAACTCAGGCTGGGAAGAAAATTTACAAATCTGAAACTAGTTCTAATAGTTACTGTTAAGGGTTAACTGTGAGTTAACAGTGTTGGTAAGCTCATGAACATTCTATTCTATCGTGTCTTTTAATGTTGCTGGCAATAAATATGTTTACAACAAAAACTGAGACAATCAATGGGTGAATGGTTAAACAAACTGCTGTCTATTCAATGGAATACCAAAAAAAGCAGTGAACAGTGATACGTGCCACATGGATGGCTGGAGGAAGCTGGATACAGGAGACTACACAGTGTGTATTTTCGTTACATGGAACTCTAGAGAAGATAACTGTACACTAGAGGGACTGAATTAGATCAGTAGTTTCCTAGGGCCAGGTGTGGGGGGCTGGGATTGCCTGGGAAGGGGCACAGAGAAACTTCTGAGGCAGAGGATTCCCTTTTATCTTGATCATTATCGATGAAAGGGTGTGTAAATTCAAAATTCACTGAAATGTATACTTTAAATGGATGCATTTAATTATGTGTTCATTATATCTCAATAAAGTTGATTATAAAAATTAAAATACCATAAATTACTTAAAGGTGGGAAGGCTATCATTTCATGCGTGCAAACAGAAAGAAAAATAAGAACTATTTGCCAAGTGCTTATCAATTTAAAAAAGCCTATGAGAAAATAATTATTCAAATTTAAAGATACTTATCGGTGACTTCTTCCAAAAGGTAAAAGCAAAGAAATGCAGTTAAGATACACAAAATAATGTTATTCCCAAGACTTTTTAAACTGTGTTAAAGACCGTATCAGATATCAGCAAAATAATTAAAATGCACCTACATTGTGCAAAAGTTAAATTTTTCCCTTTCTATGATTAAAGTTTTCTTCATATATGACAAGACATACTCATAACTAATATACAATCATTTTCTAGCCTGGCAACATAGCAAGAACCCCATTTCCAAAAGAAATTAAAAATTAGTGTGCTGGCGTACACCTGTACTCCCAGCTACTTGGGAGGCTGAGGCAGGAGGATCACTTGATCCCAGGAGTTCAAGGGTGCAGTAAATCATTATCACACTACTGTGCTCCAGCCTGGGCAACACAGTGAGACCCTGTCTCAAAAAAAAAAAAAAAAAAAAGTGAAATAAGTAGAAAAATTTTAGGCCGGGCGCGGTGGCTCAAGCCTGTAATCCCAGCACTTTGGGAGGCCGAGACAGGCGGATCACGAGGTCAGGAGATCGAGACCATCCTGGCTAACATGGTGAAACCCCGTCTCTACTAAAAAAATGCAAAAATCTAGCCGGGCGTGGTGGCGGGCGCCTGTAGTCCCAGCTACTCCGGAGGCTGAGGCAGGAGAATGGTGGGAACCCGGGAGGCGGAGCTTGCAGTGAGCTGAGATCCGACCACTGCACTCCAGCCCAGGCGACTGACCGAGACTCCCTCTCAAAAAAAAAAAAAGAAAAATTTTAACTGCCAAATAAAAAATATTGATACATACCCCATAAATAAAAATTCTTGGTTAAGTTCAAAAAAAAAAAAAAAAATACAAAGGTTCTATAAGAAGATATTTAAGCAAATGAACAAAATAAATGTGCTTACTATATTCATACATTTGTGGACTTCTTTGCTTCCAGTCTAACTCTTAAGTGATTGGGTAAGGAGCAGAGTCGTGATAAGTGGCAACTGCATTAATCATAACATGGAATAATTTAACGTCTAAAACCAGTTCTCACCAATGCAGACATGTCTGCTAAAACTCCAGCAAGAGTCTCTACTGCGTCTTACTCTCCTATTTACAATCTTTGTTAATAAGCAATCTCCACCTCTTGTCAAAGGCCGCTTTGTGGCTTATTATAATTAGTATTTCAACACTAGGTCTCAAGACTGAAAAAACCATGGGAAATTCTCGGTATGATTCAGCACATAAAAAACAGATGTGCCGGGCGCGGTGGCTCAAGCCTGTAATCCCAGCACTTTGGGAGGCCGAGACGGGCGGATCACGAGGTCAGGAGTTCGAGACCATCCTGGCTAACACGGTGAAACCCCGTCTCTACTAAAAAATACAAAAAACTAGCCGGGCGAGGTGGCTGGCGCCTGTAGTCCCAGCTACTCGGGAGGCTGAGGTAGGAGAATGGCGTAAACCCGGGAGGCGGAGCTTGCAGTGAGCTGAGATCCGGCCACTGCACTCCAGCCTGGGCGACAGAGCAAGACTCCGTCTCAAAAAAAAAAAAAAAAAACAGATGCTTGTGAATGTGAGTGTGTATTGGGGGGTGGACAATACGTGGTAGAATCCCAATCATCACGCACAAAAGGAGCTCAACTTGTCACACTGGAAACAAAGGGAGGAGTGTCACCATTGGAGAAGGCTAAGGTACCTCCGAAGAATCCCAGAAGTCAACAAATGGTATGTCTGAAAGGGTGACAGGGGAGGCTATTTTGGGCACAGTAAATTACAAGTAAGTAACTCAATAATAATTGTTTTTTCCCCCGAGACAGAGTTTTGCTCTTGTTGCCCAGGCTGGAGTGCAACGGCACGATCTCGGCTCACCACAACTTCTGCATCCCGGGTTCAAGCGATTCTCCTGCCTCAGCCTCCCGAGTAGCTGGGACTACAGGCATGCGCCACCACACCCAGCTAATTTTGTATTTTAAGTAGAGACAGGGTTTATCCATGTTGGTCAGGCTGGTCTTGAACTCCTGACCTCAGGTGATCCGACTGCCTCAGCCTCCCAAAGTGCTGGGATTACAGGCATGAGCCACGAGCCTGGCCGGGTAACTCAATAATAATATATTACATAATATTATGCTTTATTAAGTAATTTATGTTATTTTAAAAATACGTTATAATATAAAATTGGCTGACCATCCAAGTTTTCCAACACTGAAAGAGACTGACATTTCCAAGTTTTGCAACATTAAAGTACAAAGTTGGTCCTTTAAATTTTGATGAAATCTGACTCATGATGAATGAATTCACGCATGCATACACAAGGTCACACACCATTCAAACCCCAAGGATATACCCAGGAAGGTCCATGCAGTCAGGAAACCCCAGCCCTGATCAATGCCAGACACACTGTAAATGTTCAATATTTGTGGAGTAAGAGAATAAACAGATGATCACTCAGCAAAGACTCCTGTTACTTTGTACACATTTCATCAGCCACCATCCTGGTGGGCCAAATGCAAGCAATAAAATAAACTAGTTGTTACCACTGGCTTGCAATAGCTTTTCATCCTGACCTAACACTTTAAGATGCAATTTGAAGGGCTGTATAAGAAATGCCTATGACGTTTAGCATAGGTTCATTGCCTCTGCTCCAGGAAAAACCAAGTCTCTCCTAAAACTGTTCAGAATACCTCATTGGTACTTTTCTGTATTAATGTTTATTGTGACCAATGGTAAATTTTAAAATTACATTAAGGCAAATTCTCAATGAAATAAGCAAAATTCTTAAAAGGTCCTACTGCCAGAATACACTAACATTAAAGTTGATATAAAGAATCATGTTTTTTGTTTTTGAGACAGGGTCTTAACTCTGTCATCCAGGCTGGAGTCCAATGGCATGACCATGGCTCACTACAGCCTCGAACTCCCTGGGCTCAGATAATCCTCGCACCTCCAAGGTAGCTAGGACTACAGGTACGCCACAATGCCTGGCTAATTTTGTTTATTTTTTCGAGATGGAGACTGGCTGTGTCACCCAGGCTGGGGTGCAGTGGCACAATCTCAGCTTACTGCAACCTCCACCTCCTGGGTTCAAGCAATTCTCCTGTCTCAGACTCCCGAGTAGCTGGGACTACAGGCATGCGCCACCATGCCAAACTAATTTTTGTAGTTTTAGTAGAGATGGGGTAGTTTAGTAGTTTAGTAGACCATCTCCCAGACTCAAGCCATCCTCCCACCTCAGCCTCCCAAGTAGGTGGGATTACATGGGTGTGCCACTACACCCAGCTAATTTTTGTATTTTTTTGTAGAGACGGGTTTTTGCCATGTTGCCTAGGCTGGTCCTGAACTCCTCTGCTCAAGTGATCCGCCCACCTTAGCCTCCCAAGTGCTGAGATTACAGGCGTGAGCCACCGCACCCCACCTATCCCCCAATTTTTGATTCTCATAGGTTTGGGAGGAGAAAATTATATTGTATAGAAAAGAATGTATTTTCCTCCTTCTTTCCCAAAAGTTATACTTTTTTTTTCTTTTTCTTTTTCGCTGCACTGCTTAGAATTTCCAGTACAAGGTTAAAGAGTAACGGGTTAAATTTTGCTATTATTATAGCAAAAATGTCATGTTTGTGATGTTAATAAACATCAGCTAAGTTTTCATTGATATACCTGCCAGACTAACACTAAAAAGTAATTGCAAATTAGACATTTAAGGATCTATAAATATCTGTTCTAAGTAGAATACATTTGTCAGGTATGCTCATTATGTCAATTTCATGTATAAATTTCTCTTCCTTTCTAGATGACTGACACATCCTTTTGTCATAAAATCAAATTTCAAATGCCAAAACCTATTACTTCCATTTAGCAATAAAAGCTAGCAATCACTGAGGGGAAGCCAACTTCCAGAAGTTTACTTGTAGCTGACAAAAAGAACAGACAGTTCTGAAGTGGAAAACGATGTCCCGAGAGAACACAGATACCACCAAAGTATCTGATTTCTCAGGGCCTTCCCAGGACAAGGGAGCTGCCACTGCCAAGTGATCCCTAGCGGTCAGCAAGCGAGCTCGCAGGTGACGGGACCTGCAGTGACACTGCCATGTGGATAATCAGGCGTCTTGTCTGACTTCTTTTATCACAAATTATTGTTCTTTACTTCAAGAAAGAAACAAGAAATAAACAAAATAGGAAAATAACCCGGAGACAAGTCTTTT
The DNA here is from genome assembly GCF_002776525.5 of Piliocolobus tephrosceles. Classification (NCBI taxonomy): domain Eukaryota; kingdom Metazoa; phylum Chordata; class Mammalia; order Primates; family Cercopithecidae; genus Piliocolobus; species Piliocolobus tephrosceles. The sequence continues at coordinate 16,331,004 of NC_045437.1, forward strand.
TTTTTTTTTTTTTTTGGTCCTGCTCCTCAAAAACGAGAATGAGAATTTATTTTAATATATCATCTTTTCAGCAGACAGTAATAAATGAACCGTGGTGGAAGGTTTGAGTAGTGAGAGGTCTAAAGGGCCAATATAAAATTGGAAAAGATAATTAAAAGACTTAGAAAAACACTTCATAAAACCCAGTGTGCAAGGCCAAATCCCACAACTCTGCAGGCAGATACCAAAAGGTGCTGTCTGCAAGAGGCTTTTTGTTGACAGGTTAGAAGACAGAAGAGATAGAGTGAGAAACCGCTCTGCATTAAAAATGGCAGGTTGTGACATCTTTAAAAGGGAGGCAGAGTGGAAAACAATCACGTATTATAGCCTAGTCTGTTTGGAATTTCATTTTCAACTTAAGGAGACATATGTTAGCCATAGAGAAATGATACATGATTTATATCCATTTGTTAAAAATACTTTTGATTTCATTCCACAGGCAGTTCTAACAAATAATCTATGAGAATGAAAGGAAATACAGAATGAAGAGCTGTTAGTCTTCCAGCAGCAGCCTAGGAGGTGGAATCTGAGGTGCACTGAAACCAGGTATTACCTGCCTCGCGGTTTAGAGAGTGGGATCCAGAGTCAGGCTGTGTATGGATATGGGCTGCACCAGGTACTGGGTAAGGTCAGGATGGTCACTAACTTCTCTGAGTCTTAGAATGCAGACAACCATACTTCCTACCCTCAGAGGATTGTTGAGAGTGATTGGAAAGTAAACTCCACATGAAGTTCGGAACAGTAAGTGCCCACTAAATGTCAGCTGCATTTGTGATGACTAGAATGATAATAATAATGACTCGATCCTAGGTGCATTACATCTAACTATTGTTTTTTTTTTTTTTTTTTTTTTTTGACGGAGTCTTGCACTGTCACTGGGCTGGAGCGCAATGGTGCAATCTCGGCTCACTGCAACCTCCGCCTCCCAGGTTTAAGCAATTCTCCTGCCTCAGGTTCCCAAGTAGCTGGGACTGCAGTAGCCCACCACCACACCCGGCTAATTTTTTTCTATTTTTTGTAAAGACGGGGTTTCACTATGTTTGCCAGGCTGGTCTCGAACTCCTGACCTCATGATCCACCTGCCTAGCCTACCAAAGTGCTGGGATTACACGCATGAGCCACCATGCCCGGCTGCATCTAACTGTTCTAATAAGGGCTCTGGGAAAGAACTTAAGATCACAGTGATGAAATCTCCTGGCCAGACTCGATTGGGTGGGGCTGTTCGTAATGTTCGATGACTGGGCTATCTTAAATGCAGATACCTTGTAACAAAGCCCTTCCAAGACACCGTGGCATGCCACAAGGCAGAGACAGGATGACTAATGCTCATGCAACCAGAAACGGCTATCACAGACCACGAGGACCGGATGATACCTTAACAGTGAGACAGCCAAATGCTTAGGCAGCTAAAATGGGGTCCCCGGGGAGTCTCCAATCGTTCCAAGAATGTTTACATTAGATGCTTTTGGGTCGATGAGGGAACCTGCCCAGGGCTTGTCTGGGCATCCCACAGTGGACTTGGAGCCTGACATGCACACTGGGGGAAGTGGGCGGGGCCACGGGGACTTCTTCCGTGGGGAAGAGAAGCCTGCTCTCTTCCGCTCCTCTAGTGACCTGGGAATCAACATGTGAGGCGGGGGCCTGTTAGCAGGAACCCCTCACTTTGCTGCGGGTTTTTTCCTTTCTTTCGTTTTTTGTTTTTTTGAGACGGAGTCTCGCTCTGTCGCCCAGGCTGGAGTGCAGTGGCCGGATCTCAGCTCACTACAAGCTCCGCCTCCCGGGTTTACGCCATTCTCCTGCCTCAGCCTCCCGAGTAGCTGGGACTACAGGCGCCGCCACCTCGCCCGGCTATTTTTTGTATTTTTTAGTAGAGACGGGGTTTCACCGTGTTAGCCAGGATGGTCTCGATCTCCTGACCTCGTGACCTCCCAAACCTCCCAAAGTGCTGGGATTAGAGGCAGGAGCCACTGCGCCCAGCCATTTTCCTTTCACCTAATAAAACCCTACTCTACTCACCCTTCAACGTGTCCGTGTGCCTAAGTTTTCCTGATCGTGTGACAAGACCCCGGGTTTTAGCTGAACATAGGAGCAAAATTCTGCAACAGTCACCTGGGCCAATGGCTGGCAGATTTGTTTTTAGCTACAGAATTTGTTTTTCAAAGAAATCTTACTTGTAAGCCACAAAATGGAGGATCTGGGGGTTCCAGAGTGAAGGCCATGATTTGGGGGGGTGTTGGGGGCTGGAAGATGCACTTTCTGAACACACTGTCCCAAGTAAACCACCCATCTGCCCTGAATGACACAACACTCACTCATCTTCTAAGGAAAGAAGAGTCCTCTCAAATCCCTTTCAGCCTGGAACTTGGAACAAGAAGGAAATACCTATTCTCACCTACTGGCCCAAATGTAATTACTTCTATTTCTATTTTAAAAAATATTTGGAAACAGAAAATGAAATTTATCACTCTTAATAGGGTATCTGATATCTTTTTTTTTTTTTTTTTTTTTGAGACAGTCTTGCTCTGTCGCCTGATCTCAGCTCACTGCAAGCTCCGCCTCCCGGGTTCCCGCCATTCTCCTGCCTCAGCCTCCCGAGTAGCTGGGACCACAGGCGCCCACCACCTCGCCCGGCTAATTTTTTTGTATTTTTAGTAGAGACGGGGTTTCACCGTGTTAGCCAGGATGGTCTCGATCTTCTGACCTCGTGATCCGCCCGCCTCGGCCTCCCAAAGTGCTGGGATTACAGCCACTGCACCCAGCCAGTGTCTAATATCTTAATAGGGAAAAAATTCAAAAGTAACTTACAATAACTTCCCTAAAGGATTCCTGGTCACTGATTGTCTTGTCTTCCACACATCCAGACTGATTCAAGTAGTGGTAGTTTTCCGGTGTAGATAAATAAAATTCTTCTACAGGAAGACAAAGAAAAACACGACGTCACAGTTGTCCAGGACAAGATGAAATTCAGAGTTTTCACTCTGATTTTTTTAAGTATCTATATAATTCTCTGCTCCTAACAGTCTCCCATAAAGATAATAAAGTTCCCTCTTAGTTATCATCTAGGGAAAATAGAAAACAATTAGTGAAATGAAATGAGATGATTAAAAACAGTTACTGAAAGAACATGATGAGGATCCTGTTTTACTGTTTTCTCTTTAAAAATCTTTTTTTTTTGAGATGGAGTCTAGCTCTGTTACCCAGGCTGGAGTGCAGTGGTATAATCTCAGCTCAACGCAACTTCTGCCTCCTAGGTTCAAGTGATTCTCCTGCCTCAGCCTCCTGAGTAGCTGGGATTACAGGCGCGAACCACCATGCCTGGCTAATTTTAGTGTTTTTCGTAGAGACGGGGATTCACCATGTTGGCCAGGTTGGTCTCGAACTCCTGATCTCCAGTGATCCGTCTGCCTCGGCCTCCCAAAGTGCTGGGATTACAGGAATGAGTCACTGCACCCGGCCAAAAATCAAATATTTAGAAATTAACTTTATTCCGGGTGGTTGAAAAGTGAAACCGGCTGTAATATGTTACATATTTTCCATAAACATCCTTTACATTAAAAATGTACCAAGACTCAAAAAAAAAAAATCCAAGGTTTCTCTATTGATAATTTTCTCCCTCTATTATTTCTCCCTACTGTAAATTCAGCATCTTTTTGGTGTTCGCATAATGTACATTTCATTGCTATCTGTGGAATGTCAACATTAAAACAGATGTCCTCTCATATACTGACGTCTATTTAAACGGAAAATGAGTTGCTAGTTCGCATTACCCAGCTGTCGTCCCACTCACTCACCTCTTTCTTCATGTTCCAGCCCTGCCAGCAGCGCATAAAATATGTGATAATTCCTCTCCCCGGGATTTTGCCTTACTACTCGGTTCTGGGAAGATAAATCAGATTTACATGCAGAGACGTTTCCTGTGCTTAATTTACACAAACCAATAATTTCTGAAAATTGTTATTATGGAAGAAAATGTGGATTAAATCACGTTTACTTACTTTTTCTAATAAATCTTCATGTGAAAAGTAATGGCAAGTCAAGGAAAAAAACAAAGCTATGCCATCCTCAACTAGTCTTTCATTTTCTATTCTTTGCTGCCCAAATAATTACAGCTCCCTGTTCCTTTGACACAGAAGCTTCCAGTGCCAACAGACAAGCAAACAAAGCATAGACTATTTCATCTAAATCCAATTCCAGGCTTGACACATGGTACCCTGTCAGGTACCTAACTAACTGCCACAGCTGATTTCAAACAACTATCTGAGGTTTAATGATGAATTCAATGTTTCAGATTATGGAAATTATATCAGACATTTATAAAACAAATATGGTTCTTTATTTCACAGAAGCAATTTTTTATTTTATTTATTTTATTTTATTTATTTGTTTGATTTTATTTATTTATTTTTTTGACAGTGTCTTGCTCTGTCACCCAGGCTGGAGTGCAGTGGCGCGATCTCGGCTCACTGCAACCTCTGCTACCCGGGTTCAAGTGATTCTCCTGCCTCAGCCTCCCAAGTAGCTGGGATTACAGGCACACGCCACCATGCCTGGCTAATTTTTGTATTTTTAGTAGCGGTGGGGTTTCACCTTGTTGGCCAGGCTGATCTCCTGACCTCAAGTGATCTGACTGCCTCGGCCTCCCACAGTGCTGGGATTACAGGCATGAGCCACTGCCCCCGGCCACACAGAACAATTTTTAAAAATTGTTTTATTTTTTTAAGAGACAGGGTCTTGCTATGTTGCTCAGGCTGGCCTCTAACTCCTGGGCTCAAGCAATCCTCCTGCCTCAGCCTCCCAAATAGCTGTAACTATAGGCACATACACCACGTCCAGCTCATAGAAAAATTAACAGGTAAAGTATACTAACATTAGAGCAATAACTAACTGCTCTAATTCGTTCAAGAACCAGAGAAAGAAACGTTTCACATTCTTTTTCAATGCTTATAATTAGTGAGAACAGTTTCCACTTAGAGAATCAAATACTATAGATAAAAAAATAAATGAAAGAGGATACAATCTACAATTCTCCCGCCCTGAATATTTCCTTTCTGACAGATGTTCAGCTGAACAAACTTCCCAAAGCGACTAGAGTTGTTGTTGTACACGGTCTTCGCGTTGCCGAAAGCTTCCATGATGGGGCTGTGAAGACAACGAGGGCAGCAGACAGCGTTAATAAGGACAGGTCTGAAGATAGCAACAGCACTTCTCACAAATGTCAAAATACACAACTGCGAGAAAAATCTGAAACCAAAAGGACTGAGGGTGACAACGTTTATTTCCAGAAGAGCCAGATTTTCAAAATGCTTGTTGAAATGGGTTCATCCGCATACCCATCTTAGCGAGTACAGCTGTGCTGCCAGTGGAGGCCACAGAGTTAAGGGGACCACAATGGCTCGTTCCTGCACAAGTGAGTGTGGCCTTACATGCACAATCCAGGGACTACACAGAAAAAGCCCCCACCCCAGTTATAGAAACTGAAGAAATTCCAGTCCTGGAAATTTCACCTATTTGTTGTATGTCCCCGGGGGCAACTCATTTAATTTATTTGGGTCTTTTCCCAGTGTAAGATGGAGTTAGACTAGATCGGGGCCGGCAAACTTTTTCTGGAAAGGACCAGACAGTAAGTGTTTTAGGCTTTGCAGACCATGGGGTCTCGGTTGCAACTACTCAGCTCTGCCACTATAGCCTAAAAGCAGCTGTAAACACTACTCATGAGTGTGGCTGGGTTCCAATAAAACTTTATTTATAGAAACAGATTACAGGAGGAAGATGAAGTTCTGGAGACAGATGGCAGCGATGGTTGCATAACAACGTGAATGTACTTAATGCCAAGGCCACCGCTCTGTACACTGAAGAATAGTTAACACACATTTAGTGCTAGGTATATTTTACCACGGTTTTTAAATGGAGAGTATACATGCTAAAAAACAAAAACAGGCTGCAGGATACAGGCACGAGGCTGTGGTTTGCCGACCCCTGGACAAATCTCTAAATCATAGGATGTATAAAGTCTCTACTGGTTCTGAGGTCTTACAAGGCACAAACCATCTATCAGGCCATGACATATTTGATACAACAACGTGGGTGACACCTAGCCCTCTTTCTAAGTTCTGAGGCTCCCTGTTATAGAATGCATCACGGATCTTCTGCACACAAGAGGTCCGTTCTGCTCATGTTAAGCCTCCAAACAGTGGACGCTGAAGTGAACCCTGCTCGTCTCCACACTAAACCCCCTTTTACACAGTGGCTGGGGGTTGACCTTTCTGCTGCTGACAAGGCCTCCAGAAAGCTAGTCAAGTGTATTCTTCTCCGTAAACTCCAATACAAGTGCCTTAGGATCTGATCCAGGTGCTTCAAAAACACATGAAGCTGGAGTCAAAGGCTCTCGGTAGGAAGGAGGCTGCAGACGGCCATTGGGTGCCACTTGGTCCCCATTTCAGACCTGGCCTGACGATGAAGGGGCAGGCTGCAGATGGCCATTGGGTGCCACTCGGTCCCCATTTCAGACCTGGCCTGACGATGAAGGGGCAGGAGGCAGAAGGAGTTGCTTGTGGGCTCATCAGATATGACTATGTGCATGGCAAGACCTTTTCTTCAGGAATTGTAAAAGAGAAGTCAAGAAAAAGAGAAACGCGACTAACTAATTTTAACTCTTCCTTAAATAAGCCATACCATAAGGAAAGTGACTCCTATTAGTTGGAAACAAAATCAATAAACAAATACCTGCTTTCAAGAATGGCTCGTTCAACACAGGATGTCTTCTCCTTTAAGGACAATTCCAAAGACTGTTGACTGATGACTGACAGAAACTTGAGGATCAATTTAGTGCTTTCGGTTTTACCTGCCCCACTTTCACCACTGAAAGATAAAATGCAAAAGTTTGTGCTTCTAACTATAATTAAAAACAAACAAACAAAAACAGCTTTGGTCAATGGCACCGTAATTACTCAATGGAACAATGGTAGAAAGGTGGGAAAAGGGAGATCAAAATGCCTGTTTCCAAAGAGCTGAGTTAAAAGAAAGCAAAAGTCCTTTCTCCTGCTGGCCACACTGTGTCTGGCCTTACTCGCCTCTTTTGGCAAATGAGGCAAACAGAACTGCCTTTTCCTAAGGAAAGTTCATAAGATGGATGGTGCTTTACAGGGAAGGTAAGCTCTGGGAGACAGGAATATTCGTTTCGTTCATCCCAAACACCTCCACCGTGTAAACATTTGGTTAAATGCATGAGCTCACTAACATGATCTGTCTGGGAAACTTAAAGCAGGTACAAGTGCATAAAAATGCAATCATTCATGAATATCATTGAGGGCACAAGGCAATGACCCTGCGGGTACACAACCCACACTGAATCATGTTATTCTCACAATAATCCATGAGGGAAGCAGGGCTGAGTGTCCGAGTCGGACTCTTAACGCCAGGTCTGCCCGATGCAAAGTCCTGCTGAGGTCACGTGTTAGTGATAGTTAAGGACAAGTGAACAAAAAATCCAGAAGGAAGAGAGGCAAAGGACAGATGTAAATAAGGGATGAATTATGACTTAAGAGACTGGCAAACATTAGTCAGGCCAGGAAAGCACAGAAGCCACAGAAGCTGGGAAAGATTCTTTTTTTTTTTTTTTTTTGAGACGGAGTCTTGCTCTGTCGCCCGAGCTGGAGTGCAGTGGCCAGATCTCAGCTCACTGCAAGCTCCGCCTCCCGGGTTTACGCCATTCTCCTGCCTCAGCCTCCGGAGTAGCTGGGACTACAGGCGCCCGCCACTTCGCCCGGCTAGTTTTTTTTGTATTTTTAGTAGAGACGGGGTTTCACCGTGTTAGCCAGGATGGTCTCGATCTCCTGACCTCGTGATCCGCCCGTCTCGGCCCCCCA